>NC_138301.1:118305512-118548012 GCF_965601325.2 Salmo salar | reverse complement strand
GTTTTTTTACAGCAATTAAATAATCATACAGAAATAGGAAATGTTTATTATTGTGTGGATTGTAATGAACCTTTTCATGTGTGAGTTCTAAATAAACTACGCAAAATGTTTAGAACACCTACTCATTCCAGGGTGTTTCTTTATTTTTACTGTTTTCTTCATTATAGAACAATAGTGAAGACATCAACTATGAAATAAGACATATGGAATCATGTAGTAACCAAAAAAGAGTTAAACAAATCAAAATAGATTTTATATTTGAGTTTCTTCAAATAGCCACCCTTTGCCCTGATGACAGCTTTGCACACTTTTGGCATGTACTCTGGTGTTGGGACCGGTGCTCTAGCCAGCAGCTGGCAGATACAGTTATATAGTGAATGTACTCAGATACAGTTATATAGTGAATGTACTCAGATACAGTTATATAGTGAATGTACTCAGACACAGTTATATAGTGAATGTACTCAGATACAGTTATATAGTGAATGTACTCAGATACAGTTATATAGTGAATGTACTCAGATACAGTTATATAGTGAATGTACTCAGACACAGTTATATAGTGAATGTACTCAGATACAGTTATATAGTGAATGTACTCAGATACAGTTATATAGTGAATGTACTCAGATACAGTTATATAGTGAATGTACTCAGATACAGTTATAAAGTGAATGTACTCAGATACAGTGCAGGTGGGCCATTTAGGCTACATGATGAGATGAATATTTGTCAAATGGCAGCCAATCATTGATCATCATGTCACCAAAATAAGAGCCTCTATCTATTGGACAGGAGTATCAGCTCATCACCGTGCACTTTCACCAGCCTGTGAAGTTCATCACAACTTACTTCATAGTCTGATAAACCTAATAAACTGTCTGCTTTCCTGAGTCGTAGTGGGAGGACCACACAACATGTCACCACATGACTCCATGTTTTCTCTCCCTCTCACACACATTTCTCCCTCTCACATGCATTTCAACACCTGTACTTCCTGCTACCCAACTTCATACTGTAGTGATGTAATGATGTAGGGATGAATGGCATCTCTATTGGTTGTTTAGTCTTATTTTGTCCTCATAGAAACATGCAAATGACTGGTTAAAGAAAACAAAACCTGAAGGAACACTTGCAGCACACATGCAAATACCAACACAACACTGTTCTCTCTCTCTCTCTCTCTCTCTCACGCACACACATGTAAATACCAACACAACACTGTTCTCTCTCTCTCTCTCTCTCTCTCTCACACACACACATGCAAATACCAACACAACACTGTTCTCTCTCTCTCTCTCTCTCTCTCTCTCTCACACACACACATGCAAATACCAACACAACACTGTTCTCTCTCTCTCTCTCTCTCTCTCTCTCTCTCACACACACACATGCAAATACCAACACAACACTGTTCTCTCTCTCTCTCTCTCTCACGCACACACACACACACACACACACACACACACACACACACACACACACACACACACACACACACACACACACACACACACACACACACACACACAGAGATGTAGGATTTTAATTAAATCCGTTTTTTACAGCAAGAAAAGAATCATACAGAAACAGGAAATGTTAATTATTGTGAGAATTATAATTAACCTTCTCATGTGTGAGTTCTAAATAAACTAAACACTATTTGTCAAAAGTTATCTGAATTTTTTTAAATGTTAAACTATACACTATCTGTCACCACCTACTCATTCAAGGGTTTTTCTTCATTTTTACTATTTTCTACATTGTAGAACAATAGGGATGTCACATCCTGCCCAGGTAAAGAGGTAATTTGCCATAGTAAATTGGTCAGGGCGTGGCAGGGGGTTGTTTTGTGTGGGTTTTTGTGTTTTCTACTTCTATGTGTTGTTTTTCCGTGTTTGGCCGGGTATGGTTTCCAATCAGAGGCAGGAGTCTTTCGTTGTCTCTGATTGGAAGCCATACTTAGGCAGCCTGTTTTCCTTTGGGGTTTGTGGGTAGTTGTTTTCCATTTTTTTCTATGTACCTGACGGAACTGTTGGCTGTCGTTTTTTGTTATTTTGTTTAAGTGTTATCATAAATAAAATAAATATGAGCACTTTACACGCTGCGCCTTGGTCGCCTTTCTACAACTCCTGTGACAAGGGAATTCATCAAAACTATGAATAACACATATGGAATCATGTAGTAACCAAAAATGTTGATTCCATGTTCACTTCGGTATGATGGTTATTGTATAAATATTTACTTGTTTCTGGTGGTGGGGTTTTGTCGACATTTGGAAAGTTTACCAACAAATTTGATGTTTCTATCAGGCCCTGGGGTGACATTTTTTATCCATGTACTTTACTCACATAAAGATGTTGGATGGAAACCTGGTTATTTTTTGGCTCAATATGGCAGGAAATGGTGTTAAAAAAATACAACAATCATGCTGACCTCTGATGTCACCTACTACAGAAATTAAGTCAATAACAGCAATTTCTGCAGTTAAGTGTAACAGCAAAATATTTTTTTTATAAAAAGCAAGCTAGTAATATGGGTTTAGAACTCTATAATTTGTATACAAACATGATAGTTGTACTTTTAGTGCATGGTTGACACAGTGTGTTGGCCATTAGCCAATTGGCATTTTCCAGCCACTTCAAAGCACGTGAATGCATCCAACTTTTATTTACGAATTTACAACTGATTTGACAGCTCTGATTTGACAGCTCTGATTTGACA
Source organism: Salmo salar (assembly GCF_965601325.2). Lineage (NCBI taxonomy): Eukaryota > Metazoa > Chordata > Actinopteri > Salmoniformes > Salmonidae > Salmo > Salmo salar. The sequence continues at coordinate 118,545,288 of NC_138301.1, read as the reverse complement.
GTGGCTGACGTGAGTAAAACATTTAAACCTGTTAACCCTTGCAAGGCTGCTGGCCCAGACAGCATCCCTAGCCGCGTCCTCAGAGCATGCGCAGAACAGCTGGCTGGTGTGTTTACAGACATATTAAAACGCTACCTGTCCCGGTCTGTTGTCCTCATATGCTTCAAGATGGCTACCATTGTTCCTGTACCCAAGAAGGCAAAGAAAACTGAACTAAACGACTATCGCCCCGTAGCACGCACTTCTGTCATCATGAAGGGCTTTGAGAGACTAGTCAAGGATCATATCACCGCCACCTTACCAGCCACCCTAGACCCACTTCAGTTTGCATACTGCCCCAACAGGTCCACAGATGACGCAATCGCCATCGCACTGCACACTGCCCTATTCCATCTGGACAAAAGGAATACCTATGTAAGAATGCTGTTCATTGACTACAGCTCAGCATTCAATACCATAGTACTATCCAAGCCCATCGTCAAGCTGAAGTTACAGGGGTACACACACACACACACACACACACACACACACACACACACACACACACACACACACACACACACACACACTTCACTACCCCAGTGAAGTAACAAGGCATAGGCAGGTATTATTTTTACAGTGAGGTCTCGTTGCTTTCATAGTTAGTTGTAGTATGATGGAGTCTGTATGATGGAGTCTGTATGATGGAGTCTGTATGATGGAGTCTGTATGATGAAGTCTGTATGATGGAGTCTGTATGATGGAGTCTGTATGATGGAGTCTGTATGATGGAGTCTGTATGATGGAGTCTGTATGATGGAGTCTGTATGATGAAGTCTGTATGATGGAGTCTGTATGATGGAGTCTGTATGATGGAGTCTGTATGAAGGAGTCTGTATGAAGGAGTCTGTATGATGGAGTCTGTATGAAGGAGTCTGTATGATGGAGTCTGTATGATGGAGTCTGTATGATGGAGCCTGTATGATGGAGCCTGTATGATGGAGTCTGTATGATGGAGTCTGTATGATGGAGTCTGTATGAAGGAGTCTGTATGATGGAGTCTGTATGAAGGAGTCTGTATGATGGAGTCTGTATGAAGGAGTCTGTATGATGGAGTCTGTATGATGGAGTCAGTATGATGGAGTCTTTAGAGTATCTGGACTGGAAAGGCTTTTGGCAGAATAGTCGATCATGATGATTAGGTGAGGAGAGTAACAGACGCTCTCAATGCCTTTTAGAAGAAAATGTCACTTCAGTTTTGAGAAGTTTGTCAAGAGGTTATCTTAATTGAGTGGGCCAATGTTTTGTGTGCTTGTGTGTGTCTGTCTGTGTGTGTGTGTCTGTGTGTGTGTGTGTGAGTGTGTGAGTGTGTGTGAGTGTGTGTGTGTGTGTGTGTGTGTGTGTGTGTGTGTGTGTGTGTGTGTGTGTGTGTGTGTGTGAGTGTGAGTGTGTGTGTGTGTGTGTGTGTGTGTGTGTGTGTGTGTGTGTGTGTGTGTGTGTGTCTGTGTGTGTGTGTGTGGTCATGGACGAGTCATCCTAGTGATTTATTACATATAGAAACAGGTTTTAATAAAATCTCAACCATTTTTTAGATGTCATAGAAGAGCTGTGATAATGTACCCTTTATTAGGAAGTCCACAAGCCAGATTATTCTACCTGTTTAATCATTCAGTGATATGTTTTCTTTTCTGTGTCAGATAATTAAGGATATTTAATTCTGCGATGTCATCAAAGTGTTCCCACACACTTTTATGTTTTATTTAACATTTTTCTTTTTTTTAAATAGGCAAGTCAGTTAAGAACAAATGATTATTTACAATGACAGCCTACTCCGGCAAAACCCGGACGACGCTGGGCCAATTGTGTGTAAAGGACTCCCAATCACAGCTGGATGTGATACAGACTGGATGCATCCCTATTCCTACAAATCAATTCTATAACTAGAACTATTCTTCTGTAACTATTCTTCTGTAACTGTTCTTCTATAACTGTTCTTCTATAACTGTTCTTCTAGAACTGCTCTTCTAGAACTGCTCTTCTAGAACTATTCTTCTGTAACTATTCTTCTGTAATTGTTCTTCTTCAACTGTTCTTCTAGAACTGTTCATCTGTAACCGTTCTTCCAGAACTGCGCTTCTAGAAGTCTCTTCTAGAACTGCTCTTCTGTGACGGTTCTTCTAGAGCTGTTCTTCTGTAAATTTTCTTCTGTAACTGTTCTTCTAGAATAGCGCTTCTAGAACTGTTCTTCTGTAACTATTCTTCTAGAACTGTTCTTCTAGAACTGCTCTTCTAGAACTGCCCTTCTAGAACTGTTCTTCTGTAACTATTCTTCTAGAATTGCTCTTCTAGAACCGCTCTTCTAGAACCGCTCTTCTGTAACCAGTTTTCTAGAACTGCCCTTCTAGAACTGCTCTTCTGTAACCATTCTTCTAGAACTGCTCTTCTGGAACTGTTCTTCTGGAACTGCTCTTCTGTTACTGTTCTTCTAGAACTTTTCTTCTGTAACTGCTCTTCTATAATAACTGTTCTTCTTGAACTGTTCTGAACTGTTTTTCTGTAACTGTTTTCTAGAACTGTTCTTCTGTAACTATTCTTCTGTAACTGCTCTGAACTGTTCTTCTGTAACTGCTCTTCTAGAACTGCTCTGCTGTAACTGTTCTTCTGTAACTGCTCTTCTAGAACTGCTCTTCTAGAACTGCTCTTCTAGAACTGCTGTTCTGTAACTGTTCTTCTAGAACTGTTCTTCTGTAACTATTCTTCTAGAATTGCTCTTCTAGAACCGCTCTTCTAGAACCGCTCTTCTGTAACCAGTTTTCTAGAACTGTTCTTCTGTAACTATTCTTCTGTAACTGCTCTGAACTGTTCTTCTGTAACTGCTCTTCTAGAACTGCTCTGCTGTAACTGTTCTTCTGTAACTGCTCTTCTAGAACTGCTCTTCTAGAACTGCTCTTCTAGAACTGCTCTTCTAGAACTGCTCTTCTAGAACCGCTCTTCTAGAACCGCTCTTCTGTAACTGCTCTTCTGTAACCGCTCTTCTGTAACCGCTCTTCTGTAACCGCTCTTCTAGAACTGCTTTTCTAGAACTGCTCTTCTGGAAATGTTCTTCTGGAAATGCTCTTCTGGAACTGTTTTCTAGAACTGTTTTTCTGTAACTATTCTTCTTGAACTGTTCTTAACTGCTTTTTGGAACTGTTTTTCTGGTACTGTTCTTCTAGAATGTTCTTCTTATACCGCTGAGCCACTCGGGAGCACCTGCAACAACCAACCCCAGATGATACCAGTGATTGTCTTTTTTTGTCGGATAATCAACAGTTGAATGTTTTGGCAGATGTGATTCACCCCTTGATACAGATGGTGAATACTGTGTATGTAAACATACCTGTGTAATACTTCAGTAATTGTAAATAATTACCAAGTAATTTACTGTTTAAAACACTGATGATTTAAACTCTGATGATTAAAACTCCGATGATTAAAATACTGATGATTTAAACTCCGATGATTAAAACTCTGATGATTAAAACTCTGATGATTTAAACACTGATTAAAACACTGATGATAAAAACACTGGTGATTAAAACACTGGTGATTAAAACACTGATGATTAAAACTCTGATGATTTAAACACTGATTAAAACACTGATGATAAAAACACTGATTAAAACACTGGTGATTAAAACACTGGTGATTAAAACTGTGGTGATTAAAACACTGGTGATTAAAACACTGGTGATTAAAACTGTGGTGATTAAAATACTGATTAAACCACTGATTAAAACACTGATTAAAACACTGGTGATTAAAACACTGGTGATTAAAACTGTGGTGATTAAAACACTGATTAAAACACTGATTAAAACACTGGTGATTAAAACTGTGGTGATTAAAACACTGGTGATTAAAACACTGGTGATTAAAACACTGATTAAAACACTGCAGTCAGGAAAGCAGATGGTACCCAGCTGCTGAGCAGGTTAGAATCAGCAGGACCTGACCAGTCTAATACCTCATCTACTATTAAGATTCATTGAGCCATCGTTACAGGAAAGTATATCTGCATATGTCACAGGCGTCGAAAGGATTAGACCATGGCGCAGCGTGAATAGTGCTCATTCGTGAATCTTTAATGAGTAACACTTTACAAAACAACAAACGACCAACAGTTCCGTCAGGTACAATAACTAAACGGAAAATAACCACCCACAAAACCCAAAGGAAAACAGGCTGCCTAAGTATGGCTTCCAATCAGAGACAACGAAAGACACCTGCCTCTGATTGGAAACCATACTTGGCCAAACATGGAAAACGAAACATAGAAATAGAAAACTAGAACAAAAAACCCTTGAAACAAACAAACCCCAAAACACACAAAACAACCCCCCTGCCACGCCCTGACCATTCTACTATGGCAAATGACCCTTTTCACTGGTCAGGATGTGACAGCATATGATTAGTTTATTTCTGTATATAAGTAGAGTTTTGCCTCTTGGACATGGCTCTATTGTAAGTCTTAGTGATTCACACGGTTTTATTTAAGGGATAAAATATCCACCTTATTCTCTCACCGTCCCTACTGTCCTGACCTTTCAGACCGTCATACCACTGATTTTAATTAGCCGTAAGTGGTATATGTATTTGACAAGCAGATATTTAGACAAGAAGACCATAAGGTTTATATTCAGCCTGAGAAAATAATATGCATAGTTTCTCAAACTGCATCAGCTTCAGATGGTCCATATGGCACTTTGGGGAAATGCCAGATAAGATAGTCAATTTTAAGCCCAGTGGGCCGGTCTAAATAGGGATTTTAATAATAATCTGGGGGGGTGGGCTCGAGAGAGAAAATGTGCCGGTGGGTTAGAAATGTCAGGAAGGATTTCTGGTCTCTGTTTGTCCTTGAACCGTGTCCACAAAATATTCCATGACAGTAACATCCATATTTTACAGTAACATCTTGATTTGACAGTAACATCCTGATTTGACGCCAATATCTTGAATTAACAGTATTATCGTGATTTGACAGTAATATCTTGATTTGACAGTAACATCTTGATTTGACAGTAACATCCTGATTTGACAGTAATATCCTGATTTGACAGTAACATCCTGATTTGACAGTAATATCTTGATTTGACAGTAACATCCTGATTTGACACGTAACATCTCTGATTTGACATTATTATCCTGATTTGACAGTAATATCCTGATTTGACAGTATTATCCTGATTTGACAGTAATATCCTGATTTGACAGTAACATCCTGATTTGACAGTAACATCCTGATTTGACATTAATATCCTGATTTGACAGTAATATCCTGATTTGACAGTAATATCCTGATTTGACAGTAATATCCTGATTTGACAGTAACATCCTGATTTGACATTAATATCCTGATTTGACAGTAACATCTTGATTTGACATTATTATCCTGATTTGACAGTAATATCTTGATTTGACAGTAACATCCTGATTTGACAGTAATATCCTGATTTGACAGTAACATCCTGATTTGACAGTAATATCCTGATTTGACAGTAATATCTTGATTTGACAGTAACATCTTGATTTGACATTATTATCCTGATTTGACAGTAATATCTTGATTTGACAGTAACATCCTGATTTGACAGTAACATCCTGATTTGACAGTAATATCCTGATTTGACAGTAATATCCTGATTTGACAGTAACATCCTGATTTGACAGTAACATCCTGATTTGACAGTAACATCCTGATTTGACAGTAACATCCTGATTTGACATTAATATCCTGATTTGACAGTAACATCCTGATTTGACAGTAATATCCTGATTTGACAGTAACATCTTGATTTGACAGTAACATCCTGATTTGACATTATCATCCTGATTTGACAGTAACATCCTGATTTGACAGTAATATCCTGATTTGACAGTAACATCCTGATTTGACAGTAACATCCTGATTTGACAGTAACATCCTGATTTGACAGTAACATCCTGATTTGACAGTAATATCCTGATTTGACAGTAACATCCTGATTTGACAGTAACATCCTGATTTGACAGTAACATCCTGATTTGACAGTAATATCCTGATTTGACAGTAACATCTTGATTTGACAGTAACATCCTGATTTGACATTATTATCCTGATTTGACAGTAACATCCTGATTTGACAGTAATATCCTGATTTGACAGTAACATCTTGATTTGACAGTAACATCCTGATTTGACAGTAACATCCTGATTTGACAGTAATATCCTGATTTGACAGTAACATCCTGATTTGACAGTAACATCCTGATTTGACAGTAATATCCTGATTTGACAGTAATATCCTGATTTGACAGTAACATCCTGATTTGACAGTAACATCCTGATTTAGAAACTCACTAGAATTTTTCGAGTCGACATGGCAACCAACCAAATTCCAAATCTCTAATAGAGGTTTTCTGAACAGTGGTCACCAGTGGTCACCTACAGTAAGGTCCTAGAAAGTTATTATACACGTGATTATACTGTAGCTACTGGCGATGAACCACTTTATCACTACAATAATAACTTATTGTTCACATCTTCAGCAACAACCCACTCCTGAATTAACCACAGGCAGGGTTGTGGTGCCAGTGAGGGAGATGGGGAGGGGGTTGAGGTGGCAGGGCCAGGGAGGGAGATGGGGGGGGGGGGTTATGGTGGCAGGGCCAGGGCCAGGGAGGGAGATGGGGGGGGGGGGGGGGGTTGTGGTGGCAGGGCCAGGGCCAGGGAGGGAGATGAAGGGGGGTTGTGGTGGCGGGGCCAGGGAGGGAGATGGGGGGGGGGGTTGTGGTGGCAGGGAGGGAGGGATGGAGGGAGGGAGGGAGAAGTGCTAACTTGCAGATCAAACCCACCCCCCCCATCTCCCTCCCTCCCTGCCACCTCAATGGGGAGGTTGAGGTGATAGGTAGGGAGGTGGGTTTGATCTGCAAGTTAGCACTTTGGGCCTAATCCTCTGTGTTGTAGGCAGCTGAGACACACACACAGGCACACACGCATGCACACACAGGCACCCACACACAGCCAGAAATAACCCTGTAAAAACTGAGCAGCTGTCTCAGAGGCTTGTGCAGGAGATGTGGGTGTGGAGGCTGCTAATACTGATCAATGGGAGAGAGAGTAATGCTGATCAATGGGAGAGAGAGTAATGCTGATCAATGGGAGAGATAGTAATGCTGATCAATGGGAGAGAGAGTAATGCTGATCAATGGGAGAGAGAGTAATGCTGAGTCATCCGCTGATGACTTTCTTACAGTTTATTACAATCACTGACACTAATTTCAGAACCTTTCAAAACTCTAGACACAAAACTCAAAAACGGTCATCACTTGTAACACAAGCTATCCAATGTTCATTACATTGCATTGTGCATTCATATCTTTAAAGGAACCTTGACTTACAGAATCATTGGTTCAAATAACTCATTAATCATGAAATACCATAGGAACATTCGTTTAGATCACCCACACACAAGATACCGATAGTTTCACTGTGTAGTTGTTCGTACAATCATGAAATATTGTAGTACAAAATATGTGATATGTGTTTCATTATGGTACTACACGTAAATACTTCACTGTAAAAGGATTAGTAGAGAGAATACTACAGATAGAGTGGAATCATTGAACAAAATCTGAAATGTATTAATGAAATACAATAAAAATCACAACATAGGTTTCTTTGAATCGAAGCAAAAATGATTTGCTTCAAAAAAGAAAAACTACAGTAAAACATGAACTGCAGTGTTCCTCACCTGGCTTACTGTAAAAAGCAAAATAAAGGTTTGATTACTATACTTCTATATTTCCCTCAACCCTGTTTTGTGGATTTGGCCACAGGTTCTCATCCACACTACAATGGATGTTTTCATTAGCCAAACATCTTGGGAAGAATCTTCGGGCGAATCCAGGCCTGACACTGATCTGCCGTGATGTCATTGCACGCGTCATCCATGGCCTGGAGAAGGGCGGCTTGTTCGTGAGGGCACCTATCATATACCTTCCACCTCCATGTGGAGAAAAATTCCTCAATCGGGTAAAGGAAAGGAGAGTATGGAGGTAAGTACAGGGTGGTATATTGTGGATGGGCCTGAAACTATGCTTGCACCATTTGAGCATGGTGGAACCTGACATTATCCCACACAATGACATAGGTCACGCCATCAGCTCTACAGACCTGATTTAGCTCATCAAGGAAGGTTACAAGGAGAGCTGCATTATATGATCCAATACGAGGACTGCGTCCCACCACACCATCTTCCGATATAGCCGCACGCATGGTGATGTTGGCCCCACGTTGTCCAGGTACTTGGATGGTTGCCCGCTGGCCAATAAAATTCCGACCTCTCCTCCTTGTCTTGGCCAGGTTGAAGCCTGCCTCATCCAAAAATAGGAATTTGTGATGGTTTTTCATCAGTATCCAGCTCCATCGCCCTCTAAAAATACATTTTGGAAAGAGAATTACTGATTACAATGATGTAGAATTTTGAGGGGATTTTTCACAACAGGCATCTTGAAACTGAACATACCTGAACATACTCAGTCCTCAGTTGTTTCACTCTGTCTGCATTTCTTTCAAAAGGCACACGGTATAGCTGTTTTAGAGACACCTGGTGCCTTTTCAGCATGCATGCAATAGTCGGCAAACTTATGGCTTCCACATTGTTGAACATGTGCTGACGAATTTCTGTAAGGCGAATATCATTTCCGGGCCGAACCAAATTGACCACAGCCTGCTCTTGTTGGTCAGTCAGACTGTTGCCTCTGTCTCCCCTATTTGGCCTGGTCTCAGTTCTGCAGGGAAAATTACAGTAAGAAAACATTTAGTCACATCAGCTATTCTGTGGTTCACATTGGCATGCAGTCATTTAACAATTGAGAGTAGCCTAATGTTTAGTGCATTCTGAAGACTTACCGGTTCTCATTGTGGAAATTTCTGATGTTTGATGCCACGGTTAATCTTCTGAGGTTTGGTTGAATCATTGTAGCTGCCTCAGTCATTGTCATGGTTTACGACATGGTCTATAACAATTGTTCAGATTTCATTGGACACTCTTTGCTGTTGCTGCCGCTGTCTTGGTCCGTGGCCTTGTCCTCTACCACGTTCCCCCACACCGCTCAAACGAGGCCCACGACCACCTCTCAGAAGGGGTGCTTGTCCCCTGCCATTCCTTTGACCACCACGTCTTCCTTGTCTTCCTCCTCCCACTGCTTGACCTCTATTGTGACCTGGATCACCTGCCGGCTCCATGTTATCGCTATGTTGTTGTAGGTGGATACCACTCAATTCACTATATACTCGTACCACAATGTGAAATCAATCATCAGTAACGAGTTGGCAGTATTGGAAAAGCAATTACAAGGGCCTGCATACATACACTCACCAGCCACTTTATTAGGTACACCTGCGTGTTAATGCAAATAGACTGCTCCTTCCAACAGTGAATCATGTGGCTGCCTGCAACTAAATATATAGAGTATATAGAGTAGAGATCTTTAGTTGCTGTTCGACCAAAATTAGAACAGGCAAGATGCGTAATCTAAGCAACTTTGACCGTGGTAGGATTGTTTGCGCCACACATGGTGGTTCCAGCATCTCAGAAACAGCTGCCCTTCCTGGGATATTTACGCACTACAGTCGCTAGAGTTTACAGAGAATGGTGTGATAAACAAAACACATTCAGTGAGCGGTAGTTCTGTGGGCAGAAACATCTTGTTAATGAGAAAGATCAGAGGAGAATGTCCAGACTCATTCAAGCTAACAGAAAGGCCACAAAGGGTGTGCAGAAGTGCATCTCTTAACATACAACACAGTGAATAATTCAGGCTGTTGTGGAGGCAAAAGGGTGTCCTTCCCAGTACTAGATAGGTGTACCTAATAAAGTGGACGATGAGCGTACGGTAATGTCAAACCTGAAAACATGGTCTGGAAAAGTGGTACATGGGACCATAGAAAGAGTGTCTGATAAAGAATGATGATAAAATATTACATTCATGGATAATGTAGTCCAATTGGATCAATGTTCCATGGTAATTGGTGTCAATGGATCTCGTTATCCTGAAACTTTCATGATCTAAATATGGAATATTGTTTCTCAGTTTCCATAAAACTACGCCTTAAAACTTCTTACAGCTGAAAATCCCGTTAACGGGATCGATATGACAACAGCCAGTGAAAGTGCAGAGCGCCAAATTCAAAACAGCAAAAATCTCATAATTAACATTTCTCAAACATACAAGTATTATACACCATTTTAAAGATAAGATTCTCATTAATCCAATCACAGTGTCCGATTTCAAAAAGGCTTTACAGCGAAAGCATAGCATTAGATTATGTTAGGACAGCACCTAGTCACAAAAAAACACAGCCATTTTCCAGCCAGAGAGGAGTCACAAAAAGCAGAAATAGAGATAAAATGAATCACTAACCTTTGATGATCTTCATCAGATGACACTCATAGGACTTCATGTTACACAATACATGTATGTTTTGTTCGATAAAGTTCATATTTATATCCAAAAATCTCAGTTTACATTGGCGCGTTATGTTCAGTAATGTTTTGCCTCCAAAAACCTCCGGTGACTTTGCAGAGAGCCACATCAATTTACAGAAATACTTATCAGAAACTTTGATAAAATATACAAGTGTTATGCACAGAATTAAAGATAAACTTCTCCTTAATGCAACTGCTGTGTCAGATTTCAAAAAAGCTTTACGACGAAAGCAAACTTTGCAATAATCTGAGTACAGCACTCAGACATCAAAACAATCCATACAGATACCCGCCATTTTGGAGTCAACAGAAGTCACAAATACCATTATAAATATTCACTTACCTTTGATGATCTTCATCGGAATGCACTCCCATGAATCCCAGTTCCACAATAAATGTTGGTTTTGTTCGATAAAGTCCATCCTTTATGTCCAAATACTCCTTTTTGTTCGCGCGTTCCGTCGAGTAATCCAAATGCACTGTGCTCGCGCAGTTAGTTCAGACGAATAGTCAAAAAAGTTATATTACAGTTCGTAGAAACATGTCAAACGATGTATAGAATCAATCTTTAGGATGTTTTTATCATAAATCTTTCATAATATTCCAACCGGACGATTCCTTTGTCTTCAGAAATGAAAAGGAACACACCAAACCCTCACGGGAGTGCCGCCACTGAGCTCATGTCATTTTCTCAGTCATCTGATTCCAATGCCTCTTATTCTCTCCCCATTCACAGTAGAAGCACGAAACAACGTTCTAAAGACTGTTGACATCTAGTGGAAGCCTTAGGAAGTGCAAAATGACCCCACAGACACTGTATAGGCAATCACTTGAAAAACTACAAACCTCAGATTTCCACACTTCCTGGTTGGATTTTTTCTCAGGTTTTTTGCCTGCCATATGAGTTATATTATACTCACAGACATCATTCAAACAGTTTTAGAAACTTCAGAGTGTTTTCTATCCAAATCTACTAATGATTTGCATATCTTAGCTTCTGGGACAGAGTAGCAGGCAGTTTACTCTGGGCACCTTCTTCATGCAAGCTACTCAATACTGCCACCCATCCATAAGAAGTTTTAAGAGTAATGCAACAGTTACTTATCATTTTGAGCAGTTGTATCAATTGATAGTTAGATCATTGTAATGAAATGAATAGACAGTCATTTCAGATGTAATGTGTGAATTGCATTTTGAAATGGTAATACTTTGATGTTAAGTTGTGTCATTTTGAACAGGTGATTTTAGTTCGATGAACAAATGATCTTAGCTTTATGTGTATTGTATCCAAGCAAATGGAAAAAGTTTTGAAAAACGTGCATTTTGATCATCGGTTGTGTTTTGTGTCTAGACTTTTGAAAAGGTTCTGAAATTAGTGCCAAAGTGATTGTAAAAAACTGTAATCATTTTTATTGATTACAAATACCCAACTCCTCTCAACCCCTCTTTTTACACTGCTGCTACTCTCTGTTTATCATATATGCATAGTCACTTTAACTATACATTCATGTACATACTACCTCAATTGGGCCGACCAACCAGTGCTCTCGCACATTGGCTAACTGGGCTATCTGCATTGTGTCCCGCCACCCACCACCCGCCAACCCCTCTTCTATGCTACTGCTAATCTCTGTTCATTATATATGCATAGTCACTTTAACATTTACATTTACATTTAAGTCATTTAGCAGACGCTCTTATCCAGAGCGACTTACAAATTGGTGCATTCACCTTATAATATCCAGTGGAACAACCACTTTACAATAGTGCATCTAAATCTTTTAAGGGGGGGGGGGTTAGAAGGATTACTTTATCCTATCCCAGGTATTCCTTGAAGAGGTGGGGTTTCAGGTGTCTCCGGAAGGTGGTGATTGACTCCGCTGTCCTGGCGTCGTGAGGGAGCTTGTTCCACCATTGGTGACGTGAGAGAACTTGGGAAGGTTGAACACCAGACGGGCTGCGGCGTTCTGGATGAGTTGTAGGGGTTTAATGGCACAGGCAGGGAGCCCAGCCAACAGCGAGTTGCAATAATCCAGACGGGAGATGACAAGTGCCTGGATTAGGACCTGCGCCGCTTCCTGTGTGAGGCAGGGTCGTACTCTGCGAATGTTGTAGAGCATGAACCTACAGGATCGGGTCACCGCCTTGATGTTGGTGGAGAACGACAGGGTGTTGTCCAGGGTCACGCCAAGGCTCTTAGCACTCTGGGAGGAGGACACAAGGGAGTTGTCAACCGTGATGGCGAGATCATGGAACGGGCAGTCCTTCCCCGGGAGGAAGAGCAGCTCCGTCTTGCCGAGGTTCAGCTTGAGGTGGTGATCCGTCATCCACACTGATATGTCTGCCAGACATGCAGAGATGCGATTCGCCACCTGGTTGTCAGAAGGGGGAAAGGAGAAGATTAATTGTGTGTCATCTGCATAGCAATGATATGAGAGACCATGTGAGGATATGACAGAGCCAAGTGACTTGGTGTATAGCGAGAATAGGAGTGGGCCAAGAACAGAGCCCTGGGGGACACCAGTGGTGAGAGCACGTGGTGCGGAGACAGATTCTCGCCACGCCACCTGGTAGGAGCGACCTGTCAGGTAGGACGCAATCCAAGCGTACATGTACATACTACCTCAATCAGCCTGACTAACCGGTGTCTGTCACTGCCAGTTTGGAAGCCCTTGTTAAGGCATCTAGAAGAACAGGCGATATTAAAGACCAAAAATAATTTCAGGTTAAATAAAGGCCTTCATTAATTAACAAGGTCTTTAAAACTGGTATTCATTTATATGCCGTAATACATAACCACATAGCAGCCAACCTGCTTGCACCAATCATATTAAATGACTGTAAAATACAAACACCATCTCCCCTCAATTAATTTAATTAATTCATTAATCCATTCATTTCTTATAATTACTGTAAAAATATTACAGTAATGCACTGTACTGTTGTTTTATGGTAAATTACAGGCAGCCAATGTACATGCATTGCTTTGGCAATGTAAACATTTGTTTCCCATGCCAACAAAGCCCCTTAAATTGAAATTGAATTGAAAAAAAGAGAGAGAGAGACAGAGAGACAGAGACCGACATGTAGCCATAGAGGTGGTATTGTCACGCTCTGACCTATGAGAGCAGTTTTTTCTCTGTGTAGTTAGGTCAGGGTGTGATATGGGTGGGCAGTCTGTTTGTTGTTTCCATGTTTAGTTCTTGTTTTTCTATTTCTATGTTGAGTTTTGGGATGATCTCCAATTAGAGGCAGCTGGTTCGTGTTGTCTCTAATTAGAGATCATATTTAAGTTGGGGTTTTTCTATGGTGTTTTGTGGGTAGTTGTTTTCGGTTTTGTGGTTGTTGCCTGACGGCTCTGTTTGCTGTCGTTTTTGTTCCTTTGTAAAGTGTTTCATCTTTTTTTTCATTAAATAATAATCATGAGCACTCAACACGCCGCGCCTTGGTCCCCTCTATATACGACTGCAGTTACAGGTATGCGTTAAAAATCGCGTCCTATTTACTCTACTGTGCACTACTTTTGACCAGGGACCCTAGGTAGTAGTGCACCTTGTAGGGAACAGGGTGCCATGTGGGGCGTAGCCTCAGTATGCTATCTGTCACCACAATTTTACTGCTTCAAGTCCTCCTGATCTCTTAATCTACACCCACAGATTATTTTTTTAAACTCTCTGACACTTATCACCTCTTTCACCTCTTTTTTTCTCTCCCCACTTCACTCTTCTCTCCTTTCATTTTCTCTCCCCACTTCTTTCCCTCAGCATCTTTCTCACCTCCTTACTTCTCACTTCTTTCCTGCTCCCTCTAACAACCCCCCCCCATTTAATTATCCTTTTCCCCAGCTCTCTCTCTCCTTTCTCCATCTTTCTCTTCTCTTTCATTCTTCCCCCCTCTCTTCCCTTGCCCAGCAACACACTAAATTAGATTTCCTCTCTGAGTGAGATGTGTTGTTCAGAGACTCTGTATGCCTATATTACAGGAGCAGTCTGGCATCACTTAATGTTCACTCTCTCTCTCCTTCCATTCAGGATTTAATGTTCTCTCTCTCTCCATCCATACATGCATTAATGTTCTCTCTCTCTCTATCCATACAGGCTTTAATGTTCTCTCTCTCTCTCCATCCATTCAGGATTTAATGTTCTCTCTCTCTCTCTCTCTCTCTCTCTCTATCCATACAGGCTTTAATGTTCTCTCTCTCTCTCTCTCTCTCTCCATCCATACAGGCTGAAGTGTTCTCTCTCTCTCTCCCATCCATACATGCTTTAATGTTCTCTCTCTCTCCATCCATACAGGCTTTAATGTTCTCTCTCTCTCCATCCATACATGCTTTAATGTTCTCTCTCTCTCCATCCATACAGGCTTTAATGTTCTCTCTCTCTCCATCCATACAGACTTTAATGTTCTCTCTCTCTCCATCCATACATGCATTAATGTTCTCTCTCTCTCTCTATCCATACAGGCTTTAATGTTCTCTCTCTCTCTCCATCCATTCAGGATTTAATGTTCTCTCTCTCTCTCTCCATCCATACAGGCTGAAGTGTTCTCTCTCTCGCTCTATCCATACATGCTTTAATGTTCTCTCTCTCTCCATCCATTCAGGATTTAATGTTCTCTCTCTCTCTCTCTCTCTCCATCCATACAGGCTTTAATGTTCTCTCTCTCTCTCTCTCTCCATCCATACAGGCTGAAGTGTTCTCTCTCTCTCTCCATCCATACAGGCTTTAATGTTCTCTCTCTCTCTCCATCATACATGCTTTAATGTTCTCTCTCTCTCTCCATCATACATGCTTTAATGTTCTCTCTCTCTCTCCATCCATACATGCTTTAATGTTCTCTCTCTCTCTGTCACGTCCTGACCAGTAGAGGGTGTAGTTGGGTCAGGACGTGGCAGAAGGGAGTGAGTGTTTTATTGTTTCATTTAATTTTGGCCGTGTGACTTCCAATCACGCACAGCTGTAGAGGGTTGTGGTTGATTGGGAGTCACACATAAGTTGCCTACGTTTCCGTTGTGTGGTGTGGGTAATTGTGCTTGTCACTGTTGTTGCACCTGACAGGACTGTGTTGGCTGTCAGTTTTGTTGTTTTGTGAATTGCATAGTGTTCGTAACATTAAAAATGACGAACCCTAACTCCGCCGCATTTTGGTCCACTTCTTCCGTAGACAGCCGTTACAGAATTACCCACCAAACCAGGACCAAGCGGCGGAAGAGGAAGGAGCAGCAGGACTACTGCGTTATGGACAAATGGACGTGGGAACAGATCCTGGACGGAGAGGGACCATGGACTCAGGCTGGGGATTATCGCCTCCCGCAGTGGGAGATTGAAGCGGCGAGAGCGGAGAGGCGATACTACGAGGAGAGAGAGCGCAACGAGCGCGAGAGGCAGCCCCAATACTTTTTTTTGGGGGGGCACACGGGACAGTCGGTGGAGCTGAGGTCGGAACCAGAGCCAGTCGGGATGACATTGGAGGTGAGCGAGGGATATGAGACAGAGACTGTGACGGGGTTAATGGGAAAATTAGGAGAGAGAGAGATGAGAGAGCTGCTAGTGTGGTGCATAAAGTACGGCATTCGCCCTAATGAGCGTGTCGTGGGTATGATGTCACCTGAGGCAGCTCTCCATACTCGTCCTGAGGTGCGTGCTGGTTGTCTGGTAAAGACTGTGCCTGCGCCCAGAAACAGGCCTCCTGCATGTCTTCCCAGCCCTGCACATCCTGTACCTACGCCCAGAACCAAGCCTCCTGCATGTCTTCCCATCCTGGTCAAGCCCGTGCCTCCTCCACGGACCAGTACTCCAGTGGGTCTCCCTATCCGGGTCAAGCCCGTGTCTCCTCCACGGACCAGTCCTCTAGTGGGTCTCCCTATCCTGGTCAAGCCCGTGTCTCCTCCACGGACCAGTCCTCCAGTAGATCTTCCTATCCTGGTCAAGCCCGTGTCTCCTCCACGGACCGGTCCTCCAGTGGGTCTCTCCACCCTGGTCTCTCCTGTGCCACCTCCTCAAACCAGGCCTCCAGCGGGCCTTCCCAGACTGGTGAGTCCAGGGCCTGCGCCCAGAGCCAGGCCTCCGTTATGTCTCCCCAGCCTGGTGAATCCTGAGTCGGAGCTGCCCGCCAGTCAACAGTCGTCGGAGCTGCCCGCCAGTCAACAGTCGTCGGAGCTGCCCGCCAGTCAACAGTCGTCGGAGCTGCCCGCCAGTCAACAGTCGTCGGAGCTGCCCGTCAGTCAACAGTCGTCGGAGCTGCCCGTCAGTCAACAGTCGTCGGAGCTGCCCGTCAGTCAACAGTCGTCGGAGCTGCCCGTCAGTCAACAGTCGTCGGAGCTGCCCGTCAGTCAACAGTCGTCGGAGCTGCCCGTCAGTCAACAGTCGTCGGAGCTGCCCGTCAGTCAACAGTCGTTGGAGTGGCCGGACTGCGCTGAACTGCCGGAGTGGCCGGACTGCCCTGAACTGCCAGAGTGGCCGGACTGCCCTGAACTGCCAGAGTGGCCGGACTGCCCTGAACTGCCAGAGTGGCCGGACTGCCCTGAACTGCCAGAGTGGCCGGACTGCCCTGTTCTGCCGGAGTGGCCGGACTGCCCTGTTCTGCCAGAGTGGCCGGACTGCCCTGTTCTGCCAGAGTGGCCGGACTGCCCTGTTCTGCCAGAGTGGCCGGACTGCCCTGTTCTGCCAGAGTGGCCGGACTGCCCTGTTCTGCCAGAGGTGCCCGCCTGCCCTGATCTGCCAGGGTGCCCGGCCTGTCAGGATCTGCCCGAGTGGCCCTCCTGCCCTCCGGCCCTGCCCGAGTGGCCCTCCTGCCCTCCGGCCCAGCCCGAGTGGCCCTCCTGCCCTCCGGCCCAGCCCGAGTGGCCCTCCTGCCCTCCGGCACAGCCCGAGTGGTCCTCCTGCCCTCCGGCCCAGCCCGAGTAGCCCTCCGGTCCTCCGGCCCAGCCCGAGTGGTCCTCCTGTCTTCCTGTCCAGCCCGAGTGGTCCGCATGTCTTCCGGCCCAGCCCGAGTGGCCCGCATGTCTTCCGACCCAGCCAGAGTGGTCCGTCTGCCAGGGTCAGCCCGAGTGGCCCGTCTGCCCGGCGCAGCGATCGGCGCCAACAGAGTGGGCGACGCCGAAGGTGGAGCGAGGTCCACGTCCTGCACCTGAGCCACCTCCAGGATAGGTGGGTTGGGGAGGGAGGGTGTAGCACAGTGCCGTCGGTGACGGCAGCCACCCTCCCTTCCCTCCCTTATTGTTTAGGTGTTCCTTTTTGTTGGGGATTTTTTTTGTGTTTTCCTTTTTTTAGGTGCATCCCGGGGTCTGCACCTTGAGGGGGGGGTACTGTCACGTCCTGACCAGTAGAGGGTGTAGTTGGGTCAGGACGTGGCAGAAGGGAGTGAGTGTTTTATTGTTTCATTTAATTTTGGCCGTGTGACTTCCAATCAAGCACAGCTGTAGAGGGTTGTGGTTGATTGGGAGTCACACATAAGTTGCCTACGTTTCCGTTGTGTGGTGTGGGTAATTGTGCTTGTCACTGTTGTTGCACCTGACAGGACTGTGTTGGCTGTCAGTTTTGTTGTTTTGTGAATTGCATAGTGTTCGTAACATTAAAAATGACGAACCCTAACTCCGCCGCATTTTGGTCCACTTCTTCCGTAGACAGCCGTTACAGAATTACCCACCAAACCAGGACCAAGCGGCGGAAGAGGAAGGAGCAGCAGGACTACTGCGTTATGGACAAATGGACGTGGGAACAGATCCTGGACGGAGAGGGACCATGGACTCAGGCTGGGGATTATCGCCTCCCGCAGTGGGAGATTGAAGCGGCGAGAGCGGAGAGGCGATACTACGAGGAGAGAGAGCGCAACGAGCGCGAGAGGCAGCCCCAATAATTTTTTTGGGGGGGGCACACGGGACAGTCGGTGGAGCTGAGGTCGGAACCAGAGCCAGTCGGGATGACATTGGAGGTGGCGAGGGATATGAGACAGAGACTGTGACGGGGTTAATGGGAAAATTAGGAGAGAGAGAGATGAGAGAGCTGCTAGTGTGGTGCATAAAGTACGGCATTCGCCCTAATGAGCGTGTCGTGGGTATGATGTCACCTGAGGCAGCTCTCCATACTCGTCCTGAGGTGCGTGCTGGTTGTCTGGTAAAGACTGTGCCTGCGCCCAGAAACAGGCCTCCTGCATGTCTTCCCAGCCCTGCACATCCTGTACCTACGCCCAGAACCAAGCCTCCTGCATGTCTTCCCAACCTGGTCAAGCCCGTGCCTCCTCCACGGACCAGTACTCCAGTGGGTCTCCCTATCCGGGTCAGGCCCGTGTCTCCTCCACGGACCAGTCCTCTAGTGGGTCTCCCTATCCTGGTCAAGCCCGTGTCTCCTCCACGGACCGGTCCTCCAGTGGGTCTCTCCACCCTGGTCTCTCCTGTGCCACCTCCTCAAACCAGGCCTCCAGCGGGCCTTCCCAGACTGGTGAGTCCAGGGCCTGCACCCAGAGCCAGGCCTCCGTTATGTCTCCCCAGCCTGGTGAATCCTGAGTCGGAGCTGCCCGCCAGTCAACAGTCGTCGGAGCTGCCCGCCAGTCAACAGTCGTCGGAGCTGCCCGCCAGTCAACAGTCGTCGGAGCTGCCCGCCAGTCAACAGTCGTCGGAGCTGCCCGTCAGTCAACAGTCGTCGGAGCTGCCCGTCAGTCAACAGTCGTCGGAGCTGCCCGTCAGTCAACAGTCGTCGGAGCTGCCCGTCAGTCAACAGTCGTTGGAGTGGCCGGACTGCGCTGAACTGCCGGAGTGGCCGGACTGCGCTGAACTGCCAGAGTGGCCGGACTGCCCTGAACTGCCAGAGTGGCCGGACTGCCCTGAACTGCCAGAGTGGCCGGACTGCCCTGAACTGCCAGAGTGGCCGGACTGCCCTGAACTGCCAGAGTGGCCGGACTGCCCTGTTCTGCCGGAGTGGCCGGACTGCCCTGTTCTGCCAGAGTGGCCGGACTGCCCTGTTCTGCCAGAGTGGCCGGACTGCCCTGTTCTGCCAGAGTGGCCGGACTGCCCTGTTCTGCCAGAGGTGCCCGCCTGCCCTGATCTGCCAGGGTGCCCGGCCTGTCAGGATCTGCCCGAGTGGCCCTCCTGCCCTCCGGCCCTGCCCGAGTGGCCCTCCTGCCCTCCGGCCCAGCCCGAGTGGCCCTCCTGCCCTCCGGCCCAGCCCGAGTGGCCCTCCTGCCCTCCGGGCCAGCCCGAGTGGCCCTCCTGCCCTCCGGCACAGCCCGAGTGGTCCTCCTGCCCTCCGGCCCAGCCCGAGTGGCCCTCCGGTCCTCCGGCCCAGCCCGAGTGGTCCTCCTGTCTTCCGGTCCAGCCCGAGTGGTCCGCATGTCTTCCGGCCCAGCCCGAGTGGCCCGCATGTCTTCCGACCCAGCCAGAGTGGTCCGTCTGCCAGGGTCAGCCCGAGTGGCCCGTCTGCCCGGCGCAGCGATCGGCGCCAACAGAGTGGGCGACGCCGAAGGTGGAGCGAGGTCCACGTCCTGCACCTGAGCCACCTCCAGGATAGGTGGGTTGGGGAGGGAGGGTGTAGCACAGTGCCGTCGGTGACGGCAGCCACCCTCCCTTCCCTCCCTTATTGTTTAGGTGTTCCTTTTTGTTGGGGATTTTTTTTGTGTTTTCCTTTTTTTAGGTGCATCCCGGGGTCTGCACCTTGAGGGGGGGGTACTGTCACGTCCTGACCAGTAGAGGGTGTAGTTGGGTCAGGACGTGGCAGAAGGGAGTGAGTGTTTTATTGTTTCATTTAATTTTGGCCGTGTGACTTCCAATCAAGCACAGCTGTAGAGGGTTGTGGTTGATTGGGAGTCACACATAAGTTGCCTACGTTTCCGTTGTGTGGTGTGGGTAATTGTGCTTGTCACTGTTGTTGCACCTGACAGGACTGTGTTGGCTGTCAGTTTTGTTGTTTTGTGAATTGCATAGTGTTCGTAACATTAAAAATGACGAACCCTAACTCCGCCGCATTTTGGTCCACTTCTTCCGTAGACAGCCGTTACACTCTCTCCATCCATACATGCTTTAATGTTCTCTCTCTCTCCATCCATACAGGCTTTAATGTTCTCTCTCTCTCCATCCATACAGGCTTTAATGTTCTCTCTCTCTCCATCCATACATGCTTTAATGTTCTCTCTCTCTCCATCCATACAGGCTTTAATGTTCTCTCTCTCTCTCCATCCATCCATGCTTTAATGTTCTCTCTCTCTCTCTCTCCATCCATACAGGCTTTAATGTTCTCTCTCTCTCCATCCATACATGCTTTAATGTTCTCTCTCTCTCCATCCATACATGCTTTAATGTTCTCTCTCTCTCCATCCATTCAGGATTTAATGTTGTCTCTCTCTCTCTCTCTCTCTCCATCCATACAGGCTGAAGTGTTCTCTCTCTCTCTCCATCCATACAGGCTTTAATGTTCTCTCTCTCTCCATCCATACAGGCTTTAATGTTCTCTCTCTCTCCATACATACAGGTTTTAATGTTCTCTCTCTCCATCCATCCATCCATCCATCCATCGAGAGAGAGAAAAACGTTTCACCTGCTTCACCCCCCCCCCATCATTACAGAATACCAACTCAAAATATGGACGCAACAGGACAACCGGACCTCTTCCAGACGATCAATGAAAAAGGTGGCGTTCTTCGTCAACACCATGATCAGCTGGCTCAACTGGGGACGGCCATGGAAGAGGTTCTCCGCGGTCTGCAACATCTCAACAGCGGAGGATATTCTAAAGCCATTCTACCCAACGAGTCAGCACACCAGCCCATTCAGCAACCAGCTCAGGTCAGGATTGCCCGTCTATCCCTCCAGGAGAAATATGACGGGACTACATCCAAATGCCACAGCTTCCTCCTTCCGTCCTTCCTCTATTTCACACATCAGATCGGGTCTCCCATCACCGAGAGGTCTAAGGTAACCACGGTTATTTCTCTGCTGACTGGGCGGGCATTGGAATGGGCTACGGCCATCTGGGAGAGAGGAGGAGGAGCTTGAGTCTTATGAGGGGTTCATGGCTCTGTTTAAATGTATTTTCGATCATCCCGCGGAGGGCAGAGAGGGAGGTGAGCGTCTGCTTCAGCAGGGGAATCAGACGGCTGCTGAGTATGCACTTAACTTCCGGATAGTAGCAGCTTCCAGTGGATGGAATGAACTGGCAATCAGCACGTTATTTAGAAGAGGTCTGCGCGAGGAGGTCCAGACGGAACTGGCCTGCCGAGATGACAACCTCACCCTGGTAGCACTCATTGCGATGGCCATCCGTCTGGATAATCTAACTGCACTGTTCAATTTACAGTTGCTATTACAGTGAAAGAATACCATACTATTGTTTGAGGAGAGTGCACAGTTTTGAGCATGAAAAGTTATTAATTAATTAATTCTTAGGGCTAGACCCCTTTTTTTCTCAATTTCCGCCTGAATGACATGCCCAAAGTAAACTGCCTGTTGCTCAGGCCCTGAAGTCAGGATATGCATACCTTTGGTACCATTGGAAAAAAAACACTTTGAAGTTTGTAGAAATGTTAAAATAATGTAGGAGATTATAACACAATAGATATGGTAGGAGAAAATCTAAAGACAAACCACCCAGATGTTTTTTTTTTTGTTGAGGGACCATACTCTTAGAATGTAATTTTGACCTCATACCTGGATGCAATTCCTATGGCTTCCACAGGGTGTCAGCGGTCTATGTTCAAGGTTTCAGGCTTGTAACTTCAAGAACGAAGAAGAAATATCCATTTTAGTACAGGGAGAGTCTTGGAAATTCGTGTTTGTGCGCGCCATGAAGGCAGAACACACCTGCTAAAATCGGTTTCCTATTGAACATACTTCTTCCCGTAAGAAATATTATAGTTTGATTACATTTTAGGGTATCTGAGGAGTAAATAGAAACGTATTTTGACTTGTTGAAGCAAAGTTTAAGGGTAGATTTTCGGATTCCTTTCTATGCATGTTGAATGAGTGGATTACTCAAATCGATGGCGCCAACTAAACAGACTTTATGGGATATAAAGAAGGATTTTATCTAACAAAACAACACTGCATGTTATAGATGACACCCTTAGGATGACAAATCAGAGGTAGATTTTCAAAAAGTAAGTGAATATTTAATCGCTATTTGTGAATTTATGAAACCTACGCCGTTGGAAAAATATATATAGCTCTAGCTGTAGTGGGACTACTGTACTGTTTCATCTCGGGGGGGGGCAGCTCTAGCTGTAGTGGGACTACAGTCCTGTTTCATCTCAGGGGGGGGGGGCAGCTCTAGCTGTAGTGGGACTACAGTACTGTTTCATCTCGGGGGGGCAGCTCTAGCTGTAATGGGACTACATTCCTGTTTCATCTCAGGGGGGGGGGCAGCTCTAGCTGTAGTGGGACTACAGTACTGTTTTATCTTGGGGGGGGGGGCAGCTCTAGCTGTAGTGGGACTACAGTACTGTTTTATCTCAGGGGGGGCAGCTCTAGCTGTAGTGGGACTACAGTACTGTTTCATCTCAGGGGGGTGCAGCTCTAGCTGTAGTGGGACTACAATACTGTTTTATCTCGGGGGGGCAGCTCTAGCTGTAATGGGACTACAGTACTGTTTCATCTCGGGGGGGGCAGCTCTAGCTGTAATGGGACTACAGTACTGTTTCATCTCGGGGGGGCAGCTCTAGCTGTAATGGGACTACATTCCTGTTTCATCTCAGGGGGGGGGGGCAGCTCTAGCTGTAGTGGGACTACAGTACTGTTTTATCTTGGGGGGGGGGGGGCAGCTCTAGCTGTAGTGGGACTACAGTACTGTTTCATCTCAGGGGGGGGCAGCTCCACAATACTAACCTTATTGACAGAGTGAAAAGAAGGAAGCTTGTACAGACAAAAAATATCCCCAAAAATGCATCCTGTTTGTAACAAGGCACTAAAGTAATACTGCAAAAAATGTGGCAAAGCAATTATCTTATTTTCCTGAGTACAAAGTGTTATGTAAGGAGGAAAATCCAATACAACACATAACTGAGTACCACTCTTCAGAGTGGTTTTTGTCACACAACACAACACACGTTCTGAGGGAGCGTGCAATTGTTAAACTGTCTGCAGGAATGTCCACCAGACCTGTTGCCAGATAATTCCATGTTTATTTCTCTACCATAATTCCAGGCGTTTTAGAGAATTTGGCAGTACGTCCAACCGGCCTCACAACCGCAGACCACGTGTAACCATGCCAGTCCAGGACCTCCACATCCGGCTTTACACAAAACAAACAGCAGATGAAAATGTGGGTTTGCACAACTAAAGAACTTTTGCACAAACTGCCAGAAAACATCTCAGGGAAGCTCATCTTCATGCTCGTCGTCCTCACCAGGGTCTTGACCTGACTACAGTTCGGCATCGTAACTGACTTCAGTGGGCAAATGCTCAGCTTCAATGGCCACTGTCACGCTGGAAAAGTGTGCTCTTCACGGATTAATCTGTTCCGGGTAGATGGCAGGCAGCATGTATGGCGTCATGTGGGTGAGTGGTTTCCTGATGTCAACATTGTGAACAGAGTGCCCCATGGTGGCAGTGGTGGTATGGTATGGGAAGGCATAAGCTACGGACAATGAATGCAATTGCATTTTATCGATTGTAATTTGAATGCATAGAGATACCGTGACGAGATCCTGAGGCCCATTGTCGTACCATTCTTCCGCCGCCATCACCTCATGTTTCAGCATGATAACTGTACACAATTCCTGGAAGCTGAAAATGAAAATGTCCCAGTTCTTCCATGGCCTGCATACTCACCAGACATCATCCATTGAGCATGTTTGGGATGCTCTGGATCAACGTGTACGACAGCGTATTCCAGTTCCCGCCAATATCCAACAACTTCGCACAGCCATTGACGAGGAGTGGGACAACATTCCACAATCAACAGCCTAATCAATTCTATGCGAAGGAGATCTCGTGCTGTATGAGGCAAATGGTGGTCATACCAGATACTGACTGTTTTTCTGATCCACGCCCCTACTTTTTTTTTTTTTTTACTTACAACTCACCTGGACAAGACCATTGACCTTCTCTACTCCAATGTGAAAGATGCTTACTGCTCGACTGCTCTGCCTCCACTGGGACCGCCTGACCACAACTGCGTCCATCTACTACCAGAATACAACCCAGTGATCCAGAGACAACGCGTCACTCAGACGGTGATTCACGAATCGACACCCGAAGCTGGAGAGGATGTACAGAGCTGCTTTTGAAGGTACAGATTGTAATCTGTTTACAACTGGGAAGAGACATCTGAATGCGTAATGGACTACGTTAACTTCTGTACTGATAAATGTGGTGCCAAGCAAAACAGTAAAAATGCTATGTAAATAATAAGCCTTGGGTCACAAAAGAAATCAAGGAGGCACTGAACAGGAAAAAGAAAGGTTGAGAGAAGAACAGAAAGAGATTAAAGGACTGATCAGGAAAGGGAAACATGAATACAAACTGAGGCTAGAAAGCAAAGCTACAAGCGAATAACATCAAGGATGTCTGGGATGGTATGAGGAAGATAACAGGCTACAACACCAGAGGACAACTACCCCAGGAAGAGAAGCTGCTGCCTTGGCAACTATAAATACAAACTACAGAGTGATGAGGGAAGTGACAGAGTCACTGAGTTTAACTTTAAAAAAAAAAATGTATTACCAGATTAGAAAAGTATGATTTCTCAGCAGAGAAACAGTAGATAGGGGAGGTTCTGGACTCTGATCTGGGAACCACTGAGCCCATGAGCATCTGAGAGGAACAAGTGGTCAAGCAGCTGAAGAGGGTTAGTCCCAGTAAGTCTGGGAAGCACTGAGCCCAACGAGCATCTGGGAAGAACAAGTGGGGAAGCAGCTGAAGAGGGTTAGTCCCAGTAAGTCTGGGAACCACTGAGCCCATGAGCATCTGGGAAGAATAAGTGGGGAAGCAGCTGAAGAGGATCAGTCCCAATAAGTCAGCCTGATGGGGTTAAAGCCAGAGGACTCAAGGTGTGTGCTAATCAAATGGCTTTCATACTGCAGTATAATATCAACCTGTCCCTAATAATATCAGATATTCCTACTAAATGGAAAACATCCTGCATAGTGCCCATCTCAAAGACTTTGACCAGTTGCATTGACATCACAAATCATGAAAAACTTTCAGCAGGTTTTAATACCCTTATAAAGTCAAAGTGACAGCCTCTCTGAATACTTTGCATTTCGCCTTAAGCCCCAAATCTGGTGTTGAAGATGCTCTGCTCTACATCCTCCATAGAGTACATGAGCACCTGGAAGCCCGGCTGTGGTGACAACAATGTCCTTTGACTTCTTCAGTGCTTTCAATACCATATAACCCCACTCTGTTGTTCAATACCATACAACCCCACCTGTTGTTCAATACCATACAACCCCACTCTGTTGTTCAATACCTGTTGTTCAATAACATACAACCCCACTCTGTTGTTCAATACCATACAACCCCACCTGTTGTTCAATACCATACAACCCCACCTGTTGTTCAATACCATACAACCCCACTCTGTTGTTCAATACCATACAACCCCACCTGTTGTTCAATACCATACAACCCCACTCTGTTGTTCAATACCATACAACCCCACTCTGTTGTTCAATACCATACAACCCCACCTGTTGTTCAATACCATACAACCCCACTCTGTTGTTCAATACCATACAACCCCACCTGTTGTTCAATACCATACAACCCCACTCTGTTGTTCAATACCTGTTGTTCAATACCATACAACCCCACCTACTGTTCAAAAGATAAAGGACATTCACACCGACTCCACAGTGCTGTAATGAGACACACCGACTCCACAGTGCTGTAATGAGACACACCCACTCCACAGGGCTGTAATGAGACCCACACACCCACTCCACAGGGCTGTAATGAGACCCACACACCCACTCCACAGGGCTGTAATGAGACCCACCCACTCTACAGGGCTGTAATGAGACCCACCCACTCCACAGGGCTGTAATGAGACCCACCCACTCCACAGGGCTGTAATGAGACACACCCACTCCACAGGGCTGTAATGAGACACACCCACTCCACAGGGCTGTAATGACAGGAGCAGCATCAGGAGCAGCTTCAGTAGCAGGTTCATCCTGCCCAGATGTTCCACAGAGAGGTTTAGAAGGTCGTTTTACCCAACAGGCATAAGGTTTTTTAATGAGTGTAATTGATGAACATTTTTATGAGGTCTTGGTATTGGAACATGTTGTTGCTTGTTCCCCCCCCCAGAGTGGGATAGAAAAACAACACTGTTTTTTCCCCCCAAAACTGGAATCAGACTATTCTTTGATGGCTACTATTGTAGGTGTTGTGCAGGTGACATTTTGTATATATACTTTTGGTTCGTATTTTACACCTATTTTTCTCTCCCCAATTTTGATCTTGTCTCATCGCTCATCGCTGCAACAACCCCAACGGGCTCGGGAGACGAAGGTCCAGTCATACGTCCTCTGAAACATGACCCGCCAAACTGCGCTTCTTAACCCTTCGCCCACTTTACTCTGTGCAGGCACCTTTATGGGTCTTCATATGTTTTTTTTTCTTTTTTTGATGAGGTGTATCAATGTCCTAAGTCTGGAATAATAAAGTAATATACTTACACTATTATTGCATACCGAGTGAGTCCATGTAACTTATTATGTGACTTGTTAAGCACATCTTTACTCCTGGATCTAATGAGGCTTGGCATAACAAACGTGGTTAAATAGTTATTGAGTCAAGACATTTCAGATGTTCATTTTAAATACATTTGTACATTTTGTTTTTACAAATAATTCCACTTTGACATTATGGAGTATTGTGTGTAGACCAGTGACAAAAAAAACATGAAGACTGATCATGTGGATATGTAAAACATGAAGACTGATCATGTGGATATGTAAAACATGAAGACTGATCATGAGGATATGTAAAACATGAAGACTGATCATGAGGATGTGTACAACATGAAGACTGATCATGAGGATGTATAAAACATGAAGACTGATCATGAGGATGTGTAAAACATGAAGACTGATCATGAGGATATATAAAACATGAAGACTGATCATGAGGATGTGTAAAACATGAAGACTGATCATGAGGATGTGTAAAACATGAAGACTGATCATGAGGATGTATAAAACATGAAGACTGATCATGAGGATGTATAAAACATAAAGACTGATCATGAGGATGTGTAAAACATGAAGACTGATCATGAGGATATGTAAAACATGAAGACTGATCATGAGGATGTGTAAAACATGAAGACTGATCATGAGGATGTGTAAAACATGAAGATTGATCATGAGGATATGTAACCATACCATAAACCATGTACATCTAAGTAAAAAAAGGGTTTAGTAGACTACTGGCACAGTATGTGTTTTGTTACACTCAGATTCAATAACGGGGGATTGAGACAGATTTAGGGCTGTTGCTGTGACCGCAGTAAAATTCCACTTGACCTTTGAGTCGCGGTAATCTCCTCTTATGCACTCTGGACATGCGATGGTAGTACCCAACTCGCTAATGGCAATCAGGTCGCTAATGCCCTGGTACTCAAGGCTCTATTACTTTTTAAAACTCACCTCACTGTGATTGGCCAATTTTGAAGAAAGACGTTCAACAACAGGATTAAAGAGTGGAGAAAAAAAAAACGCATGATTTTTCTTTGTATTATCTTTTACAAGATCTAATGTGTTATATTCTCCTACATTCATTTCACATTTCCACAAACTTGAAAGTGTTTCCTTTCAAATGGTATCAAGAATATGCATATCCTTGCTTCAGGTCCTGACCTACAGGCAGTTAGATTTGGGTATGTAATTTTAGGCGAAAATTGAAAAATAAATGTCAGATCCTTTTAGCCTACAATTATAGTGACTTTGCATTTGATCTTCTATATCCTAGTTATAGGGCTTGTTTATATTTTCATAATTAATAGGCTGACAAACCTTTAGCTATACAGAGTATCTCAACACCGTGTGTTTCCATCTCCTCTCTCTCCTTCATTCCCTTCTCGAGCACACAGAGAGAGTGGCTGGTCGACAGTTTAACTAGCATGCTAGCACACGGTGTCACTAACTAGCAAGCTAGGTAGTTAGTTAGCTAGCACACATTGTCGCTAACTAGAAAGCTAGGTAGTTAGTTAGCTAGCACACGGTGTCACTAACTAGCACACGGTGTCACTAACTAGCAAGCTAGGTAGTTAGTTAGCTAGCACACAGTGTCGCTAACTAGCAAGCTAGGTAGTTAGTTAGCTAGCACACAGTGTCGCTAACTAGAAAGCTAGGTAGTTAGTTAGCTAGCACACAGTGTCGCTAACTAGAAAGCTAGGTAGTTAGTTAGCTAGCACACAGTGTCCCCCTATTCTCCCACCTGCTGTGCTAGCAGTGTCCTTCGCCCCCGCCTGTCGGGAACTGTTTTCCTACAGTTCTGTTAACAACTGTGAGTGCAGGTGTTCGGCAGGCGCGAGCAAAGGACACTGATAATACTTTTATTTCCCTTTTGACCCACATTCAGAAGAGTCACAAGCATGGGGGGGTTCATGTAGGAACCAATGGGATGCTCGGGGGGGGGGGGGGGGTTCTGCAGATGAAGGAAAGCTCACATGCAGGAACGCCCCGACATGCCGGTTGCAGTTGCACGCTAGAGTTTGGGCGGAATATCACATGTTGCGCAGTGAGAAGTTGCATGCTCCTCAAACAGTGGTTGATGCATGGAGTGAAATATCCAGAGTAGCCTAGCCGGCATGATTTGTATTTTGTATTTATTATGGATCCCCATTAGCTGCTGGCAAAGCAGCAGCTACTCTTCCTGGTGTCCAGCAAAATTAAGGCAGTTTTTACCATTTGAAAACATTACAATACATTGACAGATTTCACAACACACTGTGTGCCCTCATACCCCTGCTCCACCACTACCACATATCTACAGTACTAAATCCATGTGTGTGTGTGTGTGTGTGTGTGTGTGTGTGTGTGTGTGTGTGTGTGTGTGTGTGTGTGTGTGTGTGTGTGTGTGTGTGTGTGCGTGTGTCTGTGCCAATGTTTGTGTTGCCTCGTTGAAAAACGAACCAACGGGAAAGCAGCCTCCGTTTGCTATTTGACTGCATACAGATGACATGTATATTTACCCCTGTTCCTGTTCCTCTTCCTGTTTCATCTCAGGGGGGGGCAGCTCTAGCTGTAGTGGGACTACAGTACTGTTTCATCTTGTGGGGGGGGGCAGCTCTAGCTGTAGTGGGACTACAGTACTGTTTTATCTCAGGGGGGGGGGCAGCTCTAGCTGTTATGGGACTACAGTACTGTTTCATCTCAGGGGGGGGCAGCTCTAGCTGTAATGGGACTACTGTACTGTTTTATCTCAGGGGGGGCAGCTCTAGCTGTAGTGGGACTACAGTACTGTTTTATCTCAGGGGGGGGGGCAGCTCTAGCTGTAGTGGGACTACAGTACTGTTTTATCTCAGGGGGGGCAGCTCTAGCTGTAGTGGGACTACAGTACTGTTTCATCTCAGGGGGGTGCAGCTCTAGCTGTAGTGGGACTACAGTACTGTTTTATCTCGGGGGGGCAGCTCTAGCTGTAATGGGACTACAGTACTGTTTCATCTCAGGGGGGTGCAGCTCTAGCTGTAGTGGGACTACAATACTGTTTTATCTCGGGGGGGCAGCTCTAGCTGTAATGGGACTACAGTACTGTTTCATCTCAGGGGGGGGGGCAGCTCTAGCTGTAGTGGGACTACAGTCCTGTTTCATCTCAGGGGGGGGGCAGCTCTAGCTGTAATGGGACTACAGTACTGTTTCATCTCGGGGGGGCAGCTCTAGCTGTAATGGGACTACATTCCTGTTTCATCTCAGGGGGGGGGGCAGCTCTAGCTGTAGTGGGACTACAGTACTGTTTTATCTTGGGGGGGGGGGGCAGCTCTAGCTGTAGTGGGACTACAGTACTGTTTCATCTCAGGGGGGGGCAGCTCCACAATACTAACCTTATTGACAGAGTGAAAAGAAGGAAGCTTGTACAGACAAAAAATATCCCCAAAAATGCATCCTGTTTGTAACAAGGCACTAAAGTAATAATGCAAAAAATGTGGCAAAGCAATTATCTTATTTTCCTGAGTACAAAGTGTTATGTAAGGAGGAAAATCCAATACAACACATAACTGAGTACCACTCTTCAGAGTGGTTTTTGTCACACAACACAACACACGTTCTGAGGGAGCGTGCAATTGTTAAACTGTCTGCAGGAATGTCCACCAGACCTGTTGCCAGATAATTCCATGTTTATTTCTCTACCATAATTCCAGGCGTTTTAGAGAATTTGGCAGTACGTCCAACCGGCCTCACAACCGCAGACCACGTGTAACCATGCCAGTCCAGGACCTCCACATCCGGCTTTACACAAAACAAACAGCAGATGAAAATGTGGGTTTGCACAACTAAAGAACTTTTGCACAAACTGCCAGAAAACATCTCAGGGAAGCTCATCTTCATGCTCGTCGTCCTCACCAGGGTCTTGACCTGACTACAGTTCGGCATCGTAACTGACTTCAGTGGGCAAATGCTCAGCTTCAATGGCCACTGTCACGTGGAAAAGTGTGCTCTTCACGGATTAATCTGTTCCGGGTAGATGGCAGGCAGCATGTATGGCGTCATGTGGGTGAGTGGTTTCCTGATGTCAACATTGTGAACAGAGTGCCCCATGGTGGCAGTGGTGGTATGGTATGGGAAGGCATAAGCTACGGACAATGAATGCAATTGCATTTTATCGATTGTAATTTGAATGCATAGAGATACCGTGACGAGATCCTGAGGCCCATTGTCGTACCATTCTTCCGCCGCCATCACCTCATGTTTCAGCATGATAACTGTACACAATTCCTGGAAGCTGAAAATGAAAATGTCCCAGTTCTTCCATGGCCTGCATACTCACCAGACATCATCCATTGAGCATGTTTGGGATGCTCTGGATCAACGTGTACGACAGCGTATTCCAGTTCCCGCCAATATCCAACAACTTCGCACAGCCATTGACGAGGAGTGGGACAACATTCCACAATCAACAGCCTAATCAATTCTATGCGAAGGAGATCTCGTGCTGTATGAGGCAAATGGTGGTCATACCAGATACTGACTGTTTTTCTGATCCACGCCCCTACTTTTTTTTTTTTTTTACTTACAACTCACCTGGACAAGACCATTGACCTTCTCTACTCCAATGTGAAAGATGCTTACTGCTCGACTGCTCTGCCTCCACTGGGACCGCCTGACCACAACTGCGTCCATCTACTACCAGAATACAACCCAGTGATCCAGAGACAACGCGTCACTCAGACGGTGATTCACGAATCGACACCCGAAGCTGGAGAGGATGTACAGAGCTGCTTTTGAAGGTACAGATTGTAATCTGTTTACAACTGGGAAGAGACATCTGAATGCGTAATGGACTACGTTAACTTCTGTACTGATAAATGTGGTGCCAAGCAAAACAGTAAAAATGCTATGTAAATAATAAGCCTTGGGTCACAAAAGAAATCAAGGAGGCACTGAACAGGAAAAAGAAAGGTTGAGAGAAGAACAGAAAGAGATTAAAGGACTGATCAGGAAAGGGAAACATGAATACAAACTGAGGCTAGAAAGCAAAGCTACAAGCGAATAACATCAAGGATGTCTGGGATGGTATGAGGAAGATAACAGGCTACAACACCAGAGGACAACTACCCCAGGAAGAGAAGCTGCTGCCTTGGCAACTATAAATACAAACTACAGAGTGATGAGGGAAGTGACAGAGTCACTGAGTTTAACTTTAAAAAAAAAAATGTATTACCAGATTAGAAAAGTATGATTTCTCAGCAGAGAAACAGTAGATAGGGGAGGTTCTGGACTCTGATCTGGGAACCACTGAGCCCATGAGCATCTGAGAGGAACAAGTGGTCAAGCAGCTGAAGAGGGTTAGTCCCAGTAAGTCTGGGAAGAACAAGTGGGGAAGCAGCTGAAGAGGGTTAGTCCCAGTAAGTCTGGGAAGCACTGAGCCCAACGAGCATCTGGGAAGAACAAGTGGGGAAGCAGCTGAAGAGGGTTAGTCCCAGTAAGTCTGGGAACCACTGAGCCCATGAGCATCTGGGAAGAATAAGTGGGGAAGCAGCTGAAGAGGATCAGTCCCAATAAGTCAGCCTGATGGGGTTAAAGCCAGAGGACTCAAGGTGTGTGCTAATCAAATGGCTTTCATACTGCAGTATAATATCAACCTGTCCCTAATAATATCAGATATTCCTACTAAATGGAAAACATCCTGCATAGTGCCCATCTCAAAGACTTTGACCAGTTGCATTGACATCACAAGTCATGAAAAACTTTCAGCAGGTTTTAATACCCTTATAAAGTCAAAGTGACAGCCTCTCTGAATACTTTGCATTTCGCCTTAAGCCCCAAATCTGGTGTTGAAGATGCTCTGCTCTACATCCTCCATAGAGTACATGAGCACCTGGAAGCCCGGCTGTGGTGACAACAATGTCCTTTGACTTCTTCAGTGCTTTCAATACCATATAACCCCACTCTGTTGTTCAATACCATACAACCCCACCTGTTGTTCAATACCATACAACCCCACTCTGTTGTTCAATACCTGTTGTTCAATAACATACAACCCCACTCTGTTGTTCAATACCATACAACCCCACTCTGTTGTTCAATACCATACAACCCCACCTGTTGTTCAATACCATACAACCCCACTCTGTTGTTCAATAACATACAACCCCACTCTGTTGTTCAATACCATACAACCCCACTCTGTTGTTCAATACCATACAACCCCACTCTGTTGTTCAATACCATACAACCCCACCTGTTGTTCAATACCATACAACCCCACTCTGTTGTTCAATACCATACAACCCCACCTGTTGTTCAATACCATACAACCCCACTCTGTTGTTCAATACCTGTTGTTCAATACCATACAACCCCACCTACTGTTCAAAAGATAAAGGACATTCACACCGACTCCACAGTGCTGTAATGAGACACACCGACTCCACAGTGCTGTAATGAGACACACCCACTCCACAGGGCTGTAATGAGACCCACACACCCACTCCACAGGGCTGTAATGAGACCCA
Source organism: Salmo salar (assembly GCF_965601325.2). NCBI lineage: Eukaryota > Metazoa > Chordata > Actinopteri > Salmoniformes > Salmonidae > Salmo > Salmo salar. The sequence goes on along the minus strand of NC_138301.1, from coordinate 118,511,690 downwards.
CACACCCACTCCACAGGGCTGTAATGAGACCCACCCACTCTACAGGGCTGTAATGAGACCCACCCACTCCACAGGGCTGTAATGAGACCCACCCACTCCACAGGGCTGTAATGAGACACACCCACTCCACAGGGCTGTAATGAGACACACCCACTCCACAGGGCTGTAATGAGACACACCCACTCCACAGGGCTGTAATGACAGGAGCAGCATCAGGAGCAGCTTCAGTAGCAGGTTCATCCTGCCCAGATGTTCCACAGAGAGGTTTAGAAGGTCGTTTTACCCAACAGGCATAAGGTTTTTTAATGAGTGTAATTGATGAACATTTTTATGAGGTCTTGGTATTGGAACATGTTGTTGCTTGTTCCCCCCCCCCAGAGTGGGATAGAAAAACAACACTGTTTTTTCCCCCCAAAACTGGAATCAGACTATTCTTTGATGGCTACTATTGTAGGTGTTGTGCAGGTGACATTTTGTATATATACTTTTGGTTCGTATTTTACACCTATTTTTCTCTCCCCAATTTTGATCTTGTCTCATCGCTCATCGCTGCAACAACCCCAACGGGCTCGGGAGACGAAGGTCCAGTCATACGTCCTCTGAAACATGACCCGCCAAACTGCGCTTCTTAACCCTTCGCCCACTTTACTCTGTGCAGGCACCTTTATGGGTCTTCATATGTTTTTTTTTCTTTTTTTGATGAGGTGTATCAATGTCCTAAGTCTGGAATAATAAAGTAATATACTTACACTATTATTGCATACCGAGTGAGTCCATGTAACTTATTATGTGACTTGTTAAGCACATCTTTACTCCTGGATCTAATTAGGCTTGGCATAACAAACGTGGTTAAATAGTTATTGAGTCAAGACATTTCAGATGTTCATTTTAAATACATTTGTACATTTTGTTTTTACAAATAATTCCACTTTGACATTATGGAGTATTGTGTGTAGACCAGTGACAAAAAAAACATGAAGACTGATCATGTGGATATGTAAAACATGAAGACTGATCATGTGGATATGTAAAACATGAAGACTGATCATGAGGATATGTAAAACATGAAGACTGATCATGAGGATGTGTACAACATGAAGACTGATCATGAGGATGTATAAAACATGAAGACTGATCATGAGGATGTGTAAAACATGAAGACTGATCATGAGGATATATAAAACATGAAGACTGATCATGAGGATGTGTAAAACATGAAGACTGATCATGAGGATGTGTAAAACATGAAGACTGATCATGAGGATATGTAAAACATGAAGACTGATCATGAGGATGTGTACAACATGAAGACTGATCATGAGGATGTATAAAACATGAAGACTGATCATGAGGATGTGTAAAACATGAAGACTGATCATGAGGATGTGTAAAACATGAAGACTGATCATGAGGATATATAAAACATGAAGACTGATCATGAGGATATGTAAAACATGAAGACTGATCATGAGGATGTATAAAACATGAAGACTGATCATGAGGATGTATAAAACATAAAGACTGATCATGAGGATGTGTAAAACATGAAGACTGATCATGAGGATATGTAAAACATGAAGACTGATCATGAGGATGTGTAAAACATGAAGACTGATCATGAGGATGTGTAAAACATGAAGATTGATCATGAGGATATGTAACCATACCATAAACCATGTACATCTAAGTAAAAAAAGGGTTTAGTAGACTACTGGCACAGTATGTGTTTTGTTACACTCAGATTCAATAACGGGGGATTGAGACAGATTTAGGGCTGTTGCTGTGACCGCAGTAAAATTCCACTTGACCTTTGAGTCGCGGTAATCTCCTCTTATGCACTCTGGACATGCGATGGTAGTACCCAACTCGCTAATGGCAATCAGGTCGCTAATGCCCTGGTACTCAAGGCTCTATTACTTTTTAAAACTCACCTCACTGTGATTGGCCAATTTTGAAGAAAGACGTTCAACAACAGGATTAAAGAGTGGAGAAAAAAAAACGCATGATTTTTCTTTGTATTATCTTTTACAAGATCTAATGTGTTATATTCTCCTACATTCATTTCACATTTCCACAAACTTGAAAGTGTTTCCTTTCAAATGGTATCAAGAATATGCATATCCTTGCTTCAGGTCCTGACCTACAGGCAGTTAGATTTGGGTATGTAATTTTAGGCGAAAATTGAAAAATAAATGTCAGATCCTTTTAGCCTACAATTATAGTGACTTTGCATTTGATCTTCTATATCCTAGTTATAGGGCTTGTTTATATTTTCATAATTAATAGGCTGACAAACCTTTAGCTATACAGAGTATCTCAACACCGTGTGTTTCCATCTCCTCTCTCTCCTTCATTCCCTTCTCGAGCACACAGAGAGAGTGGCTGGTCGACAGTTTAACTAGCATGCTAGCACACGGTGTCACTAACTAGCAAGCTAGGTAGTTAGTTAGCTAGCACACATTGTCGCTAACTAGAAAGCTAGGTAGTTAGTTAGCTAGCACACGGTGTCACTAACTAGCACACGGTGTCACTAACTAGCAAGCTAGGTAGTTAGTTAGCTAGCACACAGTGTCGCTAACTAGCAAGCTAGGTAGTTAGTTAGCTAGCACACAGTGTCGCTAACTAGAAAGCTAGGTAGTTAGTTAGCTAGCACACAGTGTCGCTAACTAGAAAGCTAGGTAGTTAGTTAGCTAGCACACAGTGTCCCCCTATTCTCCCACCTGCTGTGCTAGCAGTGTCCTTCGCCCCCGCCTGTCGGGAACTGTTTTCCTACAGTTCTGTTAACAACTGTGAGTGCAGGTGTTCGGCAGGCGCGAGCAAAGGACACTGATAATACTTTTATTTCCCTTTTGACCCACATTCAGAAGAGTCACAAGCATGGGGGGGTTCATGTAGGAACCAATGGGATGCTCGGGGGGGGGGGGGGGGGGGGTTCTGCAGATGAAGGAAAGCTCACATGCAGGAACGCCCCGACATGCCGGTTGCAGTTGCACGCTAGAGTTTGGGCGGAATATCACATGTTGCGCAGTGAGAAGTTGCATGCTCCTCAAACAGTGGTTGATGCATGGAGTGAAATATCCAGAGTAGCCTAGCCGGCATGATTTGTATTTTGTATTTATTATGGATCCCCATTAGCTGCTGGCAAAGCAGCAGCTACTCTTCCTGGTGTCCAGCAAAATTAAGGCAGTTTTTACCATTTGAAAACATTACAATACATTGACAGATTTCACAACACACTGTGTGCCCTCATACCCCTGCTCCACCACTACCACATATCTACAGTACTAAATCCATGTGTGTGTGTGTGTGTGTGTGTGTGTGTGTGTGTGTGTGTGTGTGTGTGTATATGTGTGTGTGTGTGTGTGTGTGTGTGTGTGTGTGTGTGTGGTGTGTGTGTGTGTGTGTGTGTGTGTGCGTGTGTCTGTGCCAATGTTTGTGTTGCCTCGTTGAAAAACGAACCAACGGGAAAGCAGCCTCCGTTTGCTATTTGACTGCATACAGATGACATGTATATTTACCCCTGTTCCTGTTCCTCTTCCTGCCCGTTTGATAATAGGCCATTATAAATCTAAACTCATTTTACATATTAGTAAAGACAAGGTTCAATTGAGAATAGTAAAAAATATGATCACCTGATGAGATAACATCTGTGTAAAGCCTGAGACAAGGAACAGAGAGCAAGCTTTTTTTTGGCTTAAATCTTTCTTAAATCATCAATAGCCTATAGTCGCATCATGCAACCCATTTATGTTTTGATTTCTAATACATTCTAAGGTCTGTATCATTCACAACTAAAGTTGACAAATAACTCTAAATCTAGCATATAGGATCTGTTTCAAATGATCACTTTTACGCTCAACGTATCCACTTCATATGCACACTCGCTCCGGAATGGGAAAAATATGCTTTCTATTTTATTCAGCTAGGTTCAATTATATTCTTCTTACTATAAAAAAAAAAATCATATAATATGAAATAATGGCACGGGACGTAGGCATATCTTGTCTGCTAAATGAACAAACCTACAGCCTATGGCATGGAGCATAGCCAGATAACATACAGTAGGACAACTCTTCTGAAATACATTTTCCTCATAATGTTTTTTAGACTAAAATAAATCATGGATTTATTGTGATGGTGTATATTAAATTGATTTATTAGACTTTTTTTAAATGTAGATGTTCCAAAGGTGCATCAGCGGCTTGTATGACGGAGGCGTGGAGATGCTAAAACGTGTTTATATTATTAATTAACGGTCAATTATCGTGACACGGGCAGTCTTTTGCAGGTCAATAACCGGCTGACAAAATGTCACGACCGCCACAACCCTAGATGGGCTGTTAGCAAGTATGTGAAAAGTTGAAGGGGGGTGATTGACTTGTAGACAGTGTAGTTGTGTAAGAGCACCTACAGCTGTGCTGAGTAGACCAGCACTGCCAACAATGAAATCAATAGTCTAGAACAGTCTACTAACATCTCCTCTCCCCCCATACCAAATAACTGACTGCAGGAGTGTGTAAAGTTTGAGGAGAAACTTGTCTTGTAGACAGTTTAGAGTATCGGTGATAGTGTATTGGCAATTTTTTAAATGTTTTATTTATAAATCATGCATACTAACCGTCACACACACAATACCCACCCCCCAACTGACACCAGTCACCCACACCACCCCTTCCTTACTTATACCACATTTTCTCCAATTTAGACTTCAAGCCTCGCAGGAAAAATCAACTAAGCCTCCATAATATGTACACGTTGTAGCCTACTTGTTAAAACATATCAACTATGACAACAAGACACAGGGCATGTTTATGCTCCAGTATATTTATTTTCCCGTCATGGAAAGATGTAGTAGATTTTAGTACGATTTTAGAAGTTGACTTACACAATCTCCTGGTGCTGAGCTTGATGTTGAGGCCGCCGCAGATGTTGATGGGATCGGACTCTAAATAGAGCACATGTAGTCATGTTAGCCTATGCGGTAGTTAGTTAGCTAACATAACAACCTAACAAAGCCAATGTTAGCTTGCAAAGTTACAAATCACTTCGCCAGATAGTAGCTGGCTAATTGCATTGATATGCTTTGGAATGTCTAGCTAGCATATTATGAAACTAGCTAGCTATATTTTGGTGTAGCTAAACAAATGCAGTTTGCTACCTAGCTAGTTTGCTAGGTAACGTTAGCTACCTTACCTTAGCTTGTCCTCTTTTCTGCTGCACTGATGTTGGCTGATAGGATGGCCTTCCTCTTAGAAGTGAAGGGGAAGATCGATGGAATAGAATAATTTTTCAACGTTCGACAACATGGCCACCCCATTAGTTGAGCCAGTTCCGTTTCAAAATCCTCTGAAAGTGAAAGTTTGAAAGTGCAAGTGCTGAAAGGGCTGATTACATACATAGATTTTGATATTAGTCAAATACACCTCCATGGGGTGGTCCTCCACTTCCTGAAATAATTAAGAATTCTGGATATTGTGTTTTGCTTACAACCAGGAAATGTAGCTGGCTAGTTTCTACTGGTGAGATACCTGGGGAGCTCCCGAGTGGCACAGCGGTCTAAGGCACTGCATCTCAGTGCTAGAGGTGTCACTACATACCCTGGTTCGATTCCAGGCTGTTTCACAACCGGCTGTTATTGGGATTCCCATAGGGCGGCGCACAATTGGCCCAGTGTCGTCCAGGTTAGGGTTTGATTGGGGTAGGCCGTCATGATGAATAAGAATTTGTTCGTAACTGACTTAGGCTCGTATTTGCATGTAGTAAGGATATTCAAATATTTTATGACACATATGATATGTTAATAACATAATAATGAACATATATAGTGAAATAGAGCAGCGGTGAAATTTCCCTCGAATGCTTACAGTTGCTCTATATAAACTTAATGTGATGAACAGGAATGACATTTACTGTCACTGGTGGCCAATAACATCTAGCTGAAAGCCACACCCCCTAATAAGCCACACCTCCTGAAAATAACCTAAGGATAACATTAAAAAAAGACCCAGCTGCTAACCCAGCATGAGTGTAAAAAATACCCAATTGATGGTAAATGAACCCATATAAGGGGTAATCCCAACAACAAGGCAGTTAACCCACTGTTCCTAGGCCGTCATTGAAAATAAGAATTTGTTCTTAGTAACTTCTTAAGGCTAGGGGGCAGTATGTTGACGTCCGGATGAAAAGCGTGGCCAAAAGAAACTAGGATATGCATATAATTTGTAGATTTGGATAGAAAACACTCTAACGTTTCTAAAACTGTTAAAATAATGTTTGTGAGTATAGCAGAACTGATTTGGCAGGCGAAACTCCGAGGACAAACCATCCAGGGAAATTCTTTTTTGAGGTCATAGGATTTCCCAAATTTTTTCTATGGGAAGCCGTATTTATGAGGAACCTGGTTGCAGGTCCTATGGCTTCCACTAGATGTCAACCATCTTTAGGAATTGAAATGTTTGGACCAAGTTTACAGGTAACTTATTAGATACTTTGTAGTCATGTTGGGCGAGTTGGAACCGGTGTATTTCTGAATCAAACGCGACATTTTAGGGATATAAAGAAGGAATTAATCGAACAAAACGACTATTCATTGTGTCAATGAGACATTTGGGATTGCAAAAAGAAGAATCTCTTCAAAGGTAAGGCATTTATTATATGCCTATTTCTGACTTTTGTGTCGCACCTGCCTGGTTGAAAAATTATTTTCATGTGTTTGTATGCGTGGCGCTGTCCTCAGATAATCGGATGATGTGCTTTCGCCGTAAAGCCTTTTTGAAATCTGACACAGCAGCTGGATTAACAAGAAGTTAAGCTTTATTTTGATATATTACACATATGTTTTCCTGAATGTTGAATATTGATATTCCTGTAGTTTGAATTTGGCACGCTGCCATTTCATTGGGTGTTGTCAAATCGATCCCGCTAAAGGGATTGGCGCGTGAAGGGATCCATAAGAGTTAACTGACTTGCCTAGTTAAATAAAGGTAACATAAAAAATAAAAATTCACACAACCCAACTGGCTGAGTGAAAATAACTTAACATGTCTTCTTTCCACTGTTTAACTAGTGCTGGGTTACCAAATAACCCAAATTGTGTTGTTTTTCGCCCATTCTTTTTTTGAGTGTAGTGGGTTAGTGTCGCTGGGAACCTCACGGCTGGGTTCCCATTGTAATCCGTGATATTTGCTAGCCGTGCCACATCATCCGTCGAAAGAAAGTCAGGAAGATGATCTCTGCACACCCGGTATCCATGGTAATGGACATTGATTCATTTTCTTTGGAACAGTACCATTTCCTTTTCTACTTAGAAAGAAGAGAGAGAGAGGAGAGGAGCAAAGGTACTCTGAGTTTTCTACCCAGAGAAAAGACAGAGGGAGGAGAAGAGAGAAGGTTGTCAGTACCAGTCTCTATAGCTAAAATTCCACTCATTTTCATTACTAAAGCAAACATATATAGAGACTTCCCCTAGCTCCTATAGAGACAGTAACAATATATAACAGTCCCTTCCCCTAGCTCCTATAGAGACAGTGTCACGTCAGCCCAGTCAAGTACGTCCTGTTCCTGCTCCTCGCACTGGCCCTGTGGTGCGTGAAAATAGTCTGGCACCTCCAAAGCCAGCACCACGCATCAGGCCTGCAGTGCGCAGTCCCCGTCCAGAGCTTCCGACGACAGTACTCCATCCAGAGCTTCCGACGACAGTTCCCCGTTCAGAGCTTCCGGCGACAGTTCCCCGTTCAGAGCTTCCGGCGATAGTGCCCCGTCTAGAGCTTCCGGCGACAGTTCCCCATCCTGTGCTTCCGGCGATGTCCTACAGTCCGGAGCCTGCAAAGCCGGCCCACAGTCCGGAACCGACAGAGACGGCCCACAGTCCGGAACCGACAGAGACGGCCCACAGTCCGGAACCGACAGAGACGGCCCACAGTCCGGAACCTGCAGAGACGGCCTACAGTCCGGAGCCTGCAGAGTCCCCCTACAGTCCGGAGCCTGCAGTGTTGCCCTACAGTCCGCAACCAGCGCAGCCAGAGTCGCCCTACAGTCCGGAACCGGCGCAGCCAGAGTCGCCCTACAGTCCGGAACCGGCGCAGCCAGAGTCGCCCTACAGTCCGGAGCTCCCAGAGTAGCGCATCAGCCCGAGGTCTCCAGCGACGCACATCAGCCCGAGTTCTCCAGCGACGCGCATCAGCCCCAGGTCTCCATCGACGCGCATCAGCCCGAGGTCTCCAGTGACGCGCCTTAGCCCTGAGCCTTCAGCGGGGGTGGACAGGTTAGGTTGCGGAATAAGGCCAGAGACTGAGCCACCTCCATAGTAGGTGCGTTGGGGAGGGGGGGTGTAGCACAAGAACCGTCAGTGACGGTGGCCACCCTCCCTTCCCTCCCTTTAGTTTGGGATTATTTTTGTTTTAGGGTTTATTTTTGTGTTTATTTTTGTGTTTTTTGGTTTGAGGTGCATCCGGGGTCTGCACCTTTGTAGGGGGGGTACTGTCACGTCCTGACCAGTAAAGAGGTTATTTGTTATTGTAGTTTGGTCAGGACGTGGCAGGGAGTGTTTGTTTAATGTGTTTCGGGGTTTGTATGGCAATGTTCTATGTTAGTCTATTTCTATGTTTGTGTCTAGTTTATCTATTTATATGCTTAGTTTATTGGTTTGACCTTTAATTGGAGGCAGCTATTTCTCGTTGCGTCTAATTGAAGGTCCTATTTAGTCGGGGTGTGTTTTCATGAGTTTTTGTGGGTAGTTGTTCCATGTGTAGCTGTATGTCTCACAGGACTGTTTTTCGTTGTTGTTGTTTTTGATTAAGTGTTTTGTTTCGTTTTCTTCTCAATAAACAAGAAGATGAGCATACACATTCCCGCTGCGCCTTGGTCCCATCAGTACGACGAACATGACAGACAGCAACAATATATAACAGTCCCTTCCCCTAGCTCCTATAGAGACAGTAACAATATATAACAGTCCCTTCCCCTAGCTCCTATAGAGACAGACACCAACATAACAATATATAACAGTCCCTTCCCCTAGCTCCTATAGAGACAGTAACAATATATAACAGTCCCTTCCCCTAGCTCCTATAGAGACAGTAACAATATATAACAGTCCCTTCCCCTAGCTCCTATAGAGACAGTAACAATATATAACAGTCCCTTCCCCTAGCTCCTATAGAGACAGTAACAATATATAACAGTCCCTTCCCCTAGCTCCTATAGAGACAGTAACAATATATAACAGTCCCTTCCCCTAGCTCCTATAGAGACAGTAACAATATATAACAGTCCCTTCCCCTAGCTCCTATAGAGACAGTAACAATATATAACAGTCCCTTCCCCTAGCTCCTATAGAGACAGTAACAATATATAACAGTCCCTTCCCCTAGCTCCTATAGAGACAGTAACAATATATAACAGTCCCTTCCCCTAGCTCCTATAGAGACAGTAACAATATATAACAGTCCCTTCCCCTAGCTCCTATAGAGACAGACACCAACATAACAATATATAACAGTCCCTTCCCCTAGCTCCTATAGAGACAGTAACAATATATAACAGTCCCTTCCCCTAGCTCCTATAGAGACAGTAACAATATATAACAGTCCCTTCCCCTAGCTCCTATAGAGACAGTAACAATATATAACAGTCCCTTCCCCTAGCTCCTATAGAGACAGTAACAATATATAACAGTCCCTTCCCCTAGCTCCTATAGAGACAGTAACAATATATAACAGTCCCTTCCCCTAGCTCCTATAGAGACAGACACCAACATAACAATATATAACAGTCCCTTCCCCTAGCTCCTATAGAGACAGTAACAATATATAACAGTCCCTTCCCCTAGCTCCTATAGAGACAGTAACAATATATAACAGTCCCTTCCCCTAGCTCCTATAGAGACAGTAACAATATATAACAGTCCCTTCCCCTAGCTCCTATAGAGACAGTAACAATATATAACAGTCCCTTCCCCTAGCTCCTATAGAGACAGTAACAATATATAACAGTCCCTTCCCCTAGCTCCTATAGAGACAGTAACAATATATAACAGTCCCTTCCCCTAGCTCCTATAGAGACAGTAACAATATATAACAGTCCCTTCCCCTAGCTCCTATAGAGACAGTAACAATATATAACAGTCCCTTCCCCTAGCTCCTATAGAGACAGTAACAATATATAACAGTCCCTTCCCCTAGCTCCTATAGAGACAGTAACAATATATAACAGTCCCTTCCCCTAGCTCCTATAGAGACAGTAACAATATATAACAGTCCCTTCCCCTAGCTCCTATAGAGACAGTAACAATATATAACAGTCCCTTCCCCTAGCTCCTATAGAGACAGTAACAATATATAACAGTCCCTTCCCCTAGCTCCTATAGAGACAGTAACAATATATAACAGTCCCTTCCCCTAGCTCCTATAGAGACAGACACCAACATAACAATATATAACAGTCCCTTCCCCTAGCTCCTATAGATATATGACCACTAGAACAACCAACTCTACCCCAACATACTTTTTCTCTGATCTTTAATTCATGATCAGCTTCTCTTCAGCTACATCTATGTAGAGGTCTGGGATAATGAAGGACAATAAAAGACAAAAAAATAAAATAACCCTAGAAAAGAGATGTCAGGGAACAGAATATAACAAGTGAGGGGAGAGCAGAGGAAAGGGTATAAGAAGGAGAGGAGCAGGGGAGAGAGAGAGTATAAATGTCGTGTCTCGAGAACAGAGTGAATCACTCTGCTATTTGTGGCTGGGAGCAAGTGTGCAAATTATCTATCGCAAGCTGCTATAAACACACACATTTAGCAGACTCTCTTGGTCAACTAAAGGTGAGAAAGAACATACTGAGAAAGTTGTTGGTGTTCAGGCCCGCTACATGCAAATGCATTACCTTTATTTAACTTGGCAAGTCAATTTACAATGACGGCCCATCCTGTCTAAACCCAAACAACACTGGGCCAATTGTACACTGCCCTATGGAACTCCCAATCACAGCCAGATGTGATGTATCCTGGATTCGAACCAGGGACTGCAGTGACACATCTTACACTGTCTTAGACCACTGCGCCAGTCAGGAGCCCTATTGGTGTTCATCCCTTTAGAAAGTCGTTACAGACCCATTGGTGCTCATCCCTTTAGAAAGTCGTTACAGACCCATTGGTGCTCATCCCTTTAGAAAGTCGTTACAGACCCATTGGTGCTCATCCCTTTAGAAAGTCGTTACAGACCCATTGGTGCTCATCCCTTTAGAAAGTCGTTACAGACCCATTGGTGCTCATCCCTTTAGAAAGTCGTTACAGACCCATTGGTGCTCATCCCTTTAGAAAGTCGTTACAGACCCATTGGTGCTCATCCCTTTAGAAAGTTGTTACAGACCCATTGGTGCTCATCCCTTTAGAAAGTCATTACAGACCCATTGGTGCTCATCCCTTTAGAAAGTCATTACAGACCCATTGGTGCTCATCCCTTTAGAAAGTCATTACAGACCCATTGGTGCTCAGCCCTTTAGAAAGTCATTACAGACCCATTGGTGCTCATCCCTTTAGAAAGTCATTACAGACCCATTGGTGCTCATCCCTTTAGAAAGTCATTACAGACCCATTGGTGCTCATCCCTTTAGAAAGTCATTACAAACCCATTGGTGCTCATCCCTTTAGAATGTCATTACAGACCCATTGGTGCTCATCCCTTTAGAAAGTCATTACATACCCATTGGTGCTCATCCCTTTAGAAAGTCATTACAGACCCATTGGTGCTCAGCCCTTTAGAAAGTCATTACAGACCCATTGGTGCTCATCCCTTTAGAAAGTCATTACATACCCATTGGTGCTCATCCCTTTAGAAAGTCATTACAAACCCATTGGTGCTCATCCCTTTAGAAAGTCATTACAGACCCATTGGTGCTCATCCCTTTAGAAAGTGATTACAGACCCATTGGTGCTTATGCCTTTAGAAAGTCATTACAGACCCATTGGTGCTCAGCCCTTTAGAAAGTCATTACAGACCCATTGGTGCTCATCCCTTTAGAAAGTCATTACAGACCCATTGGTGCTCATCCCTTTAGAAAGTCGTTACAGACCCATTGGTGCTTATGCCTTTAGAAAGTCATTACAGACCCATTGGTGCTCAGCCCTTTAGAAAGTCGTTACAGACCCATTGGTGCTTATGCCTTTAGAAAGTCATTACAAACCCATTGGTGCTCAGCCCTTTAGAAAGTCATTACAGACCCATTGGTGCTCATCCCTTTAGAAAGTCATTACAAACCCATTGGTGCTCAGCCCTTTAGAAAGTCATTACAGACCCATTGGTGCTCATCCCTTTAGAAAGTCATTACATACCCATTGGTGCTCATCCCTTTAGAAAGTCATTACAAACCCATTGGTGCTCATCCCTTTAGAAAGTCATTACAGACCCATTGGTGCTCATCCCTTTAGAAAGTCATTACAAACCCATTGGTGCTCAGCCCTTTAGAAAGTCATTACAGACCCATTGGTGCTCATCCCTTTAGAAAGTCATTACAAACCCATTGGTGCTCAGGTGTTCTGATGACGGGGATTTCAACAATAATATTACACTTTTCAGACAGGACACAGGAAAGATGTTTTGACAGACAAATTAAACTGAAGAATTGATACATGAGAACCCAATCAGGCCCAACTGATGGTTGTGTGTGTGTGTGTGTGTGTTTATAGCAGCTTGCTATAGATAATTTGCACACCTGCTCCCAGCCCAAAATAGCAGAGTGATTCACTCTTTTCTCGAGACACGACATTTACTTTAATTGCCTCAAAATACTCGCAGTCTCTCTCTCTCTCTCTCTCTCTCTCTCTCTCTCTCTCTTTCTCTCCCTGTGTGTGTGTGTGTGTGTGTGTGTGTGTGTGTGTGTGTGTGTGTGTGTGTGTGTGTGTGTGTGTGTGTGTGTGTGTGTGTGTGTGTGTGTGTGTGTGTGTGTGTGTGTGTGTGGTTGGAGGGGAAACATAACTCTATTATTTTTCTATATCCCATATTAACATCAACCCGTGTGAATATGAGAGACGTTGCTAGTGCCAACTTCTCAAATGAGGATCCCAATCATCTCTATGTCACATGAGGACAAGAGGAGCCCAAATGAATGCATGTCAGTCAGTCCTAAATGAACTACTAAAATAAACTTGGACTAGTTTCCTAGAGCATTAAGGAAAGGATCCGCCCCTTTAAAAAAAAAGGTGACATACCCAAATCTAACTGCCTGCAGTTCAGGACCTGAAGCAAGGATATGCATATTCTTGATACCATTTGAAAGGAAACACTTTGAAGTTGTGGAAATGTGAGATTAATGTAGGAGAATATAACACATTAGATCTGATAAAAGATAATACAAAGAAAAAAAACATTCGTTATAAAAAAAATATTTTTTACCATGATCTTTGAAATGCAAGAGAAAGGGTATAATGAATTATTCTATCACAGGCGCAATTTAGACTTTGCCCACTAGATGGCAGCAGTGTATGTGCAAAGTTTTAGGCTGATCCAAAGAACCATTGCATATCTATTCAAAATGTTGTGTCAAGACTGCCTAAATGTGCCTAATTGGTTTATTCGCATATTTTCAAGTTCAAAATTGTGCACTCTCCTCAAACAATAGCATGGTATTCTTTCACTGTAATAGCTACTGTAAATTGGACAGTGCAGTTAGATTAACAAGAATTTAAGCTTTCTGCCAGATATGTCTATGTCCTAGGATTTTTTTTGTTTCTGACAACCTCATTTCTGACAGCCTACTTTAGCTCAACCGTCCCGAGGTCAAGACACCGATCCTGTAGAGGTTAAAACAGTCTCAAGGTAATCAACCCTCCCTCCTCAGAAACAGAACCAAATGGTATACCATCCCCTACATCAGGGGTGTCAAAATCATTCCACTGGTTTTAGTTTTTTCCTTTCATTTATTAAGACCTAGACAACCAGGTGAGGTGTGTTCCTTACTAATTAGTGACCTTAATTAATCAATCAAGTACAAGGGTGGATCGAAAACCCACAGACACTTGGCCCTCCGTGGAGTTGGAAACGTACCCCAGTTAGTGCACTTCTTTTGACCAGAGCCCTATGGTAGTGCACTTTTTAGGACATATTGTGCCATCTGGGATGTATCCTCAGAAAGTGTTTAAATTTCAGGTGGCGCCAGGCTACAGAGAGAGACTCACAGGACAGGTTTGGTCTCAGACATAAGCTCTGGAATGATTTAAACACTTTAGAGATTGGGAGATTATTCATTCAGCCCATGACAACGAACAGCCCACCATTATTGAACTGATTCCCTGGACCCATTGTCTGACATCGAAGAAAGATGGAGAGGGGAGGAGAGGAGAGCAAGAGAGAGGATAAAGTGAGAGTGAAAGGGAGAGAGAGAGATGGGGTGTGAGACAGAGAAGGATAAAGTGAGTGTGAAAGAGAGAGAGAAGGATAAAGTGAGAGTGAAAGGGAGAGAGAGAGATGGGGTGAGACACAGAGAGAGAGAAAGAAAGAAGGAGAGAGTCAGAGAGAGAGAGAGAGACGGGGAGGGGGAGGGTGAAGGGGAGAGAGAGAGGAAGAGAGAGGAAGAGAGAGCAAGCGAGGGAAAGGGATAGAGGGAGAGAGACAGGGGGAAAGAGGGAGAAAGAAAAGGAGAGAGAGATGAAGAAGGACGGAAAGAAAGCTACAAGGAGGGAGAGAGAGAGAGAGAGAGAGAGAAAGAGAAAGCTGCACCTAGATCTTCTGCACAGATTCTGCCAGACCTGGGCCCTGACAGGAAATCAGTAACACAAAAATAATGGTGTTCCAAAAAAGGTCCAGTCGCCAGGATCACAAATACAAATTCCATCTAGACACCGTTGCCCTAGAACAGGTATTCCCAAACTGGGGTATGCCATCAGGGGTTCGAAAAATAAAAATGTGATTCAAAAATATGATTCACAAAAATGTCTTCACATTTTGAAACAGTAAATTTATATTTTCCATCAGGGCTATACATTTGGGTGATTTTTTTTTTTCTCACCTGAATAGCCTCGTTTCACTGACAAAAATATATTTTAAACCATCTAGTGTTCAGCGAAATAACAACACAATGTCAAATACAGGTAGTCAAGTGAAATAATTAACATCCAATCGCACTAACCGTTACTCTCTTGCAGGAATTCCACTAACGGTCCGTATGTAGCCAAACATAGCTGCTGCTCATGTTGGTATCTGAAAGCCATGGCAGGGAGACAAAGTGGAGTGGTAAGCAGTTGCTCCCGACAACACTTGGGTCCACTGCAGCATCGACCGAGAGGCTCTTGCTGCCAAGGGAATGCCTGACAGCTTGAAAGACGTTTTGGACACTACAGTGAAAATGGTTAACTTTGTTAAAGCAAGGCCCCTGAACTCCCGTGTATTTTCTGCACTATGTAATGATATGGGCAGCGACCATGTAATGCTTTTACAACACACAACAGGCTGGCTATCAAGGGGCAAAGTATTGACATGTTTTTTTTTAATTGAGAGATGAGCTCAAAGTTTTCTTTACTGACCGTCATTTTCACTTGTCTGACCGCTTGCATGATGACGAGTTCCTCACACGACTGGCCTATCTGGGTGATGTTTTTTCTCACCTGAAAGGTCTGAATCTAGGATTACTGGGACTCTCTGCAACTATATTCAATGTGCAGGACAAAATTGAGGCTATGATTATGTCTGCATTAACAAGGACAACACACAGGTCTTTCAATCATTGAATGATTTTTTTGTGTGCAAATGAACTCAAGCTTACGGACAATGTCAAATGTGATATAGCGAAGCACCTGAGTGAGTTGGGTGCGCAAATACGCAGGTACTTTCCCAAAACGGATGACACAAACAACTGGATTCGTTATCCCTTTCATGCCCTGCCTCCAGTCCACTTAACGATATCTGAACAAGAGAACTTCATCAAAATTGCAATAAGCGGTTCTGTGAAAATTGAATTTAATCAGAAGCCACTGCCAGATTTCTGGATTGGGCTGCACTCAGAGTATCCTGCCTTGGCAAATCGCGTTGTTAAAAGACACTGATGCCCTTTGCAACCACGTACCTATGTGAGAGTGGATTCTCGGCCCTCACTAGCATGAAAACTAAATACAGGCACAGACTGTGTATACAACCCAATATTGCAGAGTTATGTGCATCCTTTCAAGCACACCCTTCTCATTAACCTGTGCTGAGTTATTAACAATTTTCGATGAACAAATAAAGTTTTTAATGTAAGATGGTTAAATAAAGAGCAAAATTATTGATTATTATTATTTGTGCCCTGGTCCAAAAAGAGCTCTTTGTCACTTCCCATGAGCCGGGTTGTGACAAACACACACTCATAAATGTACAAAAAACTATACATACCTCTGCCTAAACATCAGCACCACAGGTAACTTCCACAAAGCTGTGAACGATCAGAGACAAGGCAAGATGGGCCTTCTATGCCATCAAAAGGAACATAAAATTCAACATACCAATTAGATCTGTGTAAAAATACTTGAATCAGTTTAGAGAGAGAGAGAGAGAGAGAGAGAGAGAGAGAGAGAGAGAGAGAGAATACTGAGGTTTTTCAGCAGGTTGAAGGACTCCAATCCCACTTTTGACTTGAAAACAATACAGAAAGAGGCTACATTCATCAGGGGAAGTTTTGTGGCAAATCTGTGAACTCCAATTCATCTCCAGAACTGCAGCCACACACATGGAGATTGTCTTTGTCCTCATCAGGGGAAAAATGTTATTAGCAATGGACATTTTTGGGGGGGACAAACAACTTTTGTTCCCAGTCCAGAACCACTCCCCTGTCCTCACACACCAGGCACCAAAGCAGACTTGAATTATTTCATCTAATTTACTCTCTCAGCAACACTTGTCTATGTTTTCAGGGAGTCCAGCTGTCTCCTTGACTTCCCCTCTACAGAGTTTCAGCATTAACCAGTAACTTTCTGTTTTCTTTTACTGAGTTGATATTCTCATATTATGATGTAACTCAAGCAGCTTACTGTAAATATTATAAAGATGGTCATGGGTTCACTTCTTTTTGAGCCTATACCTCCAGCATCTTACTGTAAATATTATACAGATGGTCATGGGTTCACTTCTGATATTATGATGAGCCTGTACCTCCATCAGCTTACTGTAAATATTATACAGATGGTCATGGGTTCACTTCTGATATTATGATGAGCCTGTACCTCCAGCAGCTTACAGTAAATATTATACAGATGGTCATGGGTTCACTTCTGATATTATGATGAGCCTGTACCTCCAGCAGCTTACAGTAAATATTATACAGATGGTCATGGGTTCACTTCTGATATTATGATGAGCCTGTACCTCCAGCAGCTTACAGTAAATATTATACAGATGGTCATGGGTTCACTTCTGATATTATGATGAGCCTGTACCTCCAGCAGCTTACAGTAAATATTATACAGATGGTCATGGGTTCACTTCTGATATTATGATGAGCCTGTACCTCCAGCAGCTTACTGTAAATATTACACAGATGGTCATGGGTTCACTTCTGATATTATGATGAGCCTGTACCTCCAGCAGCTTACAGTAAATATTATACAGATGGTCATGGGTTCACTTCTGATATTATGATGAGCCTGTACCTCCAGCAGCTTACAGTAAATATTATACAGATGGTCATGGGTTCACTTCTGATATTATGATGAGCCTGTACCTCCATCAGCTTACTGTAAATATTATACAGATGGTCATGGGTTCACTTCTTCTGACCTAGTAGGCCTTTGCTGTCTGTTCCACACATATTGCAGAATGCCCCAGATAGTGAATCAGCACTAATGCACATACATGGAGTTTGGTACTAGTGGGTTAATGCGGTTAAATGCTTTTGGATGTCCTGGCTAGAGACAACATGTTTTCTTTACCAATATTTTCCTTTGACTCTGGGTGATTAAATCTATCAGACTGAATGTCAGATAGTGAATATCTATTAGCTTTAATTGGTCTGTAGACATTTCTCTACTTCAGGAGATACAAACAGTCACATCATAATCCATCACTTCTCTATATTTCAGCTGTCTGTAGTCGAGGAGGTGTAAAGCTGGGCATTGAGTAACTTTAACCTAATGCTACATGCAACATTGGATATGAGAATGTGTTCTCAATTGCTTACCTAGTTTAAATAAAGGCAATCGGTTACACTTGACTTAAACCCATCCCTAATATATCTCGTTAAATTCAAACCTGTTAATGGCAGATATTTTCCTGCACTGATTCCCTAGGAGGCATTAATACACTGAGGGACAGGCCTCTGTGTGTGTGTGTGGATGAACATTGTGTTAATGGTGGTTGTGGTAAAACGGCTAAATGCAATAGAAGCCATTAGACAGGATATAGATCTTCTAAAGGAAGCGTATTATTCTGCCGTTCTCCCTGTGGTTGATTATCCAGTTGCACACCAAACCACTAATTTGTGTGTGTTTGTGTATATGTGTGTGTGTGTGTGTGAGATTGTGTGTATGTTGGTGTGTGTTTGTGTTGGGGGGGGGGGGTGTGATCCAGTTGCACATCAAACAACTAATTTAAAACAAATCTAATGATGTCAGAGGCCATTAGAGGGAAAATATCTAACAAATCTCTCTATCCCTCCATTTCCTGTCTATTTCCCTGCCCGTTTCCTTCTTCTATTTCTCATCCCCCGTCTCTTTATCCACTTGTCTCCTTCTCAAAACACGCAATTAAGGTGTGTGAGAATCATAATGGACAACAAAATTGAAATGTGGTCAATCACTTTATTTGTTTCAATAATGACAAGTCTGGAAAGCAAATACATTTTTTTCCCCCTCTACCTTTCTCACTCTGTATCTGTCTGCCTGTTTCATCTCTGTATCTGTCTGCCTGTTTCATCTCTGTATCTGTCTGCCTGTTTCATCTCTGTATCTGTCTGCCTGTTTCATCTCTGTATCTGTATCTGTGTACCTGTTACATCTCTTCCTCTGTGTCTGTCTGCCTGTTTCATCTCTGTATCTGTCTGCCTGTTTCATCTCTGTATCTGTCTGCCTGTTTCATCTCTGTATGTGTGTACCTGTTTCATCTCTTCCTCTGTGTCTGTCTGCCTGTTTCATCTCTATGTCTGTCTGCCTGTTTCATCTCTGTATCTGTCTGCCTGTTTCATCTCTGTATCTGTCTGCCTGTTTCATCTCTGTATCTGTCTGCCTGTTTCATCTCTGTATGTGTCTACCTGTTTCATCTCTTTCTCTGTATCTGTCTGCCTGTTTCATCTCTGTATCTGTCTGCCTGTTTCATCTCTGTATCTGTCTGCCTGTTTCATCTCTGTATCTGTGTACCTGTTTCATCTCTTCCTCTGTGTCTGTCTGCCTGTTTCATCTCTATGTCTGTCTGCCTGTTTCATCTCTGTATCTGTCTGCCTGTTTCATCTCTGTATGTGTGTACCTGTTTCATCTCTTTCTCTGTATCTGTCTGCCTGTTTCATCTCTGTATCTGCCTGTTTCATCTCTGTATCTGCATCTGTGTACCTGTTTCATCTCTTCTTCTGTGTCTGTCTGCCTGTTTCATCTCTTTCTCTGATTTTCTGACAACTCAAGATCCAAAAGGTCCCCTTTTACCTCAGGACTTGCATACTCCCACTCCTCTCCCTCTGACCTCCTCTTCCTCTCTCTCTCTCCCCACCCTCCCCTCCTCCCCCTGTCTCACCTCCTCTAACCTTTTTACTTCTACCTCTCCTTTACTCGCCTAATCCCTCCCTCGTTTTCTCACTCACTCACTCACTCACTCACTCACTCACTCACTCACTCACTCACTCACTCACTCACTCACTCACTCACTCACTCACTCACTCACTCACTCACTCACACACTCACTCACACACACACACACACACACACTCTCACTCTCACTCTCACTCTCACTCTCTTGCTCAATTCAATTTAAGGGGCTTTATTGGCATGGGAGACATATCTATATTGCCAAAGCAAGTGAAATAGATAAACAAAAGTGAAATAAACAATAAAAAATAAACGGTAAACATTACACTCAAAGTTCCAAAATAATAGAGGCATTTCAAAAGTCAAAAATATGTCTATATACAGTGTTGCAATGATGTGCAAATAGTTAAAGTACAAAAGGGAAATGTAATAATCAAATATGTGTTGTGTTTACAGTGGTGCTTGTTCTTCATTGGGTGCCCTTTTCTTGTGGCAACAGGTCACAAATTTTGCTGCTGTGATTGCACACTGTGGTATTTCACCCAATCGATGTGAGAATTTATCAAAATTGGGTTTGTTTTCGAATTCTTTGTGGATCTGTCTAATCTGAAGGGAATATTTGTCCCTGATATGGTCATACATTTGGCAGGAGGTTAGGAAGTGCAGCTCAGTTTCCACCTCATTTTGTGGGCAGTGTGCACATAGCCTGTCTTCTCTTGAGAGCCTGGTCCGCCTACGGCGGCCTTTCTCAATAGCAAGGCTATGCTCACTGAGTCTGTACAAAGTTAAAGCTTTCCTTCATTTTGGGTCTGTCATAGGGCCAAATAGCATTCCAGTTTGCTATGTTTTTTAGTTAATTATTTCCAGTGTGTCACGTAATTATCTTTTTGTTTTCCCGTGATTTGTTTGGGTCTAATTGTGTTGCTGTCCTGGGGCTCTGTGGGGTGTGTTTGTGTTTGTGAATATAGCCCCAGGACCAGCTTGCTTAGCGGACTATTCTCCAGGTTCATTTATCTGTAGGTGATGGCTTTGTTATGGAAGGTTGGGGAATCGCTTCCTTTAATTAAGGTGGTTGTAGAATTTAACGGCTCTTTTCTGGATGTTGATAATTAGCGGGTATCGGCCTAATTCTGCTCTACATGCATTTTTTGGTGCTTTACGTTGTACACGAAGGATATTTTTGCAGAATTCTGCTCTCTCTCTCTCTCTCTCCCTCCTCATGTCTCTCCTGTGGGTTCTTCCTACCATGAGTTTATTTCTCACCATGTAAAAGGTCAAGCACAAAGAGAATACGGTTGTTATTTATGACTAACACTTAATGATGCTTCTGGAGAGCACCATTTGTAATGACCGTAATAATACTGTATTGGGAGTTTAGTTGCTTTCACTGGTGTAACATTGTAAGGCTAGGGAAATGGATTCATCTACCCCCATAACATCTATCAGTACTGGAAAATTAATGAATGATAATCATAATACTGTATTTGGGGTTTGATTGTTTTCCCAAGCGTACAAAGCCCTTTACAAAGTGCTTAACAAATTCATCCATGTGAACATGTATTAAATGGCAAAAATGTTTCCAATTTGTGTGTTTACTGAGTACTTTACTCTTCATATTCTCAGCATGCTCTAAAGGAATGCCACACTCCTTTAAAAATGATTTCACGCTGAATTTCCAGCCGACCATGAGATCAGAGCCAGGCAGAATTATTTCACTGTTCTTCATTTTGCGTTTCAGTGCTTGGGAGTGTATTAGAGTTTAAAATGACTTTACAATAAAAAT
Organism: Salmo salar; assembly: GCF_965601325.2. Taxonomy (NCBI): domain Eukaryota; kingdom Metazoa; phylum Chordata; class Actinopteri; order Salmoniformes; family Salmonidae; genus Salmo; species Salmo salar. The sequence goes on along the minus strand of NC_138301.1, from coordinate 118,490,211 downwards.
CGTATTATTATTTTTTTTCTCCATTTTCTTTATTTTCCATTTTATGAGGATCCCATTACCTGTTGCGAAAAGTGTAACGTTGACGCAGGGAGTCAGGAAGCAGGTGCAGTCAGTGATGACTTACCGTTCTTATAGAACTCTTTCGTTATCAGTCATCAGGAAGCAGTTGCAGTCTGTGGGTTTAATAATAACGAACGTGGAGTGATGCAAAACAAGAGAAGCGTCTGACATAGAAACATAACCAATACTACCTGATGACTGATAACAAAAGAGTGCTATATAATTAGTAAGTAATCAAGGGAGTAAAGAAGTCCAGGTGGCTGATGATGAGACGCAGGTGTGAGTAATGATGGTTGCCAGGACCGGTGGTTAGTAGACCGGTGACGTCGAGCACTGGAGTGGGGGAGCGAGAGCGGACGTGACAGTACCCCCCCCCCCCCCAACTCGAGGCTCCAGCCGCAGGATGACACCGGCCAGGAGGACGGCCCCAAGAGCGAGGAGCTGGCCGGTGGCCGGTGGAAATTTCAGCAGGTACTGGAGCCGACCCGATGACTTCAGGAGTGATCTGACGGCATAGGCGGGGCCCCCTCAATGTCCAAGGTAGGAGGAGGGGTGTCTTGGGGGACAGCATCAGCCAGGGAACCAGGAACCACTTACCTGAGGAAGGAAACATGAAAAGATGGTGAGATCCGGTAGTTAGTGGGGAGTTGTAATGTGTATTTTACCTCGTTGACTCTCCGGAGGACCTTGGAATGGCCCCACCTCAGTGAGCTTCTTGCAGGGCAGGTGGAGCGGGATGTTCCTGGTGGAGAGCCAGACGCAATCACCAGGATGGAACACGGGAGCCTCACTGAGATGGCGATTCGCCTGAACCCCTTGTCCACCGCAGGAGCTTCGGTCTGGCTCTGAGTCCATGGAGCCAGAGCTGGCTGATAACCCAGAAGATACTGGAAGGCAGTCAACCCAGTGCAGGAGTGTCACAATCATTTCTGGGTGTATTCAGTCAGGCCCCTCCCCCCTGCCGGTCCTGACAGTGACTCCTCAGGAATCTCCCCAGCTCCTGGTTCATCCTCTCCACCTTCCCATTAGACTGAGGCCGGTACCTGGAAGTGAGGCTGACTATGACCCCCCAGCTTCTCCATGCATTCCAACCATACATGTGATTTGAATTGGGGGCCATGATCAGAGACAATAACCTCCGGAAGGCCATAGTGCTGGAAGACCTGCTGGAACAGTACCTCAGCAACCTGGAGAGCGGTAGGGAGACCAGAGAGAGTTGATGAAACGGCATGATTTAGAGAACATGTCTAATATCACCAAAAATGGTGATAAAACCTTCAGGAGAGGAGAGATCAGTGACAAAGTCAATGGACAGATGAGACCAGGGGGCGCTGAGGCACGGCAAAGGGGAGGAGTTTCCCTGCTGTTCCTTGGGGATTTGGCACATATGGAACAGGAGTATACATAGTGAGTGACGTCCTGCTCCAAGGTGGGCCACCAGTACTTTACAGAGATGGACTGAAAGGTGCGGGTGATACCTGGATGTCCAGCGATGACAGTTGTGTTTGCCCAGGTCAATAGCCGATCCAATAGCCGATTATGGGTGCACTCAAGACAGGAACCTCTCCCAAATCGTAGAGACGGGACAGAACATTGACTGTGATGTTTTTTTAAATCTGGGTGATATGTCAGAGTGAATAGAAATCTGGTGAAGAAAATGTCCCACCTGGCTTGGCGCGGGTTCAGTGTCGGACATAGGCACCACCAACACAGGCTTTCCTCAGGAATGTGTTTTGTTCCCACTCCTGTACATCTTGTACACTAATAGTTGTACTAGTTCCCATCCTGACAGACACCTCGTTAAAGTTCTCTTGATCAGCCTGTTGCATGATGACGAGGAACACCATGGCCCAGTCCTAAATGACTTTGTAGAGTTGTGTGACTAACCACACTTGATCCTGAATACCAAAAAGACCAAAGAGATGTGCATAGACTTCAGGAAGCGTACAACACCTACCTCTGCAACATCTATCAGAGGTCAGAACATAGAGATTGTAGAGGAATACAAATACCTGGGTGTCCTCTTGGACAATAATCTTCAGTGGAGTAAATGTACAGACCTGATCTACAAAAAGAGTCAACAGAGATGGTACTTTCTCAAAAAGCTGGGATCTTTTAATGTTGATTGTTCTATACTGACTCTGTTTTACAAATCTTTGAGAGTATTTTTACTTTTTGTATTGTTTGTTAGTTTGGCAATGCCACTGTCAGCCAGAGAAATATGCTGAGAAGGATTATCACCACAGCAAGCAAGGTACTTGGAGTCAAACAGAAAGGCCTGGATGAGATCTTTAAGGTCAGGGCCATCCGCAAGGGCACCAATCTGCAGGAAAAACAGAACTAGACAATCATTTGATATCCCTCCTAAATAGCTTGAGCTAATGTTCCTATCGATCCATTGGGGCCAGCAGGCTAGTCTCTTTTTTTATTGGTGTGTAACTCTTGTGGAGGTTGTATTGTCAATTTGTTTTGCATTTATTTTGTATTTGTACACCACTTTGGATGTGTATATGACACCGCAACAAAATTTCCCCATGGGGACAATAAAGTCAGTAAAAAGGAGAATTGGCACTTCTATGCCTTCACGTACAGGTGGTTGGCCAGGAGGCATTCCAGGACTACTCGGTCGTGAGCGATGTTCTCCTCGAAGGTAGTTGAGTGACCAGGATGTCGTCGATATATACGCGACCATCTGGCGTCCAAACATGTCCCTGGAACGCCTTGTTGACAAATGCCTGGAACATCACCAAGCACTCGTAGTGACCAGACATTGTGCTGAAGGCAGTCTTCCATTCCTCCCACTCCCGGATGCGGATCAAAATGCAGGCACTCCGCAGATTTCTGTAATCCTCCGTCCTTCTTGGCCACGAAGAAGAAGAAGCCTGCTGACACAGGGGAGGTGGACGTGCGAATGAAACCCTGCTGGAGAGCCTCCTGGATGTACTTTTCCATACCATATGGTTTCATTCGCAGGTCGATGGCACAGTCCCAGTGGTGAGGAGGAGGGAGACAGGTGGAGCAAGTCTTGGAGCAAACTTTCCCAAGATCTTGGTATACCTCCGGATGTTGGGTTGAAGGGCAACAGGACTCTCAATCGACGTGGAACCACAGGGAAAGGATAAGCAGGTCTTCCGGGCATTCCGGTGCCCAGCCTGTGATTTTCATCCTCGGCCATGAGATGCTGGGTTTATGACATTGAAGCCATGGGAGGCCAAGGATGATCTTGTGTATGGGTGCACTGAGACTTTCTTAATGTATGGATTCCACACTGAGGGTGAGTGGTTCTGTGATGTGTGTGATTGTCCTGGATCCTAGTGGTTGACTATCAAGTGTTTGAACCGGACAAGGAGAGGAGAGTGGATATGAGGTGATGTTAAGGGAGGAGGCGAGCGCCTGGTCAATAAAATTCCCCCGCGGCACTGGAGTCCACTAGACTTGTAGAAACAAAACATGAAGGACAGCCAGCCAGTGAAATCGTTACTAGAAAAGATTTGGCAGAAAGTGATGATCATGGAATACTCATGCCTAACCAATGGGACATATGATGACGTGGCTGTTCCTCTGCTCCTGTGGACCCCCTGGTTAGAACGTATCAGACACACGCCAACTTCATCTGGTCCTTTTCGCGTAATTCTCCTCTGAATAGGGTGCGGTGCACCGGCTCATTCACTCTGCTGGATGCTGCCACTTTACTCCGCCGGGGTCTGGACATCATTCCGTAGTTGGAGTAGCGTTCACCCCCCTCTCTGCCCTCATGTGGATGGTCGAAAAACCCCTCTGAACAGAGCCATGAACCCTTCGTAGGAACTCTGCTCTTCCTCTCCTCTCTCCCAGACGGCTGTTTCCCACTCCAAATACAATGCTCTTAGTTTTAGAGATGTTCAGGACCAGTTTATTACTGACCACCCACTCCAAAACTGACTGCAACTCCTTGTTAAGGGTTTCAGTGACATCATTAGCTGTGGTTGCTGATGCATATATGGTTGAGTCATCAGCATGCATGGACACACAGGCTTTGTTTAATGCCAGTGGCAGGTCATTGGTAAAAATAGAAAAGAGTAGAAGGCCTAGAGAGCTGCCCTGCGGTACACCACACTTTACATGTTTGACATTAGAGAAGCTTCCATTAAAGAAAACCCTTTGAGTTCTATTAGATAGATAGCTCTGAATCCACAATATGGCCGAGGTTGAAAAGCCATAACACATACGCTTTTTTCATCAACAGCTTATGGTCAATAATACCAAAGACTGCACTGAAATCTAACAGTACAGCTCCCACAATCTCCTTATTATCAATTTCTTTCAACCAATCATGAATAATTTGTGTCAGTGCAGTACATGTTGAGTGCTCTTCCCTATAAGCATGCTGAAAGTCTGTTGTTCATTTGTTTACAGAGAAATAGCATTGTATTTGGTAAAACATTTTTTTCCAACAGTTTGCTAAGAGCTGGCAGCAAGCTGATATGTCTGCTGTTAGAACCAGTAAAGGCCACTTTACCACTCTTGGATAGCAGAATAACTTTGGCTTCCCTCCAGGCCTGAGGACAAATACTTTCCTGTAGGCTCAGATGAAATATACGACAGATAGAAGTGGATATACAGTCAGCTATCATCCTCAGTAGCTTTCCATCTAAGTTGTCAAATGCCAGGAGGTTTGTCATTATTGAACAATAACAATATTTTTTTTCACTTCTCTCACACTAACTTTACAAAATGTAAACTTAAACCCTTGTTAATTCAAATTCTTCCAATCGTTTTTTTCTGTTTAACCCCTAAGGATACAGCAGCCTTTGGAGGTACACTTGTTAACCTTGTTTGTACCCTTGTTACCTAACTCTTACTTTTATTAGGCACTCTTGTTAGCACACTAAACAAAGCAACAATGATATAGTTGATTATTGTAAACTAAAAGGAGAGCTGAAGGGGATTTACAGTAGGAATTACAGTATGGATCTTATGCTTATAAGGTATTGATGAACCGTCAGGGATTGCACCTTTAGTAAATAATAGGTGATTGCACCTTTAGTAAAGAATAGGTCAGTTTGACAGATTGAGAATAGTACAAGTCTATACTGTTATGTACTGTGGATCTGTAATGAGAGAGAAGAGAGAAGAGAGGAGAGAGGAGAGAGAGAGGAGAGAGAGAGAGGAGAGAGAGAGGAGAGAGAGAGGAGAGAGAGAGGAGAGAGAGAAAAGAGAGGAGAGAGGAGAGAAGAGAGAAGAGGAGAGAAAGAGACTGACTTTTTGTCTTTCTTTACTGAAACATTCTCATTTCATTTAAAACTCAACACCCCCCCCACCCCACCCTTAAAAATAAAACCAAAAATACCTCCTGTAATGCATACATGTACCATACTCACCTTTCCAGCTACCACATGATACACACCAACATCACAATACTCAAAACAATACCCACTCTTACAACCGTATATCCAACACATCTTCCCCAGCTATACAGACAGCCCCCCCAACACACCATATCTCCTGAAACATCTCCACACTTTTTATCATTTTATAGAACTCAAACTCAACCCTAAGGCGCGCAGAGACCATCCCATTAAACACTAGTAAAGGGTCTGTTATCCCCCCACCTTTGACCCTGTTCCTCCTTGTTAGCGAAATAGCTAACTTTGCCTGAGCAAACAGAAAATTCAACAAAACACATTTTTCCTTCTCCTTACTTGAATACCTGTATCCCATTATAAACACCCCAACAGTAAAAACCACCCCCAACCTCTCACACAGACATTCCAACAGAGATATTAGTGACATTAACCTGGTGCACACAGAAAACACATGAATCACAGTTTCTTTCATTACACAGAAAGGACACCCCTGCCCGACTCCCGGTTCAACCCGTGCCAACCAGCTGTTAGTGGCCAGGGCTCCATGTAGAACCCTCCACTGGAGGTCCCCTGACCTCTTTGGTACTGGGGGTTTGTAGAGCCCCCTCCATCTAAAACCCACCATACTCTCCTCCCCACATACCCCCTGCCACTGATGTGCCTTCACTCCTGTTAGGCTCCTAATATTCCTAACCTTAACGCAGAGGTTGTAGAGGGCTTTACCTCCCACCCCTTCAAACTCTTCCAGGCTCGGAGTGTTAAGATCTAACAAGTCCTCCAGACCCCCTTGCCAGTCTCCAGTCTCTGCCGTCACCTGCAGTGGCGGAAAACTTGGTGGCCCCTCTCCCTTTGGCTGCTCAAACATCCCCCTTACCGGCTCAGACAGTGCCTCCTGGACCTCCTCCAGGAATCTCTCCAGCAGCCTAAGAGACGTTATTCCTGTTTGCTGTGCTAAGACTTCTGGGCTTTTCCACCCCTCCTCTCCCAGCAGTCTCAGGTCACCCAGCCTTTGTAAACCCCCTGCCATCAGTTGCCTCTGCAGGGTGGCCGACTGGACTGATCTCAAAGGAATGGCTGGGTTGTGGAAGATAGGCTCCTCCCACACCCACAGCCCAGGCTCCACACCCCCTTCTCGTGTGGGCCTTAGCAGCTGCCAGGCCCTCAGCATTGCAGAGTAAAAATCTGAAAGACCTGCTGTACTCAGCTCTCCAGCTTCATGAGGAACAGCTGCTGGTCCAACCCTAATCCGCCAGCTCTCCTCAGCAGCGCGCATGCTGGTTCCCTCCAGCCAACATCAGTATGGTACAGCAGTCTCTGCACCGCCTTTAGCCGGAAAGCAGCCATCCTGCTCTCCAGTTCCACCAGGCCCTGTCCTCCTTCGTGGATGGTCATGTACAACACTGCCCTCAGCCAGTGATGGCCCGACCAAAAGAAGTCCACCAGCTTGCGTTGCAGGTCTGCGAGCAGGGGGGGTTGAGGACAGCCAGTTTATGCCACAGGGAAGATGCCACCAGGTTGTTAATTATCAGCACCCTCCCTCTATATGACACTTGGGACAGGAGTCACCTCCACCTGGCCATCTTGACACCACTGCCTGTGACAGCCCCTCCCAGTTCTTCCTGACCCACTTCTCCGAGCCCAGGTACACCCCCAACACTTTAAGCCCTTCACAACCCCACTGCAAACCCCCTGGAAGCAGAGGAGGAGCCCTATCCCCCCATGCCCCACATAACAGAGCTTTGCTCTTGCCCCAGTTTACCTTTGCTGATGAAGCTCCCTCGTACACCTTCAGACTGGTCTCTAGTGCCTGCATATCTTGACCATCCCTGACCGTCACAGAAACATCATCTGCATATGCTGACACTGCTATGCCTGTCACCATTCCCATGCCTGTCCAGCACACTCCCTGCAGTCTCCTGCATAGCAGTCCTAAAAAAGTCTCAATGGCTAGTGTGTATAACTGCCCAGATAGAGGGCATCCTTGTCTAATCCCCCGTCTCACCCAGACTGGCCTACTGAGCCCCCCTCCCAAGTTAACCATACATGACGCCCCAGCATACAACAGCTTCACACATGTCAAAACACTCTTCCCAAACCTAAACACAGACATCACATTAAACAGATACTCATGGTCCACTCTATCAAAAGCCTTCTCTTGATCTAAAGAGACCAGTCCAAAGTTCACATTAGAACCTCTCGACAAGTCCAACATGTCCCTAATTAAGAACAAGTTGTCCGTGATTGAGCGTCCCGGTACACAATATGTTTGGTCCTTATGTACTATCGAGTCCAAATGGGAATTCAGTCTGTTAGAGAGGACCTTGGCAAATATCTTGTAGTCCGCACAGAGTAATGCCACAGGCCTCCAGTTCTTAAGTCCACACAAGTCCCCTTTTTTGGGCAGGAGAGTCAGAGCCGCACGACGGCAGCTCATCGGCAACTCTCCTACCCCGACGCATTCACGCAACATGCAAAAGAAGTCCTGTCCAATTATTCCCCAGAATTTTTTATAAAACTCCACTGCGAGTCCATCAACCCCCGGTGCATGACCGGGGGACATCTAGGTTACGGCCTCTGCCAGTTCATGGGACAACAGAGGAATGTCCATTTCATCCCTCTGTGCCAGAGAGAGCTTAAGGAGTCCTGCGAACAAGACCTGAGCACACAAAGGATCACACACTTCTGCCCTATACAATTCAGTATAAAACTTCACAGTCCGCTCCCGCATCTCACCCACCACAGAGGTCACCCGCCCATCAGACAGCCATAGACAATGCATACCCTTGGCTTCACTGCTCTGTCTTTCCAAACAAAAGAAGGAGCTGGGAGCATCCATTTCCTTGAGCATGGAGAACCTAGTTCTTACAAGTGCTCCTTTTGCTTTAACCTGGAAAAAACTGCCCAGGTCCCTACGTAATTCAGCTAAATTAGCCTGGAGGCCTACATTGCCTTTCCCCACCATCTCTACCTCCATCTCACTAATACACCGCTCTAGTTCCCCCAATACTCTCCTAGCCTCTGAGGATGAGAGAGCTGTGTACTGTTGACAGAAAAGCCAAATTTGGACTTTCCCCACATCCCACCATTGGCTCAGAGACTCATACTCCTCTCTTCGCTGCCTCCACCTTTCCCAAAAGTTCTGGAAACCTGCGCAAAAAGTGGCATCTTGTAAGAGCTTTACATTGAACTTCCAATAGGATGCCTGCCGGGGCCCTGGTGAAAAGACAGCCGAGCCATGGTTATGTGATGATCCGAAAACCCCACTGGGAGAATGGTAGCACCCAACAGCCTATTGCTCTGATTCCTAGACATATAAAAACGATCAAGTCGGGCTGCACTCACCCTAGCCCCAAAAACCTTCAACCATGTGTACTGTCTTGTGTTTGGATGTTTAGTTCTCCAAACATCCACTAGGTCGAACTGATTAATAATGTCCCTTAACACTCCCACTGACGCTGAATGAGGCTCTTCCCCATTCCTGTCTTTTGTAAAATCCATTGTACAGTTCCAGTCCCCTCCGACCACCAGCGTCTCATCAGGCGCTACCTGTGAGAGTTCCTGTGTAAGACTCCCAAATAGAACCCATCTTTCTCTCCCGGTGTTAGGCACATACACATTTATAAAGACAAAACCCATGTTGTTAATTCCTGCTTTAACAACAAGGAGCCTACCCCTACACACCTCCTTTGAGGAGCACATTTTTACAGACAGACCCGGTGCAAAAAGGACTGCCACCCCTGCACTAAGATTTGTCCCATGGCTCAACACACTTGCCCCTTTCCACCAGAGCCCCCAATCAACTTCATTCAACACATCGCTATGTGTCTTCTGCAGAAACAACACCTGTACTTTTTTTGTTTTACATATTCACCCAACACACTCCTCTTTCCCGCATCTCTGGCACCATTTATATTGAGCGAGCCTACCCGAAGAGTCTCCATAAGAAGTGGGAGAAAAGCTAGCAGAGAAAAAGACCAATAGTAAAGCTCAAAAATCCCCAGTGTCAGAAAGAAGTTATACATCTAAACAGTGTCTGAAGGTAAACCTTTACGCACTGTTGTGACCCACTTCCTCAACCTAAACCGTTTCCTGGGTGAGAGGACACCATGCCCCTCATTTTTCACAGCATGTTGTACTGATCGTACAAACTTCCTTGGATCAGAGAAGAAAGCCTCAAGATTAACTTTTTTCCCTTTGGTCTCATTCAGGAACCTTGTCAGTTCTCTCAATGTGTACTTAGACCCCTCTGCTTGACTGGCTGTCAGCTCCGGGCCCATTGAAGAGGAGTCTGAAAAAAATAACTCCTCATCCTCTTCCTCAGAGTCACTTTCCTCCTCATCTCTATCTCCCACCCTGAACACTTGCCCTTCCTCTCTGGTCAGGGCATCCCCCCCAGCAACAGGCAAAGTTTCCATGGTGCCTTTGACCACACCCTTTTTCCTTTTCCGCTTGACACCCTCATCCTCCCCCCCTAGTCTCTTACACTTCCCCACTATACTCTCCTCGTCCACTAGCATAACCTGACTCGACCCAGCATCATCTACACCCCCCTCCATAGCATGACTAGACCCAGCCTCAGCTACCCCACCCTCCATAGCATAACTAGGCCCAGCCTCAGCTGCCCCACCATCTCTAGCCTGACTAGGCCCAGCCTCAGCTACCCCACCATCTCTAGCCCGACTAGACCCAGCCTCCGCTACCCCACCATCTCTAGCCCGACTAGACCCAGCCTCCGCTATATCACCATCTCTAGCCTGACTAGGCCGAGCCTCAGCTACCCCACCATCTCTAGCCTGACTAGGCCCAGCCTCATCTACACCACCATCTCCTGCATGACTAGGCCCAGCCTCTGCTGTCTGCATCTCATTACCCCCTGCACTTTGACCTCGATTTCCCCCACTGGCGCTTTTACCCTCACCTTGTCTACGGCCTTTATGTGGGCACGCAAAGCTCTTATGGCCCAAATCCCCACACTCAAAACACCGTAGACTATCTGTGCTGGCAAACCCTGCATGGAGCCCCTCCCCATGCCTCACTTTAAACTGCACATTTAGCTGTTGCTCATTGGAACGAATCAACGTGCTTAACGGCATCTGCCTGAAAACCTGCCGACAGTACACGAAAACCGCTAGCAAACTTACCAAAACGACTCAGTTTTTTCCTGATTTGATCGTCCTTAACAAACGGAGGCAAATTTGCAACAACCACTCTTGTCGAAGGGGTAGAGAGGGGCGAAACTGTCACCAACACATCCCTTACAAATATTCCGCTAGCAATTAGCCTACCAACCAAATTAGCTTTGTTCATTCTAGAAGCAGAATGTATAAATTCAGCTCCTACCTGTTCACCGACCGCGAGCAGAACCTCCTCCACCTTAACTCCATTCTCAGGAACACACCTGAATCCATGCCGTATCGACAGCGTCTCCTCCGCGCTAGGCTGAGAAGCCATCGCGCACACCACACCTTGCAAACCCCAGGAAACTTACTCTGTCCTCTTCCACCCTAACTTTGAAAAAAAGACTGTGGATTCCGCTAAAACAAATATTGCATTAACCGTACACAATAGAAAAGAAAAGACCAAGAAAATAATCTAGAAAGTTAGTTAGCACAGAGCCCTCCACAACAAACACTCAAACTCCCAAAAACTCCCAGCATGCACTGCAAGAGAGAGAGAGAGAGAATTAGAGCTTATCCATTTGTCCATAAAGAGCAGTATTTCAATTATGGCCTCTGACTTCCCTGACCATCCGATATGAATCACATACAGTGACAGCATAGTGTGCGCCGGATCGATCGACCCCCAGCCAGTCGTGTGTGTGTGTACTTTGTGTGTGTGTGTGCACTTTGCATGCGTGCGTGCGTTGCATTGTGCATGGCATTGACCAGTCCGCAGCCTGCCGCCCACTTTGTGGCAGGAACCATAATGACCTACTGCTTTGTGGCAGGAACCATAATGACCTACCGCTTTGTGGCAGGAACCATAATGACCTACCGCTTTGTGGCAGGAACCATAATGACCTACCGCTTTGTGGCAGGAACCATAATGACCTACCGCTTTGTGGCAGGAACCATAATGACCTACCACTTTGTGGCAGGAACCGTAATGACCTACCGCTTTGTGGCAGGAACCGTAATGAACTACCGCTTTGTGGCAGGAACCGTAATGACCTACCGCTTTGTGGCAGGAACCGTAATCACCTACCACTTTGTGGCAGGAACCGTAATGACCTACCGCTTTGTGGCAGGAACCGTAATGAACTACCGCTTTGTGGCAGGAACCGTAATGATGAACTACATGTCTCTGATTGGTCAATCCCAGTGAGCAAATAAGGCAACAGGCTAATGGATTGAAACGGAAAACACAAAGTATGTATCCAAAATACCACCCTCTTCCCATAATAGTGAACTACTTTTGACCAATGCCCAAAAGCAGTTCACAATATAGGAAACGGTGTAATTTGGGACGTAGATAAAACAAATAGCCTCTTAGAAGTCAGCTAATATTTGTTTGATGACAAAAATAAGACTTAATGTGGAAAGTAACGAGAAGATTTTAAAGTGTTTTTTGGACAGTGCTTTTTCCTTGTAAGCTACTATAACTGTTTCTCTGAGCCTTTAGGATGCATCCCAAGTGGCCCCCTATTTCCTATATAGTGCAATAGGGAATAGGGTGCCATTTGGTACTCATCCTTGTGTTGGTCTACTCAGTCTCTTGAATGAGTTGCTTTTATCCAAAATGGCCATCAACCAATCTACAGAGTATGTCTGAAGTGTGTGTGTCTGTGTGTGTGTGTGTGTGTGTGTGTCACTGTCTCTGTGTGTGTGTGTGTGTGTGTGTGTGTGTGTGTGTGTGTGTGTGTGTGTGTGTGTGTGTGTGTGTGTGTGTGTGTGTTACTCTGTCTCTCCTTCTGTTTTACTCTCTCCTTCTGTCTGGCACCCTCTCATGACAGAAAATGTTTGTGTTTAGAATAGTCCTACTGTTTAGACCAGGGCTGTCCAACCTTGTTCCCGGAGAGCTAACTTCCTGTAGGTTTTCACTCGAAGTGAGCTGAATTTGTTGAGTAAAATTTCAAAACAACTCAACACCACAACCATTACTACCCTATATCTCAGAATTACAACATGCTGGTAACTTTCACAGATTTTCCAGAAATCCCAGTTGGAAGATTCCTTGGAAATGGGAGGGAATAACCAGTAAATATGAAAAGTTATTTAACAACCCTACTAGCAGGCCTGATGAGGCCTAAGAACTATGAGTTTCAGGCCACTGTATTAGTGTAAATGTAGGCCTCAAAATAAGGCCTTGTGACATGCAATTTATTGTCATAAATAGTAACATTTTGATGCTAATATTCACCTAGGACTTCACTTAGTGAAGGCTACAGGACTGAACATGAACAAATTCAACAACCATGTCTCTGTCACTAACAAATACAGTCATTGGTGGTAATTTAACAATTCACCCAAAAAGGCAAGGTACGCTGTAAAATAATATTTGAGGTTTGGCTTAGTGGGGGTGTGGCTTCCAGTTGGTTATTTTTTGGTGTTGTACCACTTTATGGGAGAGGTAAAACATTTTCACTTACTACAAAGAACAAATATATTTTTTCACTGTGGTGCTACCCTTTAAAAACAAAATGTACCTTTTCATAAAGAAAATGTTTGTACTTGTGGACTATATGTAAGATCGGTACTATCTGAGGAATGAACTTGGGTGCAATTATGTACTTATAGCTAAAGGCACAAAGGACGACCTTACAGGGTACCAGCCCCAGTGACAAGCGTTTGTAACCCTTTAGGAACAAATCCAAATCTTTATTTCTGAGAAAGTATAACATATTCTTACTCTCTGTTCTAATCTCCTTATTTAGTTCCAACTTGCAATAAGGACACGGATAAGGATAAGGAGTTGGACACGTTACCTTGTTTGAGCGGTAAGGCTGAAGCGACCGACTGCAGATGAAAGTCGAGGAGTGAAGTTAGGGGGAGCGGCATCTACTAAAGCTGACATTCCAACACTGATGTGGATCGGTTTTCTAAGTCCTGCCGTCTCCTCCCTTTGCCCGGTCTTCCTACGGCCCTACAGACTGCGGAGGCCCTGTTCACTCATGTCTTCCGGCACTACGGGGTGCCTGAGGACAGTCTCTGATCGAGGTCCCCAGTTTACCTCCAGGGTCTGGAGAGTGTTCATGGAATGTCTGGGGGTCTCGGTCAGCCTCACCTCAAGTTTTCACCGCAGCGAGGCCCCGGTACCGGGTCTGGCTCTCGACCCGAAACCTTCCCCTCCGCCTGCCCTGCCGGAAGCTGGGTCTGCGGTTTGTGGGGCCATTTAAAGTCCTGAGGAGACTGAACTAGGTATGCTACAGGTTACAGCTTCCCCCAGATTATCGTATTAATTCCTCGTTCCATGTGTCTCTCCTCACACCGGTGGTGGCTGGTCCACTCCAAGAAGCTGAGGTGCGGGAGGTTCCTCTGCCCCCTCTGGACATCGAGGGGGCCCCGGCGTATGCTGTTTGAGCCATCCTGGACTCAAGGCGTCGGGCGAGGGGCCTTCAGTACCTCTTGGAGTGGGAGGGGTACGGTCCAGAGGAGAGATGCTGGGTGCCGGTGGATGACGTCCTGGACCCTTTGTTGCTGCGGGATTTCCACCGTCTCCATCCGGATCGCCCTGCGCCTCGTCCTCCGGGTCGTCCCCGAGGTCGGTGTCGGCACGCTGCTGGAGCCACGCGTCAAGGGGGGGTACTGTCACGACTTCCGCCGAAGTCGGTCCCTCTCCTTGTTCGGGCGGCGTTCGGCGGTCAACGTCACCGGCCTTCTAGCCACCGCCGATCCACTTTTCATTTTCCATTTGTTTTGTCTTTGTTTTACACACCTGATTTCAATCCCACAATTACTGTTTCATTATTTAACTCTCTACACCAGCTACACCTAGGACCCATTACACTGACAGCATTCCAGGGCAGATTGCAGAGGTCTTGAAAAAGAAGGGTCAACACTGCAAATATTGACTCTTTGCATAAACTTCATGTAATTGTCAATAAAAGCCTTTGACACTTATGACATACTTCCATTGTAACATCTGACAAAAATATCTAAAGACACTGAAGCAGCAAACTTTGTGGAAATTAATATTTGTTTCATTCTCAAAACTTTTGGCCACGACCGTACTATCATTTGGGGAGAGAGAGACCCAAATATCACATTCATTTACACAGACCATGTAACTATTGTGACCTCGAGGAAATAGAGAATGAAATTCATTTGATCATCTATTGCCCTTCCTACCACGATATACACTTGTCCTTATTCCAGAACGACCACCAGATATACCCTGGTATTATGTAGCTGAGCCATGAGGAGACAGACCACCAGATATACCCTGGTATTATATAGCTGAGCCATGAGGAGACAGACCACCAGATATACCCTGGTATTATGTAGCTGAGGAGACAGACCACCAGATATACTCTGGTATTATGTAGCCATGAGGAGACAGACCACCAGATATACTCTGGTATTATGTAGCCATGAGGAGACAGACCACCAGATATACTCTGGTATTATGTAGCCATGAGGAGACAGACCACCAGATATACCCTGGTATTATGTAGCCATGAGGAGACAGACCACCAGATATACCCTGGTATTATGTAGCTGAGCCATGAGGAGACAGACCACCAGATATACCCTGGTATTATATAGCTGAGGAGACAGACCACCAGATATACCCTGGTATTATATAGCTGCACAATGAGGAGAAACTGAAATGTGTTTTTGTCCGTTGTGTATTTCCGTAAACGCAAGTTTTTGATAAAGCCTGGAGTAAAAGGAAAATGGTGAATTATAATTAAATTCGAAAATGTTTAGGTACTATAAAGCAAATGGTAATGTATGTATAGTATATACAGTGCCTTGCGAAAGTATTCGGCCCCCTTGAACTTTTCGACCTTTTGCCACATTTCAGGCTTCAAACATAAAGATATAAAACTGTATTTTTTTTGTGAAGAATCAACAACAAGTGGGACACAATTATGAAGTGGAACGAAATTTATTGGATATTTCAAACTTTTTTAACAAATAAAAAACTGAAAAATTGGCCGTGCAAAATTATTCAGCCCCTTTACTTTCAGTGCAGCAAACTCTCTCAAGTTCAGTGAGGATCTCTGAATGATCCATTGTTGACCTAAATGACTAATGATGATAAATAGAATCCACCTGTGTGTAATCAAGTCTCCGTATAAATGCACCTGCTCTGTGATAGTCTCAGAGGTCCGTTTAAAGCGCAGAGAGCATCATGAAGAACAAGGAACACACCAGGCAGGTCCAAGATCTGTTGTGGAGAAGTTTAAAGCCAGATTTGGATACAAAAAGATTTCCCAAGCTTTAAACATCCCAAGGAGCACTGTGCAAGCGATAATATTGAAATGGAAGGAGTATCAGACCACTGCCTATCTACGAAGACCCGGCCGTCCCTCTAAACTTTCAGCTCATACAAGGAGAAGACTGATCAGAGATGCAGCCAAGAGGCCCATGATCACTCTGGATGAACTGCAGAGATCTACAGCTGAGGTGGGAGACTCTGTCCATAGGACAACAATCAGTCGTATACTGCACAAATCTGGCCTTTATGGAAGAGTGGCAAGAAGAAAGCCATTTCTTAAAGATATCCATAAAAAGTGTCATTTAAAGTTTGCCACTAGCCACCTGGGAGACACACCAAACATGTGGAAGAAGGTGCTCTGGTCAGATGAAACCAAAATCAAACTTTTTGGCAACAATGCAAAACGTTATGTTTGGCGTAAAAGCAACACAGCTCATCACCCTGAACCCACCATTGTCAAACATGGTGGTGGCAGCATCATGGTTTGGGCCTGCTTTTCTTCAGCAGGGGCAGGGAAGATGGTTAAAATTGATGGGAAGATGGATGGAGCCAAATACAGGACCATTCAGGAAGAAAACCTGATGGAGTCTGCAAAAGACCTGAGACTGGGACGGAGATTTGTCTTCCAACAAGACAATGATCCAAAACATAAAGCAAAATCTACAATAGAATGGTTCACAAATAAACATATCCAGGTGTTAGAATGGCCAAGTCAAAGTCCAGACCTGAATCCAATCGAGAATCTGTGGAAAGAACTGAAAACTGCTGTTCACAAACGCTCTCCATCCAACCTCACTGAGCTCGAGCTGTTTTGCAAGGAGGAATGGGCAAAAATGTCAGTCTCTCGATGTGCAAAACTGATAGAGACATACCCCAAGCGACTTACAGCTGTAATCGCAGCAAAAGGTGGCTCTACAAAGTATTAACTTAAGGGGGCTGAATAATTTTGCACGCCCAATTTTTCCGTTTTTTATTTGTTAAAAAAGTTTGAAATATCCAATAAATTTCGTTCCACTTCATGATTGTGTCCCACTTGTTGTTGATTCTTCACAAAAAATGACAGTTTTATATCTTTATGTTTGAAGCCTGAAATGTGGCAAAAGGTCGAAAAGTTCAAGGGGGCCGAATACTTTCGCAAGGCACTGTAGATGGTGTGTAGGCCTGTCTCACACTGGAATCTTCTCTTTGTGCCAGACTGGGTCATGTTTCTTTGTTTATATATCTGTATTGTTTTTATTAAATGTTGTATTTTTTTTACTTCTCTATGGTTATTATTATTGCTTTGATAACCTTATCTACTATCATGTATTGATTTCTGTTTCATTCTTTATGTGGCGCTCACTGCACAGAACACCAGAATAAATATTACTGAATTATGTGTCAATTAATCCCGTAAGTGAGGGATTGCCAGACCAGGTTCAACCACCTTCTGTTTCATGTATATGTGATTATATATCTGTTATTTTTATATTTCATTTCATTTCTCAATGGTTGTTATTATTATTGCTTGGATGTTATTTACTATTATGTATTGAATACATTTTTTTATTCTTTATGTGGTGCGCACTGCACAGAACCTCAGAAGAGTTATCATATGTCACAGTGAATTATTGTAACGTTTATTTATATGTCAATTAATCCCGTAAGGGTGTCATGCCCTGATCAGTTTCACCTGTCCTTGTGATTGTCTCCACCCCCTCCAGATGTCGCTTATTTTCTCCAGTGTATTTATCCCTGTGTTTCCTGTCTCTCTGAGCCAGTTTGTCCTGTATGTTTCCAAGTCAACCAGCGTTTATTACCGTTCTCCTCCTTTTTGCATTCTCCTTTTTCTAGTCCACCCGGTTTTGACCCTTGCCTGTTTCTGGACTCTGTACCCACCTGCCTGACCATTCTGCCTGCCTTGACCACGAGCCTGTCTGCCACTCTGTATCTCCTGGACTCTGATCTGGTTTTGACCTTTTTGCCTGTCTAGGACCATTCTCTTGCCTACCCCTTTGGATTAATAAACATTGTAAGACTCCAACCATCTGCCTCCGGTGTCTGCATTTGGGTCTCGCTTTGTGCCTTGATAAAGGGATGAATTTGCCAACTGGCGATTTGACACAAATATAAAATGTCATTAATTAATTCAAATACATATCCACTGTATACATATGAATCGTGGCGAAGTTGCTTCCTGTTTAGTCACGTTTGTGGTCCTGTTCGCGTGGGTCTAACAAAAAAACACTCTAATGATTGGTTGACAAATAGAGCCTCCCTGCAGGAAACAGCTGGTGAGGAGCAACTGCAGAAAATTGAAGTGGACTGCAGTCTTCCTGAGCTTTAATTACACGGTAGTTGTAAATTTCATGCAATCGGCAAGTAGGTGCAAGTCAGACAATTTTTATCCCCATAACACAACACACTTTGAAAGGCGGTGACCAATGATGATCACAGACTTGACAAAAGTGATCCTCTCGAACGTGACCATTGACAGCAGTGCTTGTCCATCAACCTCACCACCGACCTACATACCTTTCTTCCTCTCGCCATTTCCTGTATGCGGATGATTCTGCTTGTTCATGCCCTCTGCTCCTGTATGCGGATGATTCTGCCTGTTCATGCCCTCTGTTCCTGAATGCGGATGATTCTGCCTGTTCATGCCCTCTTTTCCTGTATGTGGATGATTCTGCCTGTTCATGCCCTCTTTTCCTGTATGCGGATGATTCTGCCTGTTCATGCCCTCTGTTCCTGTATGCGGATGATTCTGTCTGTTCATGCCCTCTGCTCCTGTATGCGGATGATTCTGCCTGTTCATGCCCTCTTTTCCTGTATGCGGATGATTCTGCCTGTTCATGCCCTCTGTTCCTGTATGCGGATGATTCTGCCTGTTCATGCCCTCTGTTCCTGTATGCGGATGATTCTGCCTGTTCATGCCCTCTGTTCCTGTATGCGGATGATTCTGCCTGTTCATGCCCTCTGTTCCTGTATGCGGATGATTCTGTCTGTTCATGCCCTCTGTTCCTGTATGCGGATGATTCTGCTCTCTTGGTTTACATAAGAATTGTCACGATTGTCGTAAGGAGTGGCCCAAAATGCAGCGGGAAAATGTATACTCATCTTCTTATTTTTATTTGAGGAAGGAAAAACAAAATAAACACGTATACAAAACAAACGACTCCAAACAGTCCCGTCAGGTGCAACAAACACTAAACCAGGAAATAACTACCCACTCACCCCCATAGAACAAACACCCCTATAAATAGGACCTTCAATCAGAGGCAACGAGAAGCAGCTGCCTCCAATTGGAGGTCAACCCAATAAACACCACATAGAAATAGACCAACTAGAAATAACATAGAAATACACTAACATAGAACATAACCCAAGCAACCCCGAAACACCTTAAACAAACACCCCCTGCCACACCCTGACCAAACTACAATAACAAACAGCCCCTTTACTGGTCAGGACGTGACAAGAATAAGGAGTCCGTTGAAAAGACCCTAAGCAACAAACGGACTAATGTCACTAAGTGGCTATCTGTCTCTGAATTTAGGCAAGACAGAATGTATCATGTTTGGTTCCAAACACAAATTGAGAAACTCTTCAAACTTCTCGGTCAACTGTGATGGTGTAGCGATGGAGGAGAAATGCTCTGTTAAATATTTGGGATGTGAACTGGACCAGCACATGACAGGTGAACTCATGGCTCTGAATGTAAGTGAGAAAGTTCACTACAGGACAAAGTTCCAGGATACAGAGACAATGAAGACCCCGTCAACATCTCTGATCCAGTGTCACTATGACTACTGTATGCTTGTATCTCATGGTTCAGTGTCACTATGACTACGGTATGCTTGTATATCATGGTTCAGTGTCACTATGACTACTGTATGCTTGTATATCATGGTTCAGTGTCACTATGACTACTGTATGCTTGTATCTCATGGTTCAGTGTCACTATGACTACGGTATGCTTGTATATCATGGTTCAGTGTCACTATGACTACTGTATGCTTGTATATCATGGTTCAGTGTCACTATGACTACTGTATGCTTGTATCTCATGGTTCAGTGTCACTATGACTACGGTATGCTTGTATATCATGGTTCAGTGTCACTATGACTACTGTATGCTTGTATATCATGGTTCAGTGTCACTATGACTACTGTATGCTTGTATCTCATGGTTCAGTGTCACTATGACTACTGTATGCTTGTATCTCATGGTTCAGTGTCACTATGACTACTGTATGCTTGTATATCATGGTTCAGTGTCACTATGACTACTGTATGCTTGTATATCATGGTTCAGTGTCACTATGACTACTGTATACTTGTGACACTGAACCTTGAGATACAAGCATACAGTAGTCATAGTATCTCATGGTTCAGTGTCATAACAAATACATCTGAAGGACAAACTTCAAATGGCCCAAAACAAACTACTGAGAATTATACTTAAGCTCAGCCCTAGGATGCTCATTGGTCCTAATCATTTCAGGGAACTGAACCGGCTTCCAGTTTCCATAGCCATCTCACCAGAGACGGTGTTGCCAATAGCAGACTGCTGCGCTATAGTAGCATTGCTGGAAAAAGCTCTTTCTTTAACACTGGTGCAGAGGAATGGTGTACCACACCCCATATAAAATCCATCACAACGCTAGCGAGTTAAGATAAACCTTAAGAAATGGTTTTGGGCAAAATGCTTAAAGAAAGTATCATTGTTTTCCATGAACGTTACACAGTAATCTATTTTCTTCCTATTTACAGTTTCCTCCTTATTGATGAACTGTATTTGAGATATATTTTGTTTTCCTGTTTTTAATCTTGTGTAGATTTTGTTTTCATGAGATAATCTTGTGTATATTTTGTATTCATGTATTTTCACGAGGACCACAATTGAAATATTTTTTTGGTGTGTCGATGATTTTAATAGCATTGTACTATATCCACATATGTGGTTGTATTGTGTTTTAAAACAGGACACATGACCTTCAACTACATCTGCAGGATAATGTTTAGGGCTTCGAACGAACAAACCCTGCTATAATACGGGGTTTGTCTGTGTTAACAGTGGTTGTGTCCAAAATGGCCCCCTATGTATTATAAAAGTGGACTTGGTTGAGCATAGGGAATAGGGTGGCATTTGAGACAAATTCAGTGTAAAAAAAATCCATATACTGGGTCAATGGCTTGTTATCATCAGGTGAGCCCCCTGGTTTCCCCGGCAACGACCCAAGGGACGAAGGTTCCTTCCTTCCTGGTTACCACAGTAACAGCAATGTTGAGATGGTAAATACCTTCATAAACCACACTGGTAATGAGCGGAGAATGACATGGGTCTCTGACAAGGGTGTGTGTGTGTGTGTGTGTGTGTGTGTGTGTGTGTGTGTGTGTGTGTGTGTGTGTGTGTGTGTGTGTGTGTGTGTGTGTGTGTGTGTGTGTGTGTGTGTGTGTGTGTGGTGACAGCAGGATTCTTTCAGTGATTCAATGTAGACAGTGGGATTATCGAGTTATTTTTGATTGACTTACATAATATATAAAGAGAGATCAGAGTTTGTTAAATGACATACCAAGCCAATGACATAGCAAGTCATCAATGAGATGTAACAACAGGTTCCTTACTGAGTGAGCCACTGGCGATAATGACTTGGAGTTTTCTTTGCAGTATGAGCAACGTATGCTTCCTTGTGGATAAAAAGTGCTGTGAGTTTGTCTATTCAACTACAGCTAAGAGTTTCCATAGTTTAATACCGCACTGGGTGTGGCTGTAGTATGGTTTGTTCACAGTAATTTATACATCTACAGTTAGTAATGTATTTTCCTGGCCAGGCCATTTCCGTTGAGATATTCTGTAAGAAGCCATAATGAGCCTGTTCTCTGCTACATTATTGCAATTAAAAACTGTTCAATGTTTTTTCCAATTTAATTACAGTGTAACTCCAGCCGACCCATCAGAACTGCAATGCCTCACATCGCCTCGCTCACTCGTTTTCAGCCGAGACTTTGAGATTTGAGAAAATTAGCTTTTGCTGTTTCTGTAATTACAGAGCTTATAAGTGACACGCACTTCTGAGAGGGAGAGAGACAGAGACAGGGAGAGCGTGACAGACAGAGAGAACGATAGATAGAGAGAGAGAGAGAGAGAGAGAGAGACAGACGGAGAGAGACGGAGAGAGAGATGGAGAGAGAGACAGAGCGTGAGAGAGAGAGAGACAGAGCGTGAGAGAGAGACAGAGAGAGAGAGAGACAGAGCGTGAGAGAGAGAGAGACAGAGCGTGAGAGAGAGAGACAGAGACAGAGAGAGACAGAGAGAGACAGAGAGAGAGAGAGAGAGACAGAGAGAGAGAGAGAGACAGAGAGAGAGAGAGAGAGAGAGAGAGAAAGAGAAAGAGAGAGAGAGAGAGAGAGAGAGAGAGAGAGAGAGAGAGAGAGAGAGAGAGAGAGAGAGAGAGAGAGAGAGAGACACACACACACACACATACATATATATAGTAATTAATATATATAAACACACACACAGTGCCAGTCAAAAGTTTGGACACACCTACTCATTCAAGGGTTTTTCTTTATTTTTACTATTTTCTAATACTAAATAATAGTAATAGTGAAGACATCAAAACTATGAAATAGCACATATGGAATCATGTAGTAACCAAAAAAGTGTTAAACAAATCAAAATATATTTTTGATTTTAGATTCTTCAAAGTAGCCACCTTTCTGCCTGTGTTCTTGACATTGGTGCTACATACTGTTGTTACTGTTCACCACCATTTTAATATGGTGCTACAGATTGTTGTTACTATTCACCACCATTTTAATATGGTGCTACAGATTGTTGTTACTGTTCACCACCATTTTAATATGGTGCTACAGATTGTTGTTACTGTTCACCACCATTTTAATATGGTGCTACAGATTGTTGTTACTATTCACCACCATTTTAATATGGTGCTACAGATTGTTGTTACTATTCCCCACCATTTTAATATGGTGCTACAGATTGTTGTTGCTATTCACCACCATTTTAATATGGTGCTACAGATTGTTGTTGCTATTCACCACCATTTTAATATGGTGCTACAGATTGTTGTTACTATTCACCACCATTTTAATATGGTGCTACAGATTGTTGTTACTATTCCCCACCATTTTAATATGGTGCCACAGATTGTTGTTACTATTCACCACCATTTTAATATGGTGCCACAGATTGTTGTTGCTATTCACCACCATTTTAATATGGTGCTACAGATTGTTGTTACTATTCACCACCATTTTAATATGGTGCTACAGATTGTTGTTACTATTCACCACCATTTTAATATGGTGCTACAGATTGTTGTTACTATTCACCACCATTTTAATATGGTGCTACAGATTGTTGTTACTATTCACCACCATTTTAATATGGTGCTACAGATTGTTGTTACTATTCACCACCATTTTAATATGGTGCTACAGATTGTTGTTACTATTCCCCACCATTTTAATATGGTGCTACAGATTGTTGTTACTATTCCCCACCATTTTAATATGGTGCTACAGATTGTTGTTACTATTCACCACCATTTTAATATGGTGCTACAGATTGTTGTTACTATTCACCACCATTTTAATATGGTGCTACAGATTGTTGTTACTATTCACCACCATTTTAATATGGTGCTACTGTGACGGCTGCTCCCGCTCTTCCTCTCTGGCGCTCGAGGGCGCCAGGTGGCCCATCATTACAAACACCTGTCACCAAGGTCACGCGTATCAGTTCTTTATGGGACTCACCTGGACTCCATCACTTATTGATTGCCTGCCCTATATCTGTGACTTCCTCAATTTCTTCCCCCGTCTCTGCATTAACGTCGTTTTGTTCCCCCTGTCCAGACGCTGTCCTTGTTTTGTTCCTGTTCATTATTTATTAAATATTCACTCCCTGTTCTTGCTTCTCATCTCCCAGCGTCTGTCCTCACAGCTACAGATTGTGTTGTTACTTCCCCACCATTTAATATGGTGCTACAGATTGTGTTGTTACTATTACTGTTCACCACAATCTAATATGGGGCTCTGGGCAGATGGGACATTTGCCCAGTGTGTGTGTGTGTGTGTGTGTGTGTGTGTGTAGTGGCGGATTTTAGGTATAGGCGACATGGGCAGCCGCCCAGCGCAGCATCTTGCCGGGGGTGGCACAAGGCACCAGCACAAAAAAAATCGGAATGGTGACATTTGCGCGATCGGTTTTCTATCGCTAATTTGCACGTCACGTCAATGATATCATGTCACCGTGTGGGACTGTAGGTCAATTAACCTTGTCGGTGTCACACCCTGATCTGTTTCACCTGTCCTTGTGATTGTCTCCACCCCCCCTCCAGGTGTCGCCCATCTTCCCCATTATCCCCTGTGTATTTAAACCTGTGTTCTCTGTTTGTGCGTTGCCAGATTGTCTTGTTTGTCAAGTCAACCAGTGTTTTTGTTCTCAGCTCCTGCTTTCCCAGTCTCTCTTTTTCTCGCGCTCTTGGTTTTGACCCTTGCCTGTCCTGACTCTGCCAACCCTGACCCTGAGCCTGCCTACCGTCCGGTACTGTTGCCCCACCTCTGGTTTAATGACCCCTGCATGCCTTGACCTGTCTATTGCCTGCCCATGTTGGAATATTCAACCATTGTCAATTCAATGTGTCTGGGTCTTACCTTGATACCTGATAGTCGGAGTGTGGGCGCCCTGATTCTAGTTTGTGAGCTAGGCAGGCTACTGCCTGGGAAGGTCTCCCACTCAGAAGTACGAGATGGGGAGGGCGGTGGGTGTAGGTTGACCTCAGTTCTCCCCCCTGGAAGCCCGAGGTAGAGGTGAGCAGGGGAATCTATTAAATATCGCACCTTTGTACAGTACTAATGCAATTAGTAATATCAGTCACAATACGAAATGCTACCAAATAAACCACATTTAATTCATAATACCATGAATGTATAATTTCAGACATATTGTTGCATTTTTTCTGGTTTGTGCGAAATTGTTAAGAATAATATAAAACCAGTCTGTACACCAACAAGGTGAATTGTGTGTGCGTAGGGTCCATGCCTTTTGCATAGAGCTACATGAAGTCTCAACTAAATAAAAACTATTCCAGGATATGTCTTTGGGACTATCCCAATAAATAAAAAACATGATTTGAGATCCTGACCATAACACTATGGAGCCCTTACGAAACACCCTGACCATAACACTATGTAGTCCTTACCATGACCCTGACTATAACACTATGTAGCCCTTACCAACACCCTGACTATAACACTATGGAGCCCTTACCAACACCCTGACCATAACACTATGGAGCCCTTACCAAAACCCTGACCATAACACTATGGAGCCCTTACCAACACCCTGACCATAACACTATGGAGCCCTTACCAACACCCTGACTATAACACTATGGAGCCCTTACCAACACCCTGACTATAACACTATGGAGCCCTTACCAACACCCTGACTATAACACTATGGAGCCCTTACCAACACCCTGACCATAACACTATGGAGCCCTTACCAACACCCTGACCATAACACTATGGAGCCCTTACCAACACCCTGACTATAACACTATGGAGCCCTTACCATCACCCTGACTATAACACAATGGAGCCCTTACCAAACACCCTGACTTTAACACTATGGAACCCTTACCAACACCCTGACCATAACAGTATGGAGCCCTTACCAAACACCCTGACTTTAACACTATGGAACCCTTACCAAACACCCTGACTATAACACTATGGAGCCCTTACCCAACACCCTGACTTTAACACTATGGAACCCTTACCAAACACCCTGACTATAACACTATGGAGCCCTTATCAACACCCTGACCATAACACTATGGAGCCCTTACCAACACCCTGACTATAACACTATGGAGCCCTTACCAACACCCTGACTATAACACTATGGAGCCCTTACCAACACCCTGACCATAACACTATGGAGCCCTTACCAACACCCTGACCATAACACTATGGAGCCCTTACCAACACCCTGACTATAACACTATGGAGCCCTTATCAACACCCTGACCATAACACTATGGAGCCCTTACCAACACCCTGACCATAACACTATGGAGCCCTTACCAACACCCTGACTTTAACACTATGGAGCCCTTACCAACACCCTGACTATAACACTATGGAGCCCTTACCAACACCCTGACTATAACACTATGGAGCCCTTACCAACACCCTGACTATAACACTATGGAGCCCTTATCAACACCCTGACCATAACACTATGGAGCCCTTACCAACACCCTGACTATAACACTATGGAGCCCTTACCAACACCCTGACTTTAACACTATGGAGCCCTTATCAACACCCTGACTATAACACTATGGAGCCCTTACCAACACCCTGACCATAACACTATGGAGCCCTTACCAACACCCTGACTTTAACACTATGGAGCCCTTACCAACACCCTGACTATAACACTATGGAGCCCTTACCAACACCCTGACCATAACACTATGGAGCCCTTACCAACACCCTGACTTTAACACTATGGAGCCCTTACCAACACCCTGACTATAACACTATGGAGCCCTTACCAACACCCTGACTATAACACTATGGAGCCCTTACCAAAACCCTGACTATAACACTATGGAGCCCTTACCAAAACCCTGAGTTAGAAGTGTTGCAACTCTTCTACCGTATCGTCACCTGCATCACTATTTCCAACTCTCTTCCAATGTGTTATTTGTCAGAAATGCCTTGTGGACTTCCATGTGCCTTAATCCCAAATTTGTATGCCATCTGTAGATACGAATACATTTGTTAAATTACGAGCCTAGTTGGTTTAGCCACGGAAAAAGTCAGGAACCTTCCCACTAGCCATGATTGGCTGATATAATGGATGGCCTGGACATAATGAGAGATTAGTTTGGATTGGTCTGCCATGTCGAATGGTTCTGTCTATAACATGAGCTGGTCAGTAAGCGTAGATTATGGTTCATTGTTTAGCTAGCTAGCTAAAAAAAATACTCCACAATGGAAGTATCAATTTCACTGTACCGTTTACACCATCTGTATGCTGTGCATGTGACAAAATAAACATAGATTTTATTTGATGTAGTTGTCACACCTTGATCTGTTTCACATTTCTTGTGCTTGTCTCCACCCCCCATCAGGTGTCTCATATTTTCCCCCATTATCCTCTGTGTATTTAAACCTGTGTTTTCTGTTTGCCTACTGCCAGTTTGTCTTGTTTTGTCAGGTCTACCAACATGTTTCCCATTTCTTAAGTTCTTGTTTTCTAGTTTCCCGGTTCTGACCTTTCTGACTGTCCTGACCCTGAGCCTGCCTACCGTCCTGTACCTGCCTGATTCTGACCTGGTTTACGAACCACTGCCTGACCTCGACCTGCCTTTTGCCTGCTCCCTTTGTTATAATACATATTCTGAGAATCGTACTCTCCACCTCCCCTGTGTCTGCATCTGGGTCTTATCCTGAGACGTGGAACTAGTGTGTGTTTACCAGAGAGGTTAATGACACCCAAGTCAGATTAGGATATAGGCCAAGGACTAGATAAAGTGTATTTTTACTACCACTTTTTTGCAGCTACTTTCACCACTTTTGTCTTGAACTCTTTGGTTGTTTACTACCCTACCTTATTCAATCAGTTTAGCACATGGCCTCTTCTTAGGGCTAGGGGGCAGTATTCGGAAGTTCGGATGACTGACATGCCCAAAGTAAACTTCCTGTTACTCAGGCCCAGAAGCTAGGATATGCATATAATTGGTAGTATTGGATGGACGACACTTTGAAGTTTCTAAAACTGTTAAAATATTTTTTTATTTTATTTATTTATTTTTTATTTATTTTATTTCACCTTTATTTAACCAGGTAGGCAAGTTGAGAACAAGTTCTCATTTACAATTGTGACCTGGCCAAGGTAAAGCAAAGCAGTTCGACACATACAACAACACAGA
This sequence comes from Salmo salar, assembly GCF_965601325.2. Taxonomy (NCBI): domain Eukaryota; kingdom Metazoa; phylum Chordata; class Actinopteri; order Salmoniformes; family Salmonidae; genus Salmo; species Salmo salar. Next base: position 118,462,460 of record NC_138301.1, on the reverse strand, counting down.
GTTACACATGGAGTAAAACAAACGTACAGTCAATAATACAGTAGAAAAAGAAGTCTATATACAATGTGAGCAAATGAGGTGAGATAAGGGAGGTAAAGGCAAAAAAGGCCATGGTGGCAAAGTAAATACAATATAGCAAGTAAAACACTGGAATGGTAGATTTGCAGTGGAAGAAAGTGCAAAGTAGAAATAGAAATAATGGGGTGCAAAGGAGAAAAGTAAATAAATAAATACAGTAGGGGAAAATGTAGTTGTATGGGCTAAATTATAGATGGGCTATGTACAGGTGCAGTGATCTGTGAGCTGCTCTGACAGCTGGTACTTAAAGTTAGTGAGGGAGATAAGTGTTTCCAGTTTCAGAGATTTTTGTAGTTCGTTCCAGTCATTGGCAGACATGGGCAAAGGAGGAATTGGCTTTGGGGGTGACCAGAGAGATATATCTGCTGGAGCGCGTGCTACAGGTGGGTGTTGCTATGGTGACCAGTGAGCGGAGATAAGGGGGGACTTTACCTAGCAGGGTCTTGTACATGACATGGAGCCAGTGGGTTTGGTGACGAGTATGAAGCAAGGGCCAGCCAACGAGAGCGTACAGGTCACAGTGGTGCGTAGTATATGGGGCTTTGGTGACAAAACGGATGGCACTGTAATAGACTGCATCCAGTTTATTGAGTAGGGTATTGGAGGCTATTTTGTAAATGACATCGCCGAAGTCGAGGATAGGTAGTATGGTAAACTTTACAAGGGCATGTTTAGCATCATGAGTGAAGGATGCTTTGTTGCGAAATAGGAAGCCAATTCTAGATTTAACTTTGGATTGGAGATGTTTGATGTGAGTCTGGAAGGAGAGCTTACAGTCTAACCAGACACCTAGATATTTGTACACTGCATGCACAATTATTAGGCAAGTGAGTATTCTGATCTTATCATTGTTTCTATTCACATTTTCGAACTCCAAACCATATGAACTTGAATGCTTATTGGATTTAATCATTTTCAGGTGATATGTATTTGTGTAATGAGGGAGGGTGTGGCGAAAGTGAATAACACCTTATATCAAGGTGTGCATAATTATTAGGCAGCCTCATTACCTCAGGTAAAATGGGCCAAAAAACGAATTTAACTGACACTGAAAAGCCCAAAATGTAAAATGCCTTTCAGACGGATGCGACACTCTTTAAATAGCTAAACTATTCAGGTGTGACCACCGGACATTCAAATGTTTTGTTGCAAATTGTCAACTGGGGTGCAAAAAACACATGAGGAAGAAAAGGCGCAAATTAACTGCAAAAGACTTGAGAAGAATTAAACGTCAAACTACCAGGAACCCATTATCCTCCAGTGCCACCGTATTCCAGAACTGCAACCTACCTGGAGTGTTCAGAAGTACAATGTGTCAAGTGCTCAGAGACATGGCCAAGGTCAATAAGACTGAAACAAGACCACCACTGAATAAGATTCACACGTTGAAGCGTCAAGATTTGGCAAAGAAATACCTGAAGACAGATTTTTTAAAGGTTTTATGGAGAGATTAAATGAAATTGACTCTTGATGGACCAAATGGATGGGCCCGTAGCTGGATCAGTAATGGACACAGGGCACCACTTTGAGTCAGGTGCCAGCAAGGTGAAGGAGGGGTACTGGTATGGGCTGCTATCATTGAGGATGAGGTAGTTGGACCTTTTCGGGTTGAAGATGGGCTGAAACTCAACTCCCAAACCTACTGCCAGTTTCTGGAATATTCTTTCATCAAACAGTGGTACAGGAAGAAGTCCTCAGCATTCTAGAAGGCCAAGATCTTTATGCAGGACAACGCTCCATCACATGCATCCAAGTACTCCACTGCTTGGCTAGCCAGCAAGGGCCTCAAAGATGCCTGAATAATGACCTGGCCCCCTTCCTCACCTGACTTAAATCCTATTGAGAACTTGTGGGCCCTTCTCAAATGTGAGATTTACAGTGATGGAAGACAATATACCTTTTTGAACAGCATTTGGGAGGCTGTGGATGCTGCTTCAGCGAAAATTGATCGTGAACAGATCAAGGAACTGATAGACTCCATGGATGGAAGGCTCATGGCAGTTATTGAAAATAAGGGTGGCTATATTGGTCACTGAATATTTCTGAAAAATGTTATATAATTGTCATTTTGTGTTACTTATCTGTTACACTTACTCTAAAAATGGAGAATAAACAAGTGAGTTGAGAGAAATTATTTTTGTAATTTAGTTGCCTAATAATTCTGCACACTAATAGTTGCCTAATAATTGTGCACACTTATATATTTCCCTGAGAAAGACAAAACTCATTTTTCCTTTGTTAAACATTCAGGTTTGAGGTTCAATAACATTTTGGATTGACTGAGAGCATTGTGTTTGTTCAACAATAAAATTAATCCTGAGGAATACAATTTGCCTAATAATTGTGTACGCAGTGTAGTTGTCCACGTATTCTAAGTCAGAACCGTCCAGAGTAGTGATGCTGGACGGGCGGGCAGCTGCAGGCAGCGATCGGTTGAAGAGCATGCATTTAGTTTTACTTGTATTTAAGAGCAGTTGGAGGCCACAGAAGGAGAGTTGTATGGCATTCAAGCTCGTCTGGAGGGTTGTTAACACAGTGTCCAAAGAAGGGCCAGAAGTATACAGAATGGTGTCGTCTGCATCGAGGTGGATCAGAGATTCACCAGCAGCAAGAGCGACATCATTGATGTACACAGAGAAAAGAGTTGGCCCAAGAATTGAACACTGTGGCACCCCAATAGAGACTACCAGAGGCCCGGACAACAGGCCATCCGATTTGACACATTGAACTCTATCAGAGAAGTAGTTGGTGAACCAGGCGAGGCAATCATTTGAGAAACCAAAGCTATTGAGTCTGCCGATGAGGATGTGGTGATTGACAGAGTCGAAAGCCTTGGCCAGGTCAATGAATATGGCAGCACAGTATTGTTTCTTATCGATGGCGATTACGATATTGTTTAGGACCTTGAGCGTGGTGAGGTGCACCCATGACCAGCTCTGAAACCAGATTGCATAGTGGAGAAGGTGCGGTGGGATTCGAAATGGTCGGTAATCTGTTTGTTGACTTGGCTTTCGAAGACCTTAGAAAGGCAGGGTAGGATAGATATAGGTCTGTAGCAGTTTAGGTCAAGAGTGTCCCCTACTTTGAAGAGGGGGATGACAGCAGCTGCTTTCCAATCTTTTGGAATCTCAGACAACACGAAAGAGAGGTTGAACAGGCCAGTAATAGGGATTGCAACAATTTCGGCAGATAAGTTTAGAAAGAAAGGGTCCAGATTGTCTAGCCCGGCTGATTTGTAGGGGACCAGATTTTGCAGCTCTTTCAGAACATCAGCTGACTGGATTTGGGAGAAGGAGAAATGGTGGGGGCTTGGGCGAGTAGTTGTGGGGGGTGCAGTACTGTTGACCGCGGTAGGGGTAGCCAGGTGGAAAGCATGGCCAGCCATAGAAAAATGCTTACATCATGTCTGTGATTATAACAGAACTGATATGGCAGGTGAATACCCGAGGAAAATCCATCCGTAAAAAAAAAATTTGAGGTCACCACCCATTGAAAAAGCTTGTCTATGGGAAATTCAAAGGAAATCCTCCCAGATTGCAGTTCCTATGGCTTCCACTAGATGTCAGCAGTCTTTAGAAAGGGTTTCAGGCTTCTTCTTTGAAAAATTAGCTAGAATTTGTAGTTTTTCAAGGTGGCTCTTATTTTGACTGTAGTCTTGTGGCGCGCGTGGATGAGGGCGCGCACTTCGTTATTTATCTCCGATATTGAACACACTATTCTCCGTCTTAAATTGTATCGTTTATTTACATAGGGTACTTGAGGATTGATTAGAAACGTTTTTTGACTTGTATGGACAAAGTCTATTGGTAACTTTTGGGATTCCTTTGTATGCGTTTTGAATGAGTGGAACAGGTGGATTACTGAATCAAGCACGCCAACTAAACTGACTTTTTTGGGATATAAAGAAGGACTTTATCGAACAAAACGAGCATTTGTTGTTTATCTGGGACCCTTGGGATTGCAAACAGAGGAAGATCTTCAAAGGTAAGTGATTTAGTGTATCGCTATTTCTGACTTTTGTGACGCCTCTGCTGGTTTGGAAAATGTTTTTAATGCTTTTGTATGCTGGACGCTGTCCTCAGATAATCGCATGATATGCTTTCGCCGTAAAGCCTTTTTGAAATCTGACAAAGCAGCTGGATTAACAGGAAGTTAAGCTTTTAAATTATGTATGACACCTGTATTTTGATGAATGTTTAATGTTACGATTTTTGTATTTTGAATTTTGCGCTCTGCAATTTCACCGGATGTTGTTGAGATCCTATCCCAAAGAGGTTATTAACCTCTATGGGCTAGGTGGGACGCTAGCGTGCCACCCGTGGTGCACTCCATCAACAGCAGGTGCATTTCAAGAGCGGCAAATTTGAATCCAAATAAATGTCAAAATTCAAATTTTTCAAACATACAACTATTTTACACCCTTTGAAAGATAAACATCTCCTTAATCTAACCACGTTTTACGATTTCAAAAAGGTTTTACGGCGAAAGCATAAATTTAGAGTATGTTAGGACAGTACATTTACAAGAGTTGTGTGTAATGTTTTGTCAATTCAAAGACAGGGTCACCAAAACCATAAAACCAGCTAAAATGATGCACTAACCTTTTACAATCTCCATCAGATGACACTCCTAGGACATTATGTTAGACAATGCATGCATTTTTAGTTCTATCAAGTTCATATTTATATCCAAAAACAGCGTTTTACTATGGCATTGATGTTGAGGAAATCGTTTCCCTCCAATAACCGGCAGTCAAGTCAGCACCACAAATTAAATAATTAAAATTAGAAAACATTGGTAAAATATTATATTGTCATTTAAAGAATTATAGATTTACATCTCTTGAACGCAATCAACTTGCCAGATTTAAAAATAACCTTACTGGGAAATCACACTTTGCAATAATCTGAGCACTGCGCCCAGAAAAATACGCGTTGCGATACAGACTAGACGTCATGTTGGGGAGATCTAAAATCGAAAATACTATGTAAATAATCCATTACCTTTGATTCTCTTCATCAGATGTCACTTCCAGGTATCACAGGTCCATAACGAATGTAGTTTTGTTCAAAAAAGCTCATCATTTATGTCCAAAAATCTCCGTCTTGTTAGCACATGATCTAAGCCAGCCGGACTTCTCGTCATGAACGAGGGGAAAAAATATATTTACGTTCGTTCAAACATGTCAAACGTTGTATAGCATAAATCATTAGGGCCTTTTTTAACCAGAACATGAATAATATTCAAGATGGACGAATGCATACTCTTTTATAACGTATTGGAACGAGGGTACCCAACATGAACTCGCGCGCCAGGTGTCTAATGGGCCATCATCGTTCCATGGCTCTTGTTCGGTCAGATCTCCCTCCAGAAGACTCAAAACACTTTGTAAAGGCTGGTGACATCTAGTGGAAGCAATAGCAAGTGCCAAAATATTCCCCAGCCCCTGAGTTTTTCAATGGGATAGGTTTAAAGGTAATACAACACATCAGGTATCCACTTCCTGTCAGAAAATGTCTCAGGGTTTTGCCTGCCAAATGAGTTCTGTTATACTCACAGACACCATTCAAACAGTTTTAGAAAATTTAGGGTGTTTTCTATCCATATGTAATAAGTATATGCATATTCTAGTTACTGGGTAGGAGTGGTAAGCAGATTAAATCGGGTATGTTTTTTTTATCCAGCCGTGTCAATACTGCCCCCTAGCCCTAACAGGTTAAAGAGATGGGTGGGGCTAAGGCTTAAGAGGGTGTGAACTATGCTGAATGGATGTAGACAAAGAAGAACTCTCCAGTAGGTGTACCAAAACATTCAAAGGCCATTTTCTCAAGAGTGGGGGCTGCAAGTTTATACATTTTCATAGCACAATTACTTTCCCATTGTTCCTCAACTGTAGTGTATGATATACACATTTGTAGCTCTAGAGTCTCTACTAAAAAACACAATTTCAAATTTTGCTACATAAGACCGAATACAGGTGGTGGGTCACATGTTGAGTTCCAGGGACAACATGGCCAATATAATCCTGTTGCCCTTCAGTTCTGTACTGTTGCATCTGTCAGGTCTGTTGATCATAATCGCAGCTGTGTGTGTACGCATGTGTGTGTGTCTCACAGCTGGTTACAATTTCCCCTCTCCTTTTGGCTATTTCTGTTTCTTATCTCTTTCTTGCTCTCCCCTTCCCTTTCTCCCTTTCCCTCTCCCCCTTCTCTTTCCACCTTCACTCTCCCCCTTCTATCTCCCCCTTATATCTCCCCCTTCCATCTCCCCCTTCTCTCTCCCCCTTCCCAATCCCCCATCACCTTCTTTCTCCCCAATCCCCTTCCCTCTCCCATTTCTCTCTCCCTCTCCTCTCTCCCAATCCCCTTCTATTTCCCCATTCCCCTTCTCTCTCTCCCCCCTTCCCTCTCCCTCTACCCTTTCTCTCTCTCTCCCTCTCCCCCTTCTCCTCCACTTCCTCCCCTCCCCTTCTCTCTCCCAAATTCCCTTCTCTCTCTCTCCCCAAATCCCTTCTCTTTCTCCCCCTTCCCTCTCCCTCTCCAATTTCTCTCTCCCTCTCCCCTTCCATCTCCCTCTCCGCCTTCCCTCTCTCTCTCCAATTTCTCCCGCCCTCCCCCTTCTCTCTCCCCTTCCTCCCTTTCTCTTTCCCCAATCCCCTTCTCTCTCTCCTCCTTCCCTCTCCCTCTCCACCTTCTCTCTCTCTCCCTCTCCCTCTCCCCCTTCTCCTCCCCTTCTCTTCACTTCCCGATCTCCATATCATTCCCAATTCCCCTTCTCTCACTCTCCCCCCTTCCCTCTTCCTCTACCCTTTCTCTCTCTCATCTCCTCCACTTCTTCCCCTTCTCTCTCCCCAATTCCCTTCTCTCCCTCTCCCCAATTCCCTTTTCTCTCTCTCCCCCTTCCCTCTCCCATTTCTCTCCCCTTCTCCCTCTTCTCCTCCCCTTCCTCACCTTCTCTCTCCCCCTTCCCTCTCCCATTTCTCTCCCCTTCTCCCTCTTCTCCTCCCCTTCCTCACCTTCTCTCTCCCCCTTCCCTCTCCCTCTCCCCCTTCCCTCTCCCTCTCCGCCTTCCCTCTCCCTCTCCCCCTTCTCTCTCCCCTTCCTCCCTTTCTCTTTCCCCTCTCCCTCTCTCTCCCTCTCCCATTTCTCTTCCACTTCCTCCCCTTTTCTCTCCCCATCCTCCCATTATCTCTCCCCAATCCCTGTCTCTCTCCCTCTCCTCTTTCTCTCTCCCTCTCCCCCTTTTCCTCCCCTTCCTCTCCTTCTCTCTCCCCAATCCCCTTCCCTCTCCCTCTCCTCTTTCTCTCTCCCTCTCCCCCTTCTTCTCCCCTTCTCTCTCCCCTGTCCCCTTCACTATCCCTCTCCCCCTTCTCTCTCCCTCTCCCCCTTTTTTCTCCCCTTCCTCCCCTTCTCTCTCCCTATTGCCCTTCTCTCTCCCTCTCCCCCTTATCTTTCCCTCTCCCCCTTCTCTCTCCCTGATCCTCTTCTCTCTCCCTCTTCCCCTTCCCTCTCCTTCTCCGCCTTCCCTCTCCCCAATCCCCTTCTCTCTCTCTCTCCCTCTCCGCCTTTCCTCTCTCTCTCCTCTTTCTCTCTTCCTCTCCCCCTTCCCTCTCCCTCTCCTCAATACCCTTCTCTCTCTCCCTCTCCCCTCTCCTTCCTCCCATTCTCTCTCCCCTTTGCTGGAGGATATGTTCTCTAATCCTATTAGAGGATGTTTTGCATCATCAAATTTAGACTAACAAGGTCAGTATCCCTCCCTCCTTTCCTCCCTCCTTCATACCTTTCCTCTCAACACTCTATCCAGTCTTATAGGTGTACTGCTTGGGTACAACTCTGTTTCTCAAGACAGTGAAAACTATTTGTTTTGCATGACACAACACAGAACAGACAGGCTGATTCTCCATAGGGCTCTGGTCAAAATTTGTGCACTAAATTGGGAATAGGGTGCAATTTGGGACTCAAGCTAAAATATTTTTCAAGTCACGTGGTAGGTATGTGCTTGCACAGCTCAGCGTCTCAAACAGAGCATGACCACACTTCAAATAACACAGCTCACACTTCAGCTCCTATCACACATGGCTAATGATTCTAGCAGATCATTCTGGAACACAGAACTCATATCTGATTGGAAAAGAAAACCCTCAGAATTAGAATCAACGCCTCTCCAGAGTTCCGTCCACAGAATGTCAATGGTCCAATATTCTCACTTAAAATCTCATTATTTGTGTTTAACACTCCACAGTCCTCCCCTGTGGCAATCCTTCACTAACACCTCATCACAAGTGGACACATCCAAAGCTAATAATTGGACATTCTCTGTTTTCAGTCTCAGTAAAGACAAAGAGAACAGGAGACGTGGAAGGGAAGAGGACAAGAAGAGGAGGATTAAAGGAGGACTAGAGGAAGAGAAGGAAGACAATGCAATGTGACCTGCATGTCTGGAGGGAGGGTACTGCTAGGAGATCTCCTCCCTCTAACCCAGACTAGTTACTTTAGGAGATCTCCTCCCTCTAACCCAGACTAGTTACTCTAGGAGATCTCCTCCCTCTAACCCAGACTAGTTACTTTAGGAGATCTCCTCCCTCTAACCCAGACTAGTTACTTTAGGAGATCTCCTCCCTCTAACCCAGACTAGTTACTCTAGGAGATCTCCTCCCTCTAACCTAGACTAGTTACTTTAGGAGATCTCCTCCCTCTAACCCAGACTAGTTACTTTAGGAGATCTCCTCCCTCTAACCCAGACTAGTTACTTTAAGAGATCTCCTCCCTCTAACCTAGACTAGTTACTTTAGGAGATCTCCTCCCTCTAACCCAGAGTAGTTACTTTAGGAGATCTCCTCCCTCTAACCCAGACTAGTTACTTTAGGAGATCTCCTCCCTCTAACCCAGACGAGTTACTTTAAGAGATCTCCTCCCTCTAACCCAGACTAGTTACTCTAGGACATCTCCTCCCTCTAACCCAGACGAGTTACTTTAGGAGATCTCCTCCCTCTAACCCAGACTAGTTACTCTAGGAGATCTCCTCCCTCTAACCCAGACTAGTTACTCTAGGAGATCTCCTCCCTCTAACCCAGAGTAGTTACTCTAGGAGATCTCCTCCCTCTAACCCAGACTAGTTACTTTAGGAGATCTCCTCCCTCTAACCCAGACGAGTTACTTTAAGAGATCTCCTCCCTCTAACCCAGACTAGTTACTCTAGGACATCTCCTCCCTCTAACCCAGAGTAGTTACTCTAGGACATCTCCTCCCTCTAACCCAGACTAGTTACTTTAGGAGATCTCCTCCCTCCAACCCAGAGTAGTTACTCTAGGAGATCTCCTCCCTCCAACCCAGATTAGGTCGATAGGCACACACACACACACACACACACACACACACACACACACACACACACACACACACACACACACACACACACACACACACACACCACACAGAGAGAGAGAGATCCACACTAGTGATGCGCAGGTTGACTCATACAACACAGTCCCTGTGGTTATATCCCTGTGGCGAATGGATTTAAGGTCATTAAATATTGTGTTGGTGACGGGCGGGTGGGTGGTGGGCGTGTTGAATAAAGACAAACAATACCTTTAGAAAATCCATAAATGTCTCATTACTGTGCAATTTACATCTACAGGCTAGATTGCGGTTTTTATTTCATTATTTTAGGCTATCTGGTATTAAGGCATAAGCCTACACTTAACTGTACGCTCGCCAAATAGTGCTTTTGGGAACGGGCAGAAAAAGTTAACGTCAATCCTACCGAGGCAAAAAGGTACACTGTCAAAGTCTTGACGGTCGCCTAGGATAGGGGGCGCTACAGCGATTTTTGAAAATAATTTGTGCCCATTTTAAACGGCCTCCTACTCAAACTCAGAAGCTAGGATATGCATATAATTAATACTTGTGGATAGAAAACACCCTAAAGTTTCTAAAACTGTTTGAATGGTGTCTGTGAGTATAACAGAACTCATATGGCAGTCAAAACCCCGAGACAGATCGTAACAGGATGTGGAATTCTGAATTGCGGACTCAACTTCATCACTTTGCCTATAAATCACACCGTGAGCTATGGTTCATTGAGCACTTCCTATTGCTTCCACTAGATGTCCCCAGTCTTTACAAAGTGGTTTGAGCCTTCTACTGTGAAAACTGACAGAATGAGAGTCTGTGGAAAGTGGTCACATGGGGAGGGCCATCACCATTATGACGCCGGCGCCCCTGGCTACCCTCCCCTTTCGAAACATTTTGAAAGACAATGCAATCGTCCCCCTTGAATGTTATTGGAGCTCTGGTTGAAAAAGGCCCTAAAGATTTATGTTATACAACGTTTGACATGTTTGAACGAACTTAAATAAAATAAAAATCCATTTTGGTAAGAGAGGAGTCCCGCGCACGACGGTACTTTTGGTGCAGCCTTCAGAACGCGCTAACAAGAAGACATAAAGGATTAACTTTTTCGAACGAAAATACATTTGTTGTGGACCTGGGAATCCTGGAAGTGCCTTCTGATGAAGATAATCAAAGGTAAGGGATTATTGACAATAGTATACAAGATTAGATTTGATATGCGATTGTTCCAAGATGGCGCTGACCTGTATTGCTAGCCTATTTTTCTGAGTATCGCATCCCGTTTTATCGCAAAGTGTGATTACCCAGTAAAGTTATTTTTAAATCTGTCATTGCAGGTGCTTTCAAGAGATGCTAATCTATAAATCTTAGAATGACAATATTACATTTAAAAAATGTTTTCGAATAGCAATTTAGTACATTGTAGCGCTGTTTCACCGGACGCATTTGAGGGAAAATAGTTAGTCAACGTCACGCGCCGATGTAAAATGCTGTTTTTATATATAAATATGAACTTTATCGAACAAAAGAATGCATGTATTGTGTAACATGATGTCCTAGGAGTGTCATCTGATGAAGATTGTCAAAGGTTAGTGCTGCATTTAGCTGTTTTTTGGTTATTTGTGATGCATGTGGTTGGTCGAAAAATGGCTATGTGGCTACTTTTACGATATACTCCTCTAACATAATCTAATGTTTTACTTTTGCTGTAAAGCCTTTTTGAAATCGGAAAACGTGGTTCAATTCAGGAGAGGTGTATCTATAAAACGATATAAAATAGTCCTATATTTGAAAAAATATATATTAAATTTTGTTATGCAAATGGCGATAGGATTTTTCGCTGGATGTTCGTCCCGCATACGGGACGGAGCCCGTCCAGAGGTTAATTCAGTAAGACAAAAAAGCTGCGGAAATTGAGAGTTGAAATTAAAGAGATCGGAGGGGACAGAAAAGTAATGTTTGGAAAAGATTTGGTGAAGTTGTGAAAGATGACGATAGCAGTGAGGCGCTGAACAAATTTGACAGAGTCACACTAGACAGGACTTCAAATAGGCCTATGGAATATCAAGGGAACTGAAGCCTACTGTTCAGATGGGTTACACGGACACTGAGACCTGGGCACTGACTGTAGGTCTATAACCTCTCACATACAGTAGCCATAATAATAACTCCTGCAGAATTAAGCATTTCTTGCAGTAAAAGGATAATACCAAACTTGGACTTGAGAACAGGAGTGGAGAAATATGATCTCTTTATTTCTGCATCTTGAGAGAATGTAATGCTCAGTTAGATACTGTACCATCTCTAGAGGTGCTGTCATAAAAGCTGATAGTAGTTCAACCAAGGGCGCAACTTTCACTGGGGATGTTTCACTGGGAAGTTTTATCATTGGAATGTGATACAAAACAAGGCAATGACGTGCTTTAGGACCATGCAGATGCCTCCTAGTGGTCGGGTTGGAGTGTTTTTCTGACGAGATAAAATAAATACATACTAATAACGTCATGGTCCCCAACTTTTAAAACCAAAGTTACACCTCTAATTTCAACCACATAAAATATGCATTGAATGTCACGTTCTGACCAGAAAAGGGGTTATTTGTTATTGTAGTTTGGTCAGGACGTGGCAGGGGGGTATTTGTTTTATGTGGTTCGGGGTGTGTTAGAGGATGTGTTTTTGTAGAGGGGTGTTTGATTAGATTAGTCCGGAGTTTTTGGTTAGGTTCTATGTTGTGTATTTCTATGTCTGATCTAGGGTGTTTAGTTCTATGTTTAGTTAATTGGGATTGGGGCCTCTGATTGAAGGTCCTATAATTAGGGGTGTGTTTATAATGGGAATTGTGGGAGGTTGATTTTGCATTGCTGTGTGTTAGCCTGCATTACTGTTTGTTGTCCGTTCATTTTCTTGTTTTTGTTTAAGTGTTCAATAAATGTTAAAAATGAGCACTCAACCCGCTGCGCCTTGGTCCACTTCCTACGACGACCGTTACATTGAGGCCAAACACATTGTGTTGTTTCCACAGCTTTCTCTTTCCTTACAACCCCCGTCAAACTGATGTCATTTGGACATTTCGATAGAGAAAAAAATTATTGTATTTTCTCCCTGGTCCCTAAACATATTTTTTTCCCGCAAAAAGATAACTAGATTGAAGCATTAATTCTATAGATTTATAACATTATTCTGGTGAGCAATGGTTTATTTAGTCCTCTTGGGTAACATATAATGACAGAAGAGTAGCTGCATGTCTGTAATTATAGAAAAGTTGACTAACAAATAGCCTACCGAAATGTGGGACATTATAATCAGAAACATCATCTAAAAAGTTCTGTCAAAATATCTTTATAACATCTCTGACTGTACAGCGCATTTTCTATATTTGAGGGTTAGAGTCGGGTGTGGGCCTCAGATTTTAACTTTATCACATTTAGTCGGGTGGGTGGCTTATTAGAAATTGTGGGCAGGTGAACAAACAGCGGACTCTCACATCATTACTGACACACACTCACACAGTTGTGGCAGTGCATGTCTCTCCCTGTGAGCCCAACTCCCCTCTCTTCCTGTGAGCCCAACTCCCCTCTCTTCCTGTGAGCCCAACTACCCTCTCTCCCTGTGAGCCCAACTCCCCTCTCTCCCTGTGAGCCTGTAAACCCAAGTCCTCTCTCACCTGGCTGTCCTTCCGGGGTTTTCAAACCTCTTCACAGGGACCCGTAGACATTTCACACATTTGTTTTAGCCCTGAAATAGTTGACCTGATTCACCTGATTCATGGGGTTGAGGATGAGTTGACAAGTTGAATCAGGTGGGCTAGGTCTGGAATAGATCAAATGCATGGAATGGCTGGGGGTCACAGAGGAGAGGTTTGCACACCCCTGGACTACTGAGATCCAGGTGTATAGCATGATCATTCTGTCTGTTTCCTCTCACAGTTCAAAGTACCAGCAGCCACCAGTGCCATCATTACTAACGGTGAGTCTGTTACATTGTGTCAGTATTAATAGAAACAGGTGAGTATGTTACATTGTGTTGGTTTTAATAGAAACAGGTGAGTATGTTACATTGTGCTGGTTTTAATAGAAACAGGTGAGTATGTTACATTGTGTTGGTTTTAATAGAAACAGGTGAGTCTGTTACATTGTGTTGGTTTTAATAGAAACAGCTGAGTCTGTTACATTGTGTTGGTTTTAATAGAAACAGGTGAGTCTGTTACATTGTGCTGGTTTTAATAGAAACAGTTGAGTCTGTTACATTGTGTTGGTTTTAATAGAAACAGTTGAGTATGTTACATTGTGCTGGTTTTAATAGAAACAGGTGAGTATGTTACATTGTGTTGGTTTTAATAGAAACGGGTGAGTCTGTTACATTGTGTTGGTTTTAATAGAAACAGGTGAGTCTGTTACATTGTGTTGGTTTTAATAGAAACAGGTGAGTCTGTTACATTGTGCTGGTTTTAATAGAAACAGTTGAGTCTGTTACATTGTGTTGGTTTTAATAGAAACAGTTGAGTCTGTTACATTGTGCTGGTTTTAATAGAAACAGTTGAGTCTGTTACATTGTGCTGGTTTTAATAGAAACAGGTGAGCCTGTTACATTGTGCTGGTTTTAATAGAAATAGTTGAGTCTGTTACATTGTGCTGGTTTTAATAGAAACAGTTGAGTCTGTTACATAGTGCTGGTTCTAATAGAAACAGGTGAGTCTGTTACATTGTGCTGGTTTTAATAGAAACAGTTGAGTCTGTTACATTGTGCTGGTTTAAATAGAAACAGGTGAGTCTGTTACATTGTGCTGGTTTTAATAGAAACAGTTGAGTCTGTTACATTGTGCTGGTTTTAATAGAAACAGTTGAGTCTGTTACATTGTGCTGGTTTTAATAGAAACAGGTGAGTCTGTTACATTGTGCTGGTTTTAATAGAAACAGTTGAGTCTGTTACATTGTGTTGGTTTTAATAGAAACAGGTGAGTCTGTTACATTGTGCTGGTTTTAATAGAAACAGTTGAGTCTGTTACATTGTGCTGGTTTTAATAGAAACAGGTGAGTCTGTTACATTGTGTTGGTTTTAATAGAAACAGGTGAGTATGTTACATTGTGCTGGTTTTAATAGAAACAGTTGAGTCTGTTACATTGTGTTGGTTTTAATAGAAACAGTTGAGTCTGTTACATTGTGCTGGTTTTAATAGAAACAGTTGAGTCTGTTACATTGTGCTGGTTTTAATAGAAACAGTTGAGTCTGTTACATTGTGCTGGTTTTAATAGAAACAGGTGAGTATGTTACATTGTGCTGGTTTTAATAGAAACAGGTGAGTATGTTACATTGTGCTGGTTTTAATAGAAACAGGTGAGTATGTTACATTGTGTTGGTTTTAATAGAAACAGTTGAGTATGTTACATTGTGCTGGTTTTAATAGAAACAGGTGAGTATGTTACATTGTGTTGGTTTTAATAGAAACGGGTGAGTCTGTTACATTGTGTTGGTTTTAATAGAAACAGGTGAGTCTGTTACATTGTGTTGGTTTTAATAGAAACAGGTGAGTCTGTTACATTGTGCTGGTTTTAATAGAAACAGTTGAGTCTGTTACATTGTGTTGGTTTTAATAGAAACAGTTGAGTCTGTTACATTGTGCTGGTTTTAATAGAAACAGTTGAGTCTGTTACATTGTGCTGGTTTTAATAGAAACAGGTGAGCCTGTTACATTGTGCTGGTTTTAATAGAAATAGTTGAGTCTGTTACATTGTGCTGGTTTTAATAGAAACAGTTGAGTCTGTTACATAGTGCTGGTTCTAATAGAAACAGGTGAGTCTGTTACATTGTGTTGGTTTTAATAGAAACAGGTGAGTATGTTACATTGTGCTGGTTTTAATAGAAACAGGTGAGCCTGTTACATTGTGCTGATTTTAATAGAAACAGGTGAGTATGTTACATTGTGTTGGTTTTAATAGAAACGGGTGAGTCTGTTACATTGTGTTGGTTTTAATAGAAACAGGTGAGTCTGTTACATTGTGTTGGTTTTAATAGAAACAGGTGAGTCTGTTACATTGTGCTGGTTTTAATAGAAACAGTTGAGTCTGTTACATTGTGTTTGTTTTAATAGAAACAGTTGAGTCTGTTACATTGTGCTGGTTTTAATAGAAACAGTTGAGTCTGTTACATTGTGCTGGTTTTAATAGAAACAGGTGAGCCTGTTACATTGTGCTGGTTTTAATAGAAATAGTTGAGTCTGTTACATTGTGCTGGTTTTAATAGAAACAGTTGAGTCTGTTACATAGTGCTGGTTCTAATAGAAACAGGTGAGTCTGTTACATTGTGCTGGTTTTAATAGAAACAGTTGAGTCTGTTACATTGTGCTGGTTTAAATAGAAACAGGTGAGTCTGTTACATTGTGCTGGTTTTAATAGAAACAGTTGAGTCTGTTACATTGTGCTGGTTTTAATAGAAACAGTTGAGTCTGTTACATTGTGCTGGTTTTAATAGAAACAGGTGAGTCTGTTACATTGTGCTGGTTTTAATAGAAACAGTTGAGTCTGTTACATTGTGTTGGTTTTAATAGAAACAGGTGAGTCTGTTACATTGTGCTGGTTTTAATAGAAACAGTTGAGTCTGTTACATTGTGCTGGTTTTAATAGAAACAGGTGAGTCTGTTACATTGTGTTGGTTTTAATAGAAACAGGTGAGTATGTTACATTGTGCTGGTTTTAATAGAAACAGGTGATCTGTTACATTGTGCTGGTTTTAATAGAAACAGGTGAGTATGTTACATGGTGCTGGTTTTAATAGAAACAGTTGAGTCTGTTACATTGTGTTGGTTTTAATAGAAACAGTTGAGTCTGTTACATTGTGCTGGTTTTAATAGAAACAGGTGAGTATGTTACATTGTGCTGGTTTTAATAGAAACAGGTGAGTCTGTTACATTGTGCTGGTTTTAATAGAAACAGGTGAGTCTGTTACATTGTGTTGGTTTTAATAGAAACGGGTGAGTCTGTTACATTGTGTTGGTTTTAATAGAAACAGGTGAGTCTGTTACATTGTGTTGGTTTTAATAGAAACAGGTGAGTCTGTTACATTGTGCTGGTTTTAATAGAAACAGTTGAGTCTGTTACATTGTGTTGGTTTTAATAGAAACAGTTGAGTCTGTTACATTGTGCTGGTTTTAATAGAAACAGTTGAGTATGTTACATTGTGTTGGTTTTAATAGAAACGGGTGAGTCTGTTACATTGTGTTGGTTTTAATAGAAACAGGTGAGTCTGTTACATTGTGTTGGTTTTAATAGAAACAGGTGAGTCTGTTACATTGTGCTGGTTTTAATAGAAACAGTTGAGTCTGTTACATTGTGCTGGTTTTAATAGAAACAGGTGAGCCTGTTACATTGTGCTGGTTTTAATAGAAATAGTTGAGTCTGTTACATTGTGCTGGTTTTAATAGAAACAGTTGAGTCTGTTACATAGTGCTGGTTTAAATAGAAACAGGTGAGTCTGTTACATTGTGCTGGTTTTAATAGAAACAGTTGAGTCTGTTACATTGTGCTGGTTTTAATAGAAACAGTTGAGTCTGTTACATTGTGCTGGTTTTAATAGAAACAGGTGAGTCTGTTACATTGTGCTGGTTTTAATAGAAACAGTTGAGTCTGTTACATTGTGTTGGTTTTAATAGAAACAGGTGAGTCTGTTACATTGTGCTGGTTTTAATAGAAACAGTTGAGTCTGTTACATTGTGCTGGTTTTAGTAGAAACAGTTGAGTCTGTTACATTGTGCTGGTTTTAATAGAAACAGGTGAGTATGTTACATTGTGCTGGTTTTAATAGAAACAGGTGAGTCTGTTACATTGTGCTGGTTTTAATAGAAACAGGTGAGTATGTTACATTGTGCTGGTTTTAATAGAAACAGTTGAGTCTGTTACATTGTGTTGGTTTTAATAGAAACAGTTGAGTCTGTTACATTGTGCTGGTTTTAATAGAAACAGGTGAGTCTGTTACATTGTGCTGGTTTTAATAGAAACAGGTGAGTCTGTTACATTGTGCTGGTTTTAATAGAAACAGGTGAGTCTGTTACATTGTGCTGGTTTTAATAGAAACAGTTGAGTCTGTTACATTGTGTTGGTTTTAATAGAAACAGTTGAGTCTGTTACATTGTGTTGGTTTTAATAGAAACAGTTGAGTCTGTTACATTGTGCTGGTTTTAATAGAAACAGGTGAGTATGTTACATTGTGCTGGTTTTAATAGAAACAGGTGAGTCTGTTACATTGTGCTGGTTTTAATAGAAACAGGTGAGTTTGTTACATTGTGCTGGTTTTAATAGAAACAGTTGAGTCTGTTACATTGTGTTGGTTTTAATAGAAACAGGTGAGTCTGTTACATTGTGTTGGTTTTAATAGAAACAGGTGAGTCTGTTACATTGTGTTGGTTTTAATAGAAACAGGTGAGTCTGTTACATTGTGTTGGTTTTAATAGAAACAGGTGAGTATGTTACATTGTGCTGGATTTAATAGAAACAGGTGAGTATGTTACATTGTGCTGATTTTAATAGAAACAGGTGAGTATGTTACATTGTGTTGGTTTTAATAGAAACGGGTGAGTCTGTTACATTGTGTTGGTTTTAATAGAAACAGGTGAGTCTGTTACATTGTGTTGGTTTTAATAGAAACAGGTGAGTCTGTTACATTGTGCTGGTTTTAATAGAAACAGTTGAGTCTGTTACATTGTGTTTGTTTTAATAGAAACAGTTGAGTCTGTTACATTGTGCTGGTATTAATAGAAACAGTTGAGTCTGTTACATTGTGCTGGTTTTAATAGAAACAGGTGAGCCTGTTACATTGTGCTGGTTTTAATAGAAATAGTTGAGTCTGTTACATTGTGCTGGTTTTAATAGAAACAGTTGAGTCTGTTACATAGTGCTGGTTCTAATAGAAACAGGTGAGTCTGTTACATTGTGCTGGTTTTAATAGAAACAGTTGAGTCTGTTACATTGTGCTGGTTTAAATAGAAACAGGTGAGTCTGTTACATTGTGCTGGTTTTAATAGAAACAGTTGAGTCTGTTACATTGTGCTGGTTTTAATAGAAACAGTTGAGTCTGTTACATTGTGCTGGTTTTAATAGAAACAGGTGAGTCTGTTACATTGTGCTGGTTTTAATAGAAACAGTTGAGTCTGTTACATTGTGTTGGTTTTAATAGAAACAGGTGAGTCTGTTACATTGTGCTGGTTTTAATAGAAACAGTTGAGTCTGTTACATTGTGCTGGTTTTAATAGAAACAGGTGAGTCTGTTACATTGTGTTGGTTTTAATAGAAACAGGTGAGTATGTTACATTGTGCTGGTTTTAATAGAAACAGGTGAGTCTGTTACATTTTGCTGGTTTTAATAGAAACAGGTGAGTATGTTACATTGTGCTGGTTTTAATAGAAACAGTTTAGTCTGTTACATTGTGTTGGTTTTAATAGAAACAGTTGAGTCTGTTACATTGTGCTGGTTTTAATAGAAACAGGTGAGTATGTTACATTGTGCTGGTTTTAATAGAAACAGGTGAGTCTGTTACATTGTGCTGGTTTTAATAGAAACAGGTGAGTCTGTTACATTGTGTTGGTTTTAATAGAAACGGGTGAGTCTGTTACATTGTGTTGGTTTTAATAGAAACAGGTGAGTCTGTTACATTGTGTTGGTTTTAATAGAAACAGGTGAGTCTGTTACATTGTGCTGGTTTTAATAGAAACAGTTGAGTCTGTTACATTGTGTTGGTTTTAATAGAAACAGTTGAGTCTGTTACATTGTGCTGGTTTTAATAGAAACAGTTGAGTATGTTACATTGTGTTGGTTTTAATAGAAACGGGTGAGTCTGTTACATTGTGTTGTTTTTAATAGAAACAGGTGAGTCTGTTACATTGTGTTGGTTTTAATAGAAACAGGTGAGTCTGTTACATTGTGCTGGTTTTAATAGAAACAGTTGAGTCTGTTACATTGTGCTGGTTTTAATAGAAACAGGTGAGCCTGTTACATTGTGCTGGTTTTAATAGAAATAGTTGAGTCTGTTACATTGTGCTGGTTTTAATAGAAACAGTTGAGTCTGTTACATAGTGCTGGTTTAAATAGAAACAGGTGAGTCTGTTACATTGTGCTGGTTTTAATAGAAACAGTTGAGTCTGTTACATTGTGCTGGTTTTAATAGAAACAGTTGAGTCTGTTACATTGTGCTGGTTTTAATAGAAACAGGTGAGTCTGTTACATTGTGCTGGTTTTAATAGAAACAGTTGAGTCTGTTACATTGTGTTGGTTTTAATAGAAACAGGTGAGTCTGTTACATTGTGCTGGTTTTAATAGAAACAGGTGAGTATGTTACATTGTGCTGGTTTTAATAGAAACAGTTGAGTCTGTTACATTGTGTTGGTTTTAATAGAAACAGTTGAGTCTGTTACATTGTGCTGGTTTTAATAGAAACAGTTGAGTCTGTTACATTGTGCTGGTTTTAATAGAAACAGGTGAGCCTGTTACATTGTGCTGGTTTTAATAGAAATAGTTGAGTCTGTTACATTGTGCTGGTTTTAATAGAAACAGTTGAGTCTGTTACATAGTGCTGGTTTAAATAGAAACAGGTGAGTCTGTTACATTGTGCTGGTTTTAATAGAAACAGTTGAGTCTGTTACATTGTGCTGGTTTTAATAGAAACAGTTGAGTCTGTTACATTGTGCTGGTTTTAATAGAAACAGGTGAGTCTGTTACATTGTGCTGGTTTTAATAGAAACAGTTGAGTCTGTTACATTGTGTTGGTTTTAATAGAAACAGGTGAGTCTGTTACATTGTGTTGGTTTTAATAGAAACAGGTGAGTCTGTTACATTGTGCTGGTTTTAATAGAAACAGTTGAGTCTGTTACATTGTGTTTGTTTTAATAGAAACAGTTGAGTCTGTTACATTGTGCTGGTATTAATAGAAACAGTTGAGTCTGTTACATTGTGCTGGTTTTAATAGAAACAGGTGAGCCTGTTACATTGTGCTGGTTTTAATAGAAATAGTTGAGTCTGTTACATTGTGCTGGTTTTAATAGAAACAGTTGAGTCTGTTACATAGTGCTGGTTCTAATAGAAACAGGTGAGTCTGTTACATTGTGCTGGTTTTAATAGAAACAGTTGAGTCTGTTACATTGTGCTGGTTTAAATAGAAACAGGTGAGTCTGTTACATTGTGCTGGTTTTAATAGAAACAGTTGAGTCTGTTACATTGTGCTGGTTTTAATAGAAACAGTTGAGTCTGTTACATTGTGCTGGTTTTAATAGAAACAGGTGAGTCTGTTACATTGTGCTGGTTTTAATAGAAACAGTTGAGTCTGTTACATTGTGTTGGTTTTAATAGAAACAGGTGAGTCTGTTACATTGTGCTGGTTTTAATAGAAACAGTTGAGTCTGTTACATTGTGCTGGTTTTAATAGAAACAGGTGAGTCTGTTACATTGTGTTGGTTTTAATAGAAACAGGTGAGTATGTTACATTGTGCTGGTTTTAATAGAAACAGGTGAGTCTGTTACATTTTGCTGGTTTTAATAGAAACAGGTGAGTATGTTACATTGTGCTGGTTTTAATAGAAACAGTTTAGTCTGTTACATTGTGTTGGTTTTAATAGAAACAGTTGAGTCTGTTACATTGTGCTGGTTTTAATAGAAACAGGTGAGTATGTTACATTGTGCTGGTTTTAATAGAAACAGGTGAGTCTGTTACATTGTGCTGGTTTTAATAGAAACAGGTGAGTCTGTTACATTGTGTTGGTTTTAATAGAAACGGGTGAGTCTGTTACATTGTGTTGGTTTTAATAGAAACAGGTGAGTCTGTTACATTGTGTTGGTTTTAATAGAAACAGGTGAGTCTGTTACATTGTGCTGGTTTTAATAGAAACAGTTGAGTCTGTTACATTGTGTTGGTTTTAATAGAAACAGTTGAGTCTGTTACATTGTGCTGGTTTTAATAGAAACAGTTGAGTATGTTACATTGTGTTGGTTTTAATAGAAACGGGTGAGTCTGTTACATTGTGTTGGTTTTAATAGAAACAGGTGAGTCTGTTACATTGTGTTGGTTTTAATAGAAACAGGTGAGTCTGTTACATTGTGCTGGTTTTAATAGAAACAGTTGAGTCTGTTACATTGTGCTGGTTTTAATAGAAACAGGTGAGCCTGTTACATTGTGCTGGTTTTAATAGAAATAGTTGAGTCTGTTACATTGTGCTGGTTTTAATAGAAACAGTTGAGTCTGTTACATAGTGCTGGTTTAAATAGAAACAGGTGAGTCTGTTACATTGTGCTGGTTTTAATAGAAACAGTTGAGTCTGTTACATTGTGCTGGTTTTAATAGAAACAGTTGAGTCTGTTACATTGTGCTGGTTTTAATAGAAACAGGTGAGTCTGTTACATTGTGCTGGTTTTAATAGAAACAGTTGAGTCTGTTACATTGTGTTGGTTTTAATAGAAACAGGTGAGTCTGTTACATTGTGCTGGTTTTAATAGAAACAGGTGAGTATGTTACATTGTGCTGGTTTTAATAGAAACAGTTGAGTCTGTTACATTGTGTTGGTTTTAATAGAAACAGTTGAGTCTGTTACATTGTGCTGGTTTTAATAGAAACAGTTGAGTCTGTTACATTGTGCTGGTTTTAATAGAAACAGGTGAGCCTGTTACATTGTGCTGGTTTTAATAGAAATAGTTGAGTCTGTTACATTGTGCTGGTTTTAATAGAAACAGTTGAGTCTGTTACATAGTGCTGGTTTAAATAGAAACAGGTGAGTCTGTTACATTGTGCTGGTTTTAATAGAAACAGTTGAGTCTGTTACATTGTGCTGGTTTTAATAGAAACAGTTGAGTCTGTTACATTGTGCTGGTTTTAATAGAAACAGGTGAGTCTGTTACATTGTGCTGGTTTTAATAGAAACAGTTGAGTCTGTTACATTGTGTTGGTTTTAATAGAAACAGGTGAGTCTGTTACATTGTGCTGGTTTTAATAGAAACAGTTGAGTCTGTTACATTGTGCTGGTTTTAGTAGAAACAGTTGAGTCTGTTACATTGTGCTGGTTTTAATAGAAACAGGTGAGTATGTTACATTGTGCTGGTTTTAATAGAAACAGGTGAGTCTGTTACATTGTGCTGGTTTTAATAGAAACAGGTGAGTATGTTACATTGTGCTGGTTTTAATAGAAACAGTTGAGTCTGTTACATTGTGTTGGTTTTAATAGAAACAGTTGAGTCTGTTACATTGTGCTGGTTTTAATAGAAACAGGTGAGTCTGTTACATTGTGCTGGTTTTAATAGAAACAGGTGAGTCTGTTACATTGTGCTGGTTTTAATAGAAACAGGTGAGTATGTTACATTGTGCTGGTTTTAATAGAAACAGTTGAGTCTGTTACATTGTGTTGGTTTTAATAGAAACAGTTGAGTCTGTTACATTGTGTTGGTTTTAATAGAAACAGTTGAGTCTGTTACATTGTGCTGGTTTTAATAGAAACAGGTGAGTATGTTACATTGTGCTGGTTTTAATAGAAACAGGTGAGTATGTTACATTGTGCTGGTTTTAATAGAAACAGGTGAGTCTGTTACATTGTGTTGGTTTTAATAGAAACAGTTGAGTCTGTTACATTGTGTTGGTTTTAATAGAAACAGGTGAGTCTGTTACATTGTGTTGGTTTTAATAGAAACAGGTGAGTCTGTTACATTGTGCTGGTTTTAATAGAAACAGGTGAGTCTGTTACATTGTGTTGGTTTTAATAGAAACAGGTGAGTCTGTTACATTGTGTTGGTTTTAATAGAAACAGGTGAGTCTGTTACATTGTGTTGGTTTTAATAGAAACAGTTGAGTCTGTTACATTGTGTTGGTTTTAATAGAAACAGGTGAGTCTGTTACATTGTGTTGGTTTTAATAGAAACAGGTGAGTCTGTTACATTGTGCTGGTTTTAATAGAAACAGTTGAGTCTGTTACATTGTGTTGGTTTTAATAGAAACAGTTGAGTCTGTTACATTGTGTTGGTTTTAATAGAAACAGGTGAGTCTGTTACATTGTGCTGGTTTTAATAGAAACAGTTGAGTCTGTTACATTGTGTTGGTTTTAATAGAAACAGTTGAGTCTGTTACATTGTGTTGGTTTTAATATAAACAGTTGAGTCTGTTACATTGTGCTGGTTTTAATAGAAACAGATGAGTCTGTTACATTGTGTTGGTTTTAATAGAAACAGTTGAGTCTGTTACATTGTGTTGGTTTTAATAGAAACAGTTGAGTCTGTTACATTGTGTTGGTTTTAATAGAAACAGGTGAGTCTGTTACATTGTGTCAGTCTTAATATAAAGAGTCTTCATTTCTGCCTTCACTTACAGTTGAAAGATAACAGAGAAAACCTTACCAATGTCAACTACATTGAAGCTTTAATTCCATTTATTTATGACATTATTCTGGTGAGCAAGGATTTTTTTAATCTTCTAGGGTAACATATAATGACAGATGAGAAGCTGCAAGTTGACAAATAAAAAATGTCGTAAATTATAAGCAGAAACATATCTAAATCAGGCAACAAAATCCTGAAGCCCATTTTAAGAAATCGTTCTGCCACCTTTGACTTTAGCCTATAGTGTATTTTCTATATTGTGGGTGAACAAATCACTGACCCATGCATCACTAATGCGCACACACACACACACACACACTGCTACCTTTAGGAAGGGGTCGATAGGTTTAATGAACAACTACTTCCTTGGGCATGTTAGCACAGGCAGGAAATAGGCCTTATGATGTGATTACACTTATCAAATGCAGTTGAGTTGACTGACCACAATCACATCTTCATTGTCTGGTCTCGCAACGCTTCCGGTGGAGTTTCAGCTCTTTTTTTGTGAAGGGTCTGTGTCTAAGATTCCTGCCCTGACTCTGGCAGGGTTGGGCAGGATACTCAGTTTTTCACAAATCTTGACATTTAATCCTTGTAATAAATTCCCTGCCTTAGGTCAGTTAGGATCATTACTTTATTTTAAGAATGTGAAATGTCAGAATAATAGTAGAGGGAATTATTTATTTCAGCTTTTATTTCTTTCATCACATTCCCAGTGGGTCAGAAGTTTACATACACTCAATTAGTATTTGGTTGAATTTCCTTTAAATTGTTTAACTTGGGTCAAACGTTTCGGGTAGCCTTCCACTAGCTTCCCACAATAAGTTGGGTGAATTTTGGCCCATTCCTCCTGACAGAGCTGGTGTAACTTAGTCAGGTTTGTAGGCCTGCTTGCACGCACATGCTTTTTCAGTTCTGCCAACAAAATTTCTATGGGGTTGAGGTCAGGGCTTTGTGATGGCCACTCCAATACCTTGACTTTGTTCTCCTTAAGCCATTTTGCCAACACTTTGGAAGTATGTTTGGGGTCATTGTCCATTTGGAAGACCCATTTGCGACCAAGATTTAACTTCCTGACTGATGTCTTGAGATGTTGCTCAATATATCCACATACTTTTCCCTCTTCATGATGCCATCTATTTTGTGAAGTGCACCAGTCCCTCCTCAAGCAAAGCACCCCCACAACATGATGCTGCCACCCCCGTGTTTCACGGTTGGGATAGTGTTCTTTGGCTTGCAAGCCTCCCCCTTTTTCCTCCAAACATAATGATGGTCATTATGCCCAAACAGATCTACTTTTGTTTCATCAGACCAGAGGACATTTCTCCAAAAAGTATTATCTTTGTCCCCATGTGCAATTGCAAACCGTAGTCTGGGTTTTTAGGGCGGTTTTTAAGCAGTGGCTTCTTCCTTGCTGAGCGGCCTTTCAGGTTATGTCGATATAGGACTCGTTTTACTGTGGATATAGATACTTTTGTACCTGTTTCCTCCAGCATCTTCACAAGGTCCTTTGCTGTTGTTCTGGGATTGATTTGCACTTTTCGCACCAAAGTACCTTCATCTCTAGGAGACAGAACACGTCTCCTTCCTGAACCGTATGACAGCTGCGTGGTCCCATGGTGTTTTTACTTGCGTACTATTGTTTGTACAGATGAACGTGGTACCTTCAGGCATTTGGAAATAACTCCCAAGGATGAACCAGACTTTTTCTGAGGTCTTGGCTGATTTATTTAGATTTTTCCATGATGTCAAGCAAAGAGGCACTGAGTTTGAAGAGAAGCCTTTAAATACATTCACAGGTACACCTCCAACTGACTCAAATGATGTCAATTAGCCTATCAGAAGCTTCTAAAGCCATGACATCATTTTCTGGAATTTTCCAAGCTGTTTAAAGGCACAGTAAACCTAGTGTATGTAAACTTCTGACCCACTGGAATTGTGATACAGTGAATTATAAGTGAAATGATCTGTCTGTAAACAATTGTTGGAAAAATTACTTGTGTCGTGCACAAAGTAGATGTCCTAAGCGACTTTCCAAAACTATAGTTTGTTAACAAGACATTTGTGGAGTGGTTGAAGAACTAGTTTTAATGACTCCAACCTAAGTGTATGTAAACTTCCCACTTCAACTGTATGTTTGGGGAGTCTCCCACATGCATTTTGGCAAACACCAACCATGTTTGCTTATTTTTTTTCTTTAATCAATGGCTTTTTTCTGGCCACTCTTCCATAAAGCCCAGCTCTGTGGAGTGTATGGCTTAAAGTGGTCCTATGGACAGATACTCCAATCTCTGCTGTGGAGCTTTGCAGCTCCTTCAGGGTTATCTTAGGTCTCTTTGTTGCCTCTCTGATTAATGCCCTCCTTGCCTGGTCTGTGAGTTTTGGTGGGCGGCCCTCTCTTGGCAGGTTTGTTGTGGTGCCATATTCTTTCAATTTTTTTTACAATGGATTTAATGGTGCTCCGTGGGATGTTCAAAGTATCGGATATTTTTTTTTTACCCTGATCTGTAGTTCTCTGTAGTTACCCTGATCTGTAGTTCTCTGTAGTTAACCTGATCTGTAGTTCTCCACAACTTTGTCCCTGACCTGTTTGGAGAGCTCATTGGTCTTCGTAGAAAGGCCCCAGACTCTGGGGCCTATCAGAAGAGGTGTATACATACTAAGATCATGTGACAGATCATGTGACACTTAGATTGCACACAGGTGGACTTGATTTAACTAAATATGTGACTTCTGAAGGTAATTGGTTGCACCAGATCTTATTTCGGGGCTTCATAACAAAGGGGGTTAATACATATGCACGCATCACTTTTCCGTTTCTTTTATTTGTATTATTATTATTTATTTTTTTTATTTTTTTTTTCATTTTACTTCACCAATTTGGACTATTTTCTGTATGTCCATTACATGAAATCCAAACAAAAATCAATTTAAATTAAAGATTGTTATGAAACAAAATAGGAAAAACGCCAATTGGGTAAATACTTTTGCAAGGCGCTGTAAATCAGTACCAGTCAAACGTTTGGAGACACCTACTCATTCAAGGGTTTTTCTTTATTTTTACTATGTTCTACATTGTAGAATAATAGTGAAGACGTCAAAACTGTGAAATAACACACATGGAATCATGTAGTAAGTGTTAAACACATCTAAAAATATTTTATGTTAGATATTCTTCAAAGTAGCCATCCTTTGCCTTGATGACAGCTTTGCACACTCTTGGCATTTCTCAACCAGCTTCACCTGGAATGCTTTTCCAAAGGTCTTGAAGGAGTTCCCACATATGTTGTGCACTTTCTGGCTGATTTTCCTTCACTCTACGGTCCAACTCAACCCAAACCAACACAATTGGGTTGAGGTCGGGTGAATGGTGAAGCCATCTGATGCAGCGCTCCATCACTCTCCTTAGTAAAATAGCCCTTACACAGCCTGGAGGTGTGTTTTGGTTCATTGTCCTGTTGAAAAACAAATGATAGTCCCATTAAGCGCAAACCAGATGGGATGGTGTATCGCTGCAAAATGTTGTGGTAGCAATGCTGGTTAAGTGTACCTTTAATTCTAAATAAATCACAAACAGTGTCACAAGCAAAGCACCCCCAACACCATCACTCATCCTCCTCCATGCTTCACGGTGGGAACCACACATACGGAGATCACCAGTTCCCGTACTCTGCATCTCACAACGACACGGCGGTTGGAAACAAAAATCTCAAATTTGGACTCATCAGACCAAAGGACAGATTTACACCTGTCAAATGTCCATTGTACGTGTTTCTTGGCCCAAGCAAGGCTCTTCTTCTTATTGGTTTCCTTTAGTAGTGGTTTCTTTGCAGCAATTCGACCATGAAGGCCTGATTCACCCAGTCTCCTCTGAACAGTTGATGTTGAGAAGTGTCTGTTACTTGAACTCTGTGAAGCATTTATTTGGGCTGCAATTTCTGAGGCTGGTAACTCTAATGAACTTGCCCTCTGCAGCAGAGGTAACTCTGGGTCTTCTTTTCCTGTGGCGGTCCTCATGAGTGCCAGTTTCATCAGTGCGCTTGATGGTTTTCACAACTGCACTTGAAGAAACTTTCAAAGTTCTTGTAATTTTCCGTATTGACTGAACTTCATATCTTAAAGTAATGATGGACTGTCATTTCTCTTTGCTTATTTGAGCCGTTCTTGCCATAATATGGATTGGTCTTTTACCAAATAGGGCCGTCTTATGTATACCACCCCTACCTTGTTACAACACAACTGATTGGCTCAAACACATTAAGGAAAGAAATTCCGCTAATTAACTTTCAACAAAGGCACACCGGTTAATTGAAATTCATTCCAGTTGACTACCTCATGAAGCTGGTTGAGAGAATGCCAAGAGTGTGCAAAGCTGTCATCAATTCAAAGGGTGGCTACTCTTAAGAATCTAAAATAAATATTGATTTGTGTAATACTTTTTGGGTTACTACATGATTACATATGTGTTATTTCATAGTTTTGATGTCTTCACTATTATTCTACAATGTACAAAATACGAAAAATAAAGAAAATCCTTAAGTAGGTGTCCAAACTTTTGAGTGGTACTGTTTACCTGAAAAATATAGGTTGTGATGGAAATGACAAGGTGTGGTGGAAATTAAATCTATGCAAAAAAAATTACATATGAAAATATTTTATTGCAAACATTTTGTCACGGATCCCTCCGGAACTGTCATTACGCCCACCTGGTACTCATTCCCACTTATTGTAATTGTTTAAATGTGCCCTTACGTGTCCATTGTTCCAATGTGCGTTGGTCGTGTGAGTGCCTGTGCTGTGTTGTTTTGGCTTTCGTGCCACAATGAGAACTTGTTCTGAACTGGTTAAATAAATGTGAAATGAAAAAAAATGTTTAAAAAAATACTTGTAGGGTGCAGATGATTACGGTTTTCATCCATCATTGTGTTACGGGTCTCGCCCCGGTGTATTTATTCAAGGTACTGCTCGCTCTTTTGTTTGGCTTTTAACCCTGTGTTTTGTATACGTGTTTGTTTGGTCTTCGTCCCCGTGCCTTTACACGGCACACTGTAATTTGTGTATAATAAAAAATAAATATTACGCATTGCTGCGCCTGTCTCCCAATCCTCTACACCAACGTGACACATTTTGAACAACAAGCATTGTTAAACATTTCATTAATATAAGACAAAGTAAGATTCCACAACACTGGAACTTGCACCGTTTCAACATGAGAACAATGTTTTGTCCTTGACTACACTTAGATGCAACAACTAGAACATCTAACACCTATATATTGAGGGATGAATTAATTGAAGCTTCACATTTTATTTAATGTATCATTGTAAGTTCTGCTTTGTATGTACTGTACAATGAGTTTCCAAGGCTTAGAAAGAGAGCTAAGTTCCTCCCAGACCAAGGCATCCAGCTCCATGTGCCGTTTGGTCACTGGATGGGGCTCAGGGACAAGTCCAAGCACATGCTGTGGTCTGTACCATATGATGTCGTCTCTCTCTCACCCCCCCCCCCCCCCCCAAAAAAAATGGTTGGGACCAACGCGACTCATGGTTTTCACACTAGCACCACTCTCTGCGTGAACGTCTTGCATGATGCCAGGGTAAACTTCCTGACCGAACTCCACCACACTTCCCTTTCCGATCAATGATCTTCAATGGGCTAGATGGTACTGTGAGATGTGTAGGATTTTTCCATCTTGGTCTGCCTCTGTTTCTCTCACCAGAGTCAAGGTCTGTGGGCTGAAACGGCTGCAGTGATGTGGAAAGGAACAGCTACGCCTGATTATCCTCAAAGTTATCGCTCCTGGACTGTCGGTGACCGTCTGGAAACACAGGAAATTCTCAAAGATATGCACATTCGAAATATGTCATAATAGCATAGTCTCCTGATACATAGTCTAGTGATACATAGTCCAGCGACAGCATAGTCTTGCGACAGCATAGTCTAGTGATAGCATAGTTGCTACGAATCCCTTTGGCCCTGCAGTCTAGGGGGTATTGCAACGAGACCCGTAACATAACTCATGCAAATTATAATAGTGATAAAGAACAGCGAGAACAAAAACCACAGACAACTTAAATTTACCGTCAAACACTAATGGTTTATTTCTTTAAACACACGGTAATGGGGTGTGGGAAAAGGGGCTGAGCTGGACCCAAGGAAAGAAATAATAATCCAAAAACACCCCTAAACTAGACTAGCCTACTTCAATAACAGCTAGTTAACTAACCAAAAATACAGTGGGTGGTCCGCCCAGTTCTAACTAGGGTACTTAGACACATGGGCGACTGGTCTTGGTACCCCCTTTTCCCTCCATCAAACAAACAGTCAAACAACAAAACAATACTCACAGGACAATCGGACAAATGTTACATGTAGGAGCAATACAAAAGAGAGGGCACATCAGAGAGTGAGTTTCAGAGAGAATGAGTTTACAGAGAGAGATTGAACTAGAGAGAGAGCAACTGACTGGGGTTTTAAACCAAGGGAAAGGGACTGTGATTGGGTAAGTGAAAAGGTGCAGGTGTCTTCTGATTAGCGACTGATTGATGACTGATTGGGGAATGATGATTGTCAACTGTGAGGGGAGAAGGAGAGAAAAGAAACACACACAGGATACATACACAGGATACCTGTATCCGTAATAATAGTGTAGTGATATATAATCTAGTGATACATAGTCTAGTGATAATATGTAATGATAGCATAGTCTAGTGATAATATGTAGTGATAGCATAGTGTAGTGATACATAGTCTAGTGATAGCATAGTCTAGTGATACATAGTGTAGTGATACATAGTGTAGTGATACATAGTCTAGTGATAATATGTAATGATAGCATAGTGTAGTGATACATAGTGTAGTGATAGCATAGTCTAGTGATAATATGTAATGATAGCATAGTGTAGTGATACATAGTCTAGTGATAGCATAGTCTAGTGATACATAGTGTAGTGATACATAGTGTAGTGATACATAGTCTAGTGATAATATGTAATGATAGCATAGTGTAGTGATACATAGTCTAGTGATAGCATAGTCTAGTGATACATAGTCTGGTGATACATAGTCTAGTGATACATAGTCTAGTGATACATAGTCTGGTGATACATAGTCTAGTGATACATAGTGTAGTGATACATAGTCTAGTGATAATATGTAATGATAGCATAGTGTAGTGATACATAGTCTAGTGATAGCATAGTCTAGTGATACATAGTGTAGTGATACATAGTCTAGTCATAATATGTAGTGATAGCATAGTGTAGTGCTATATAGTCTAGTGATACATAGTCTGGTGATACATAGTCTAGTGATACATAGTCTGGTGATACATAGTGTAGTGATACATAGTGTAGTGATACATAGTCTAGTGATAATATGTAATGATAGCATAGTGTAGTGATACATAGTCTAGTGATAGCATAGTCTAGTGATAATATGTAATGATAGCATAGTGTAGTGATACATAGTCTAGTGATAGCATAGTCTAGTGATACATAGTGTAGTGATACATAGTCTAGTGATAGCATAGTCTAGTGATACATAGTGTAGTGATACATAGTCTAGTCATAATATGTAGTGATAGCATAGTGTAGTGCTATATAGTCTAGTGATACAGAGTCTGGTGATACATAGTCTAGTGATACATAGTCTGGTGATACATAGTCTAGTGATACATAGTGTAGTGATACATAGTCTAGTGATAATATGTAGTGATAGCATAGTGTAGTGATACATAGTCTAGTGATAGCATAGTCTAGTGATACATAGTGTAGTGATACATAGTCTAGTGATAATATGTAATGATAGCATAGTGTAGTGATACATAGTCTAGTGATAGCATAGTCTAGTGATAATATGTAATGATAGCATAGTCTAGTGATAATATGTAGTGATAGCATAGTGTAGTGATACATAGTCTAGTGATAGCATAGTCTAGTGATACATAGTGTAGTGATACATAGTCTAGTCATAATATGTAGTGATAGCATAGTGTAGTGCTATATAGTCTAGTGAGACATAGTCTGGTGATACATAGTCTAGTGATACATAGTCTGGTGATACATAGTCTAGTGATACATAGTGTAGTGATACATAGTCTAGTGATAATATGTAATGATAGCATAGTGTAGTGATACATAGTCTAGTGATAGCATAGTCTAGTGATAATATGTAATGATAGCATAGTGTAGTGATACATAGTCTAGTGATAGCATAGTCTAGTGATACATAGTGTAGTGATACATAGTCTAGTCATAATACGTAGTGATAGCATAGTGTAGTGCTATATAGTCTAGTGATACAGAGTCTGGTGATACATAGTCTAGTGATACATAGTCTGGTGATACATAGTCTAGTGATACATAGTGTAGTGATACATAGTCTAGTGATAATATGTAATGATAGCATAGTGTAGTGATACATAGTCTAGTGATAGCATAGTCTAGTGATAATATGTAATGATAGCATAGTGTAGTGATACATAGTCTAGTGATAGCATAGTCTAGTGATACATAGTGTAGTGATACATAGTCTAGTCATAATACGTAGTGATAGCATAGTGTAGTGCTATATAGTCTAGTGATACAGAGTCTGGTGATACATAGTCTAGTGATACATAGTCTGGTGATACATAGTCTAGTGATACATAGTGTAGTGATACATAGTCTAGTGATAATATGTAGTGATAGCATAGTGTAGTGATACATAGTCTAGTGATAGCATAGTCTAGTGATACATAGTGTAGTGATACATAGTGTAGTGATACATAGTCTAGTGATAATATGTAATGATAGCATAGTGTAGTGATACATAGTGTAGTGATACATAGTCTAGTGATAATATGTAATGATAGCATAGTGTAGTGATACATAGTCTAGTGATAGCATAGTCTAGTGATACATAGTGTAGTGATACATAGTCTAGTCATAATATGTAGTGATAGCATAGTGTAGTGATAATATGTAGTGATAGCATAATCTAGTGATAATATGTAGTGATAGCATAGTGTAGTGATAATATGTAGTGATAGCATAGTGTAGTGATACATAGTCTAACGATACATAGTCTAGTGATACATAGTGTAGTGATAATATGTAGTGATAGCATAGTGTAGTGATACATAGTCTAACGATACATAGTCTAGTGATACATAGTGTAGTGATACATAGTCTAGTGATACATAGTGTAGTGATACATAGTGTAGTGATAATATGTAGTGATAGCATAGTGTAGTGATAATATGTAGTGATAGCATAGTGTAGTGTTAATATGTAGTGATAGCATAGTCTAGTGATATATAGTCTAGCGATACATAGTCTAGTCATAATATGTAGTGATAGCATAGTGTAGTGATAAATAGTCTAGTGAGACATAGTGTAGTGATACCTAGTGTAGTGATAGCATAGTGTAGTGATAATATGTAGTGGTAGCATAGTGTAGTGATATATAGTCTAGTGATACATAGTGTAGTGATACATAGTGTAGTGATACATAGTGTAGTGATAATATGTAGTGATAGCATAGTGTAGTGATAAATAGTGTAGTGATACATAGTGTAGTGATATATAGTCTAGTGATACATAGTCTAGTCATAATATGTAGTGATAGCATAGTGTAGTGATATATAGTCTAGTGATACATAGTCTGGTGATAAATAGTCTAGTCATAATATGTAGTGGTAGCATAGTGTAGTGATATATAGTCTAGTGATACATAGTGTAGTGATACATAGTGTAGTGATACCTAGTGTAGTGTTAGCATAGTGTAGTGATAATATGTAGTGATAGCATAGTGTAGTGATTATATGTAATGATAGCATAGTGTAGTGATAATATGTAATGATAGCATAGTCTAGTGATACATAGTGTAGTGATACATAGTCTAGTGATACATAGTGTAGTGATACATAGTGTAGTGATACATAGTCTAGTGATACATAGTGTAGTGATACATAGTGTAGTGATACATAGTCTAGTCATAATATGTAGTGATAGCATAG
Source organism: Salmo salar (assembly GCF_965601325.2). Classification (NCBI taxonomy): domain Eukaryota; kingdom Metazoa; phylum Chordata; class Actinopteri; order Salmoniformes; family Salmonidae; genus Salmo; species Salmo salar. Next base: position 118,428,695 of record NC_138301.1, on the reverse strand, counting down.
TGTAGTGATAATATGTAATGATAGCATAGTCTAGTGATACATAGTGTAGTGATACATAGTGTAGTGATACATAGTGTAGTGATACATAGTGTAGTGATACATAGTGTAGTGATACATAGTGTAGTGATACATAGTCTAGTGATACATAGTGTAGTGATACATAGTCTAGTGGTAGCATAGTGTAGTGATACATAGTCTAGTGATACATAGTGTAGTGATACATAGTGTAGTGATACATAGTGTAGTGATACATAGTGTAGTGATACATAGTGTAGTGATACATAGTGTAGTGATACATAGTCTAGTCATAATATGTAGTGATAGCATAGTGTAGTGCTATATAGTCTAGTGATACAGAGTCTGGTGATACATAGTCTAGTGATACATAGTCTGGTGATACATAGTCTAGTGATACATAGTGTAGTGATACATAGTCTAGTGATAATATGTAGTGATAGCATAGTGTAGTGATACATAGTCTAGTGATAGCATAGTCTAGTGATACATAGTGTAGTGATACATAGTGTAGTGATACATAGTCTAGTGATAATATGTAATGATAGCATAGTGTAGTGATACATAGTCTAGTGATAGCATAGTCTAGTGATACATAGTCTAGTGATAGCATAGTGTAGTGATACATAGTCTAGTGATAGCATAGTCTAGTGATAATATGTAATGATAGCATAGTCTAGTGATACATAGTCTAGTGATAGCATAGTCTAGTGATACATAGTGTAGTGATACATAGTCTAGTCATAATATGTAGTGATAGCATAGTGTAGTGCTATATAGTCTAGTGATACATAGTCTGGTGATACATAGTCTAGTGATACATAGTCTGGTGATACATAGTCTAGTGATACATAGTGTAGTGATACATAGTCTAGTGATAATATGTAATGATAGCATAGTGTAGTGATACATAGTCTAGTGATAGCATAGTCTAGTGATAATATGTAATGATAGCATAGTGTAGTGATACATAGTCTAGTGATAGCATAGTCTAGTGATACATAGTGTAGTGATACATAGTCTAGTCATAATATGTAGTGATAGCATAGTGTAGTGCTATATAGTCTAGTGATACAGAGTCTGGTGAGACATAGTCTAGTGATACATAGTCTGGTGATACATAGTCTAGTGATACATAGTGTAGTGATACATAGTCTAGTGATAATATGTAGTGATAGCATAGTGTAGTGATACATAGTCTAGTGATAGCATAGTCTAGTGATACATAGTGTAGTGATACATAGTGTAGTGATACATAGTCTAGTGATAATATGTAATGATAGCATAGTGTAGTGATACATAGTCTAGTGATAGCATAGTCTAGTGATAATATGTAATGATAGCATAGTGTAGTGATACATAGTCTAGTGATAGCATAGTCTAGTGATACATAGTGTAGTGATACATAGTCTAGTCATAATATGTAGTGATAGCATAGTGTAGTGCTATATAGTCTAGTGATACATAGTCTGGTGATACATAGTCTAGTGATACATAGTCTGGTGATACATAGTCTAGTGATACATAGTGTAGTGATACATAGTGTAGTGATACATAGTCTAGTGATAATATGTAATGATAGCATAGTGTAGTGATAATATGTAGTGATAGCATAATCTAGTGATAATATGTAGTGATAGCATAGTGTAGTGATAATATGTAGTGATAGCATAGTGTAGTGATACATAGTCTAACGATACATAGGCTAGTGATACATAGTGTAGTGATAATATGTAGTGATAGCATAGTGTAGTGATACATAGTCTAACGATACATAGTCTAGTGATACATAGTGTAGTGATACATAGTCTAGTGATACATAGTGTAGTGATACATAGTGTAGTGATAATATGTAGTGATAGCATAGTGTAGTGATAATATGTAGTGATAGCATAGTGTAGTGTTAATATGTAGTGATAGCATAGTCTAGTGATATATAGTCTAGCGATACATAGTCTAGTCATAATATGTAGTGATAGCATAGTGTAGTGATAAATAGTCTAGTGATACATAGTGTAGTGATACCTAGTGTAGTGATAGCATAGTGTAGTGATAATATGTAGGGTTAGCATAGTGTAGTGATAATATGTAGGGTTAGCATAGTGTAGTGATATATAGTCTAGTGATACATAGTGTAGTGATACATAGTGTAGTGATACATAGTGTAGTGATAATATGTAGTGATAGCATAGTGTAGTGATAAATAGTGTAGTGATACATAGTGTAGTGATATATAGTCTAGTGATACATAGTCTAGTCATAATATGTAGTGATAGCATAGTGTAGTGATATATAGTCTAGTGATACATAGTCTGGTGATAAATAGTCTAGTCATAATATGTAGTGGTAGCATAGTGTAGTGATATATAGTCTAGTGATACATAGTGTAGTGATACATAGTGTAGTGATACCTAGTGTAGTGTTAGCATAGTGTAGTGATAATATGTAGTGATAGCATAGTGTAGTGATTATATGTAATGATAGCATAGTGTAGTGATAATATGTAATGATAGCATAGTCTAGTGATACATAGTGTAGTGATAGCATAGTGTAGTGATACATAGTCTAGTGATACATAGTGTAGTGATACATAGTGTAGTGATACATAGTCTAGTGATACATAGTGTAGTGATACATAGTGTAGTGATACATAGTGTAGTGATACATAGTGTAGTGATACATAGTCTAGTGATACATAGTGTAGTGATACATAGTCTAGTGATACATAGTGTAGTGATAAATAGTCTAGTGATACATAGTGTAGTGATAAATAGTGTAGTGATACATAGTGTAGTGATACATAGTGTAGTGATACATAGTGTAGTGATACATAGTGCAGTGATACATAGTTTAGTGATAAATAGTCTAGTGATACATAGTGTAGTGATAAATAGTCTAGTGATACATAGTGTAGTGATAAATAGTCTAGTGATACATAGTGTAGTGATAGCATAGTGTAGTGATAAATAGTCTAGTGATACATAGTGTAGTGATAGCATAGTGTAGTGATACTATGTAGTGATAGCATAGTGTAGTGATAAATAGTCTAGTGATACATAGTGTAGTGATACATAGTGTAGTGATACATAGTGTAGTGATAGCATAGTGTAGTGATAATATGCAGTGATACATAGTGTAGTGATAAATAGTCTAGTGATACATAGTGTAGTGATACATAGTGTAGTGATACATAGTGTAGTGATACATAGTGTAGTGATAAATAGTGTAGTGATACATAGTGTAGTGATACATAGTGTAGTGATACATAGTGTAGTGATACTTAGTGTAGTGATACATAGTATAGTGATAAATAGTCTAGTGATACATAGTGTAGTGATAGCATAGTGTAGTGATAAATAGTCTAGTGATACATAGTGTAGTGATAGCATAGTGTAGTGATACTATGTAGTGATAGCATAGTGTAGTGATAAATAGTCTATTGATACATAGTGTAGTGATACATAGTGTAGTGATACATAGTGTAGTGATAGCATAGTGTAGTGATAATATGCAGTGATACATAGTGTAGTGATAAATAGTCTAGTGATACATAGTGTAGTGATACATAGTGTAGTGATACATAGTGTAGTGATACATAGTGTAGTGATACATAGTGTAGTGATAAATAGTGTAGTGATACATAGTGTAGTGATACATAGTGTAGTGATACATAGTGTAGTGATACTTAGTGTAGTGATACATAGTATAGTGATAAATAGTCTAGTGATACATAGTGTAGTGATACATAGTGTAGTGATACATAGTGTAGTGATACATAGTGTAGTGATAAATAGTGTAGTGATAATATGTAATGATAGCATAGTCTAGTGATACATAGTGTAGTGATACATAGTGTAGTGATACATAGTGTAGTGATACATAGTGTAGTGATAGCATAGTGTAGTGATACATAGTGTAGTGATACATAGTGTAGTGATACATAGTGTAGTGATACATAGTGTAGTGATAATATGTAGTGATAGCATAGTGTAGTGATACATAGTGTAGTGATACATAGTGTAGTGATACATAGTGTAGTGATAGCATAGTGTAGTGATACATAGTGCAGTGATACATAGTGTAGTGATACATAGTGTAGTGATACATAGTGTAGTGATACATAGTGTAGTGATACATAGTGCAGTGGTAATATGTTTATTTAACAAATGTGAGATTTGACATAAAATAACTCACAACTTTTACCTGGTGTATCCCATGTTGTCGCTCTAATGTTGTCATCACGTTCATAGAATCTAGTGATTTTTGTCTTCTGTGGCTGTGCTAATTCTGTTACACTGCTTGTTGCTTTAGTATTGAAGACGTGTTGGCCTGTTTTCATTTGCCCTCGTTGCTTTTGCTGAAAATCCTAATTCTCTGTTTGCGGCTTTAACCAGGCCGTACTTTCTCAGGATGTTGCCTCTGAACATTGAAGCCACTTGTTTGTCTTTGGCACTGCACATGTTTGTATACTTTTGCTTTAACTCTGCAATGATGGCATTTTGAAACAATAAAATCCTTTCAAGTTCTTCAGAGTTCACTTCATTTGCTGTTTTGTCTTTGGGGAATCTTGTCTCTCCATTTTCTTCATCAGTCGATCATACCTTGTTTTGTATTTCTCACTTTCCGTAAAGCATTATTAAGTGTTTGACATTTGTCACACAAAGATCTCTGTATGTTTTTGGGAAACCTCTATCCAAACTTTTTCCTTCCAGAAAGTATTTGACTTCTCATTCCTGTTGCAGATGATGAGGATGGGGTATCAGGGCGTGCATCAGGGGCAGGTAAGTTAGGGGCAGGTATAATGGCCTCATGTTCTGGCTGCAAGTCATCTGGTGACTGAGGTGTTGTGGTGCCTGATGGGTAGGTCTCCATTGTAACTGTTCTCTTTAAAGTCTGTCTTCTATTCCGTTGGTTACATTTCCATTGCCATCTCTTGCTTCTTTGTTCTCGCTTTGTAATCTCAGAGATAGATTTCACTTCTTCCTTCTCTGTTTTCTTCCAGTGTCTATCCCTGTCTTTTTGCAGATGTTCCTGGTGTCATATAGGATAATTGATTATTTTGTTTCTATATCTCTATGACCTCGAAAAACAAAGAAAAATACTGCTTAGTTTTCAACTTGTGTACAACTTGGAGCATTTTCTAGATTATATTAATTTAAAACATAATTAAATAAGCATAAAGTAAAGAGTAATAAGATCATACATTTTTGTAATTTCCACCACGTTCTATAATTTCCACCATGTTCTGTCATTTCCACCACTTTCTGTCATTTCCACCACGTTCTGTCATTTCCACCACTCATTTCCACCACGTTCTATAATTTCCACCACGTTCTATAATTTCCACCATGTTCTGTCATTTCCACCACGTTCTGTCATTTCCACCAGGTTCTGTCATTTCCACCACGTTCTGTCATTTCCACCGTAGTTTAAGTTTTTGATGAAAATGACAAATAATGGCTAGTATTACAGGTACAATATAGTTTACACAAATCTTTTTTTACCACAAATTATAGCCTGTTTGGAAATGACTGACAGTAAAAAAATTCTCTATACAAGAAATATTTAGCTAGATGTTGAACATCACGTCTGGAACGACTGTTCGCTACAGCCATGTGCTTTCGTGTCACAGTAATTTTCCATGGTAACTAAGTTAAAATGTTTTTATTGTTTTGTATACAAAATATACCTGTCCTTTGGTAGTGGTGTCAAATCCACAAATTCCTCATTAGTAAATAAATATTGATATAGATTTTATTTAATTGACACTTTCTCTTGTAGATAACATTATATAATTTGTAATTATGAATGTTTTTTATTCATAAAAAAAAGCATAGCGAAAGCTGAAAAGCCTGGGTCAAGGACAAGGGAAAAACAGTGAAATTGAGGTATAAAATGCATCTTGAAAAGTAGCTAAAATACTTTATAGAGAGGTGTTAAAAAAATCTGGGGGGATTGTAGTTTGAACTTTAACATATAAATAATAAAACAATTTGTTTTGAAATAAAATCACCCAAAATTGACTCAGAGGACATAGATTAGCCCGTAGTTACAGCTCTAACACACACGTTTGTTTTAGATTTGTCAGTGAACCTTTTTAGTGTCAATAGAGACTAAGAACTCAGTAATGACACTCTGAGACGTATTAATGAGAAGCACATTATTGTCAGTGTCATCCATATAGCAAGGAAAACAGAGAGAGTGACAAGGACACAGACGGGGCAAGGACACAGACGTACGCACACGCATACAAGTCAACCCCACTCCTCTTCAAGTGACTTTTATTTACACACACACACACACACACACACACACACACACACACACAATCCCCGTACCATACACAACCTGCCCCCCAACTCACACACCTCATCCCCCAGCCCTGTCAACACCTGCTCTCCTATCTCTATTTGGGTCTATGAGAGGCTCCAGGGGATGGCTCAGTGACAGTATGCCCAGAGAGAGCTCTGTTCCTGGGCTGCAGCACTCCAGCCAGCCCCCCTGATTGCTGGGTCAGTCTGGGGCAACACCTGGCTCCAGCAACTGCCTGGGGACCAGAGACTCACAAATCAAATCACTGAGAGTACACTCAGAAAAAAAGGTGCTATCTAGGAACTAAAAGGGTTCTTCGGCTTTCCCCATATGATAACCTTTTAAATAAACAACCCTTTTTGGTTCCAGGTAGAACCATTTGCGACAGGTAGAACCTTGGGCTGCAGGTAACTTAGCTGTTAAGCGTGTTGGGCCAGTAACCAAAAAGTCACTGGTTCGATTCCTGAGGCGACTAGGGGGAAAATCTGATTGATGTCCCCTTGAGCAAGGCACTTAACCATAAGTGGTCTGGATAAGAGTGTCTGCTAAATGATAAACCTTTACCCCTTTTGGTTCTAGGACCTTTTCTCCAGAGGGTTATACATAGAACCCAAAAGAGTTCTACCTGGAACCAAAAAGGGTTGTCCTATGGGTTGCAAAATTCTGGTAACTTTCCGCAAAATCCCTGGTTTTCTAGAATCCCTGGTTTACCAGAAATCCCTGGTTTACCAGAAATCCGAGGTTTACCAGAAATCCCTGGTTTACCAGAAATCCCTGGTTTACCAGAAATCCGAGGTTTACCGGTTTACCAGAAATCCCTGGTTTACCAGAAATCCCTGGTGTACCCTGGTTTACCAGAAATCCGAGGTTTACCAGAAATCCCTGGTTTACCAGAAATCCCTGGTTTACCAGAAATCCGAGGTTTACCAGAAATCCCTGGTTTACCAGAAATCCCTGGTTTACCAGAAATCCGAGGTTTACCAGAAATCCCTGGTTTACCAGAAATCCCTGGTTTACCAGAAATCCGAGGTTTACCAGAAATCCGAGGTTTACCAGAAATCCCTGGTTTACCAGAAATCCCTGGTTTACCAGAAATCCCTGGTTGGGCGTCTCCAGATTTCCTGCTTGTTGTCTTCTGATTCGGGGAATCTTCCAACCGGGATTTCTGGTAAATCTGGGAATTATGCAACGCTAACTGAGAACAAGGGGACTGGTGGCAGCTCAGCGCTGAAGACACGCACATGCACACACACACGTACACACACCTACACACGCACACTGCGCTCGCTGCATCTATCTCTAGGGAACAGTAGCCGTGGCAACAGGAGGTGTTGCCAGACATAACATACATTTTTTCCCGTTTTTCTTTCTTTGGATGCTTCCTCCCTCCATCCCTCCACGCTCCCTAAACCCTCCCTCCATCCCTCCACACTCCCTAAACCCTCCCTCCATCCCTCCACCCTCCCTAAACCCTCCCTCCATCCCTCCACCCTCCCTAAACCCTCCCTCCATCCCTCCCCCTCCCTCCTCACCTCCTCTCCCCCCTCCCTCCATCCATCCGTCCACCCTCCCTCCCTTCTGCCTCTATCCTCCCTCCTCCCTCCATCCTCCCTCCCCCGCTCCAAACCTCCACCCTTCCTCCCCCGCTCCATCCCTCCACCCTTCCTCCCCCGCTCCATCCCTCTACCCTCCCTCCCTCCCCCACTCCATCCCTCCCCAGGTCCATCCCTCCACCATCTCTCCCCGCTCCATCCCTCCACCCTTCCTCCCCCGCTCCATCCCTCCACCCTTCCTCCCCCGCTCCATACCTCTACCCTACCTCCCTCCACCACTCCATCCCTCCACCCACCCTTCCTCCCCCGCTCCATCCCTCCACCCTTCCTCCCCCGCTCCATACCTCTACCCTACCTCCCTCCCCCACTCCATCCCTCCACCCACCCTTCCTCCCCCGCTCCATCCCTCCACCATCTCTCCCTCCCCCGCTCCATCCTTCTACCCTACGTCCCTCCCCCACTCCATCCCTCCACCCACCCTTCCTCCCCCGCTCCATCCCTCCACCCTCCCTCAACGCTCCATCCCTCCACCATCTCTCCCCACTCCATCCCTCCACCCTACCTCCCTCCCCCGCTCCATTCCTCCACCCTCCCTCCCTCCCTCCCTCCCCTGCTCCATCCCTCCACCCTCCCTCCCTCCCCTGGTCCATCCCTCCAACACTTACTCCCTTTCTCTCTCTCTCTCTCATTCTGTCATTGCTGGATTGGCAGGGGGGTGTTTCTCTTGGGATTGACAGGTTGTGAACGGCATCACACTTTGCTTTGTTCTCTCTCTCTTTCTTTTTCATTTTCTCTCCCACCTAGCTTCTGTCTCTTACATTTGGTTATTTTCTACATTACCTCTAACTACCCTCCCACTCTCCTCCCTCCCTCCTCCCTATTCCCTCTCTCCCTCCCTCCCTCTCTCCCTCTTCCTTCCTTCCCTCCCTACTCCCTCACTCCTCCCTCCCTCTCTCTCTCATCCCTCCCTCCCTCCTTCCCTCTCTCTCATCCCTCCTTCCCTCTCGCCCTCCCTATTCCCTCTCTCCCTCCCTCTCTCCCTCTTCCTTCCCTCCCTCCCTACTCCCTCACTCCTCCCTCCCTCTCTCTCTCCATCTCTCCCCTCTCCCTCTCCCTCCCTCATCCCTTCCTCACTCTGCCATCCCTCCCTCCCACCCTCTCTCTCTCTCTTTCTCTCTCTCTCTCTTCCTCTTCTATCCTTCTCTCCCTCCATGCTCCCTCCCTCCTTCCCACTCTTTCTCTCCCTCCCTCTTCTTCCCTTATCCTCCCTCCCTCTCTCTTTGTTTGGGTGAGTCATGTTGACCCCCTCAGCCAGCTGTAGATGTGACCTGTTTCACACTTTCTCGCTCTCTCTCTCTGAGTCTCTCTCTATCTCTCTCTATCTCTCTGTCTCTCTATGTCTCTCTCTCTCTGAATCTCTCTATGTCTCTCTCTCTCTCTGAATCTCTCTATGTCTCTCTCTCTCGCTGAGTCTCTCTGTCTCTCTCTCTCTCTGAATCTCTCTATGTCTCTCTCTCTCTCTGAATCTCTCTATGTCTCTCTCTCTCGCTGAGTCTGTCTGTCTCTCTCTCTCTCTGAATCTCTCTATGTCTCTCTCTCTCTCTCTGAGTCTCTCTATGTCTCTCTCTCTCTCGCTGAGTCTCTCTATGTCTCTCTCTCTCTGAGTATCTCTATGTCTCTCTCTCTCTCTCTGAGTCTCTCTATGTCTCTCTCTCTCTCTCTGAGTCTCTCTATGTCTCTCTCTCTCTGAGTATCTCTATGTCTCTCTCTCTCTGAGTCTCTCTATGTCTCTCTCTCTCTCTCTGAGTCTCTCTATGTCTCTCTCTCTCTCTCTCTCTCTGAGTCTCTCTATATCTCTCTCCCTGAGTCGCTCTGTGTCTCTATATGTCTCTCTGAGTCTCTCTATGTCTCTCTCTCTGAGTCTCTCTATGTCTCTCTCTCTCTGAGTCTCTTATGTCTCTCTCTCTCTCTCTGAGTCTCTCTATGTCTCTCTCTAGCTCTCTGAATCTCTCTATGTCTCTCTCTCTCTCTCTGAGTCTCTCTATGTCTTTCTCTCTCTGAGTCGCTCTATGTCTCTCTCTAGCTCTCTGAATCTCTCTATGTCTCTCTCTCTCTCTTTGAGTCTCTCTATGTCTTTCTCTCTCTGAGTCTCTCTATGTCTCTCTCTGAGTCGCTCTATGTCTCTCTCTCTCTGAGTCTCTCTATGTCTCTCTCTCTCTCTCTGAGTCTCTCTATGTCTCTATCTCTCTCTCTCGTAGTCTCTCTATGTCTCTCTCTGTCTCTCAGTCTCTCTATCTCTCTCTCTCTCTCTGAGTCTCTCTATGTCTCTCTCTCTCTCTGAATCGCTCTGTCTCTCTCTCTCTCTCTGAATTTCTCTGTCTCTCTCTCTCTCTATGTCTCCCTCTGAGTCTCTCTATGTCTCTCTCTCTCTCTCTCTGAGGTTCTCTATGTCTCTCTCTCTGAGTATCTCTGTCTCTCTTTCTCTGAGTCTCTCTATGTCTCTCTCTCTGAATCTCTCTATGTCTCTCTCTCTCTGAGACTCTCTATGTCTCTCTCTCTCTCTGAGTCTCTCTCTCTCTGAGTCTCTCTATGCCTCTCTCTCTCTCTCTGAGTCTCTCTATGTCTCTCTCTCTCTCTCTCTGAGTCTCTCTATGTCTCTCTCTCTCTCTCTCTCTCTCTGAGTCTCTCTATGTCTCTCTCTCTCTTTGTCTATCTCTCTTTCTCTCTCTGAGTCTCTCTATGTCTCTCTCTCTCTGAATCGCTCTGTCTTTCTCTCTCTCTCTCTGAATCTCTTTATGTCTCTCTCTCTGAATCGCTCTCTCTCTCTCTCTCTGAGTCTCTCTATGTCTCTCTCTCTCTTTGTCTATCTCTCTTTCTTTCTCTGAGTCTCTCTATGTCTCTCTCTCTCTATCTATCTCTGAGTCTCTCTATGTCTCTCACTCTCTCTGAGTCTCTCTATGTCTCTCTCTCTCTGAGTCTCTCTATGTCTCTCTCTCTCTGAGTCTCTCTGTCTCTATCTCTCTCTCTCGTAGTCTCTCTATGTCTCTCTCTGTCTCTCAGTCTCTCTATCTCTCTCTCTCTGAGTCTATCTATGTCTCTCTATCTCTCTCTGAATCGCTCTGTCTCTCTCTCTCTCTGAATTTCTCTGTCTCTCTCTCTCTCTATGTCTCCCTCTGAGTCTCTCTATGTCTCTCTCTCTCTCTCTCTCTCTCTGAGGTTCTCTATGTCTCTCTCTCTGAGTATCTCTGTCTCTCTTTCTCTGAGTCTCTCTATGTCTCTTTCTCTCTGAGGTTCTCTATGTCTCTCTCTCTCTCTCTGAGTCTCTCTATGTCTCTCTCTCTCTATGTCTCTCGATCTCTGAGTCTCTCTATGACACTCTCTCTCTCTGAGTCTCTTTATGTCTCTCTCTCTCTCTCTCAGAGTCTCTCTCTCTCTCTCTATGTCTCTCTCTCTCTCTCTGAGTCTCTGTATGTCTCTCTCTCTCTCTGAATCGCTCGGTCTCTCTCTCTCTGACTCGCTCTATGTCTCTCTCTCGCTTTTTCTCTGAGTCTCTCTTTGTCTCTCTCTCTCTCTCTCTGAGTGTCTCTGTCTCTCTCTCTCTTAGTCTCTCTTTGTCTCTCTCTCTCTCTCTCTGAGTCTCTCTATGTCTCTCTCTCTGAGTGTCTCTCTCTCTCTTTCTCTCTGAGTGTCTCTATGTCTCTCTCTCTCTCTCTCTGAGTCTCTCTATGTCGCTCTCTCTCTGAGTCTCTCTATGTCTCTCTCTCTCTCTGGATCTTGTATCATGTTTATTAGTATTGTGTACCAGTTTCTGCCTCCCACCACTTGTTTCTGCATCCCAGTGTCTGACTACAGACCTTTAGAGCCAGTTGGCTTGTTTTACTCCGTGTGGGTAAGTTGGAACATTCTAATAACAGTTAAGCTAGCAAAAACGACAGATGTTCCTGAGACAGTCGGAATAACACATTCACCACCGCTGCTAATCTGCCTTTTTTGGGGGGACGGTTTTCCACGACAGACCACAGCTCCTCATCTCCTTCTCCACGGTTCTTTGGCAGGTTTCTCAATGAGACCAAACCTAAAAAAATACTGGGTACACATAACTGAGTTATTATTCAGTACAACCAGGCCACAGTCCTTCATCTCCTCATCCACGATTCTGGAATTGGGGTGGCAGGGAAGCCAAGTGGTTAGAGCGTTGGACTAGTAACTGAAAGGTTGCAAGATTGAATCCCTGAGCTGACAAGGTAAAAATCTGTTGTTCTGCCCCTGAACAGGGCAGTTAACCCACTGTTCCCTGGTAGGCCATCGTTGTAAATAAGAATTTGTTCTTAACTGACTTGCCTAGTTAAATAAAGGTTAAAATAAATAACAGAGCAAGAAGGAAAATCAAGCTAGTAAATACGACATATTTTGCATTAGTATTCAACATGGTCTTTCCGAAACAGACCGAAGGAAAAAGGAAAAACATATAGTTATATTATGTTCTATTTTATTCTACAAGGAAAAGTGGGACAGTATCATCACCGTCTAGTCAATCACCACAGAGAGAGAGAGAGAGAGAGAGAGAGAGAGAGAGAGAGAGAGAGAGAGAGAGAGAGAGAGAGAGAGAGAGAGAGCGAGAGAGCATCATAACAGCTGTGTCCTTGGCTCTGGTCCCTGGTAGTATGTACTGTAATGGTACAGTACAGAAGTGAATGGACAGAGTGAGTCAACATCAACATCCTGTGTATAGAACATCAGTCGAGCTTCAGCACTGCGATAAATAGATCCATTGGAGGACCAGGATGTACTTAGAGATGACCTGGATAACATCAGGACTGTAAACAGCAGCCTTGATCTCTGTATTGTTGTAACATCAACACATTCAGCCTGCCACCCCAGGTACAAGTGGCCCTTAGGGACAAATCTAGGATCAAATTACCAGCATACTTACCTTTAGTCATTATGGGGGAAATGCTGGACTAATTTTAGATCAGTGTCTACAGGCAATGTCATCCTACTTGGTTGTCTACCTGTAGTGGAAGCCCCAAAACCCTACCTGTCTGTACAAGTGGCCCTTTTTAACAACACCTCCAGGAGGAGCTTCTAACCAGTGTCATGACGTTGGCCTGTGGGTAAGGTTTATGACCCCCCCCCCATAAATACCTTTCTCCCTTCCCCTCTCTGACCCTACTGAAGGACTGCTGTCCTGAAGGACTGCTGTCCTGTTAAATATAGAGAGTCTGGGAACATCAAACAAATGGGGAAAGGAACCATATTTTGGTAATAAAACCAGTTGGAAATATGCTTTGGAACATAATGAGTATAGATGTCAGTTCGGTTGTCATCTGAGACATTATGACTGATGACAGGATGACATAAACTGTACCTGGGAAAGTATACACCCTCTAGTTATCAGAGTCACATGGAATTGTTATGCAATTGAAATGTTTGATATTGAAATTGTTTGTTAGGAGATTAAATGTAATTTTAGCTTCCAAATGAGAGAATTGGGTTTTCATAAGGAAAGTGCCCTGCTTGATCAGTGGCCCACCCCTGTGAAGAGACAGGGGTTATAAACGATGAAACACATCCTTCCCCCTCTCCACTATATAAGCCTTTGACGAAAAGATAACCACATGTTCCAGTACGTGAGGTCTGCAGCCTCTGTGTTAGAAGGACACACGTCAAGTACAGAACTAAGCCAACCTCGGCGTGAGCTTTGGTGGCGAATGGTATGAACTTTGAGCTTATTCACTACAGAAGTGATACTTCCTAGCCGTTGAGTTAGCAGCGGCCGCTGTAGACGTGGGCTAGGAAAGGACGGACGACGGATCCAGTCTAACAGACGGACGAAGATACCACCACGTATCCAATTTACCACCAGAGACATTCTTCCGAGGACAGGAAGATCTGTTGGCCAACCCGGCCAGCATCTACGACCAATCTACCGAAGCGCAGCTCAGAGTAAATATTTATTGCATTTTCTTTTTCCAAATGGGCGGTAATTTAGTAATGCATAAGATAATGTATTTACGATAGCATAGCTGCTGTTTCTTCGTTCCTAAATCTTCCCGCTCTTTCATTCAAGCCCAACCCCCTTTCCTTTGTGTAACCAGCTTTCATACAGGTTCCGTCCACCAGGACGTTTTCTGTATGACATCATTTGTATTCTGTGTATATGTAATTCTGTGTGATTAGTTTAGGTATTTAGTAAATAAATAATAAACCCAATTTGGTATTGCTGATTCAACTTGTTAGCCAGGGTTCGTGAAGATAGCCAAGAATTTACAACTTTCATTATGAGACTGAAAATAAGATAAGGGTTAATATTGACTGCTACCGATGTAAAGTATTACTAAGTATTTTAAGAGTTTATTCGGAAGATAACGGCTCTATAAACGTTCTTCCGTGGTGCCCCGACTTTCTAGTTAATTACATTTACATGATTAGCTTAATCAGGTAATATTAATTAGAGAAAGAATTTTATAGGTTAGCATGTCATATCACTTAATCCGGCATAGCCAAAGACACGACACCAGGTAGGGGTGTTAACCTCTATGGGCTAGGTGGGACGCAAGCGTCCCACCCGTGGTGCACTCCATCAACAGCAGGTGCATTTCAAGAGCGGCAAATTTGAATCCAAATAAATATCAAAATTCAAATTTTTCAAACATACAACTATTTTACACCCTTTGAAAGATAAACATCTCCTTAATCTAACCACGTTTTACGATTTCAAAAAGGTTTTACGGCGAAAGCATAAATTTAGAGTATGTTAGGACAGTACATTTACAAGAGTTGTGTGTAATGTTTTGTCAATTCAAAGACAGGGTCACCAAAACCATAAAACCAGCTAAAATGATGCACTAACCTTTTACAATCTCCATCAGATGACACTCCTAGGACATTATGTTAGACAATGCATGCATTTTTAGTTCTATCAAGTTCATATTTATATCCAAAAACAGCGTTTTACTCTGGCATTGATGTTGAGGAAATCGTTTCCCTCCAATAACCGGCAGTCAAGTCAGTATCACAAATTAAATAATTAAAATTAGAAAACATTGGTAAAATATTATATTGTCATTTAAAGAATTATAGATTTACATCTCTTGAACGCAATCAACTTGCCAGATTTAAAAATAACCTTACTGGGAAATCACACTTTGCAATAATCTGAGCACTGCGCCCAGAAAAATACGCGTTGCGATACAGACCAGCCGTCATGTTGGGGAGATCTAAAATTGAAAATACTATGTAAATAATCCATTACCTTTGATTCTCTTCATCAGATGTCACTTCCAGGTATCACAGGTCCATAACGAATGTAGTTTTGTTCAAAAAAGCTCATCATTTATGTCCAAAAATCTCTGTCTTGTTAGCACATGATCTAAGCCCGCCGGACTTCACTTCATGAACGAGGGGAAAAAATATATTTACGTTCGTTCAAACATGTCAAACGTTGTATAGCATAAATCATTAGGGCCTTTTTTAACCAGAACATGAATAATATTCAAGGTGGACGAATGCATTCTCTTTTATAACGTATTGGAACGAGGGTACCCAACATGAACTCGCGCGCCAGGTGTCTAATGGGCCATCATCGTTCCATGGCTCTTGTTCGGTCAGATCTCCCTCCAGAAGACTCAAAACACTTTGTAAAGGCTGGTGACATCTAGTGGAAGCAATAGGAAGTGCCAAAATATTCCTCAGCCCCTGTGTTTTTCAATGGCATAGGTTTAAAGGTAATACAACACATCAGGTATCCATTTCCTGTCAGAAAATGTCTCAGGGTTTTGCCTGCCAAATGAGTTCTGTTATACTCACAGACACCATTCAAACAGTTTTAGAAAATTTAGGGTGTTTTCTATCCATATATAATAAGTATATGCATATTCTAGTTACTGGGTAGGATTAGTAACCAGATTAAATCGGGTACATTTTTTTATCCAGCCGTGCAAATACTGCCCCCTAGCCCCAACAGGTTAAAGGAATAGTTCAGGATTTTTGTACTTCCCTAGAGTTGGGTGAACTTGTGAATAGAAGTTTTACGTCTCTGCGTTCAGTTTGAAGGTAGTTGCCAAATAGCGTTGACGCAATTGCTAACTTCTCTTTAGCGTTCCTGTAAGTTTCAGTCATTGTACTAACGCTAGCTAGAATTGGCTTGCGAAACTTCCTCTGACTTCCTTCATACTGGATGCAGAGACATAAACATTTGATCCATGAGTTCATCAGAATCCGGGGAAGTAGATAAAGGACTTCATGGTCAAAATCCTGAAATATCCCTTTAATATAAAACCTCACCATACAGGGGAAATATAAAACCTCACTATACAGGGGAAATATAGAACCTCACTATACAGGGGAAATATAAAACCTCACTATACAGGGGAAATATAAAACCTCACTATACAGGGGAAATATAAAACCTCACTATACAGGGGAAATATAGAACCTCACTATACAGGGGAAATATAAAACCTCACTATACAGGGGAAATATAGAACCTCACTATACAGGGGAAATATAAAACCTCACTATACAGGGGAAATATAAAACCTCACTATACAGGGGAAATATAGAACCTCACTATACAGGGGAAATATAAAACCTCACTATACAGGGGAAATATAAAACCTCACTATACAGGGGAAATATAAAACCTCACTATACAGGGGAAATATAAAACCTCACTATACAGGGGAAATATAAAACCTCACCATACAGGGGAAATATAAAACCTCACCATACAGGGGAAATATAAAACCTCACTATACAGGGGAAATATAGAACCTCACTATACAGGGGAAATATAAAACCTCACTATACAGGGGAAATATAGAACCTCACTATACAGGGGAAATATAAAACCTCACTATACAGGGGAAATATAAAACCTCACTATACAGGGGAAATATAGAACCTCACTATACAGGGGAAATATAAAACCTCACTATACAGGGGAAATATAAAACCTCACTATACAGGGGAAATATAAAACCTCACTATACAGGGGAAATATAAAACCTCACTATACAGGGGAAATATAAAACCTCACCATACAGGGGAAATATAAAACCTCACCATACAGGGGAAATATAAAACCTCACTATACAGGGGAAATATAAAACCTCACTATACAGGGGAAATATAAAATCTCACTATACAGGGGAAATATAAAACCTCACTATACAGGGGAAATATAAAACCTCACTATACAGGGGAAAGATAAAACCTCACTATACAAGGGAAATATAAAACCTCACTATACAGGGGAAATATAAAACCTCACTATACAGGGGAAATATAAAACCTCACTATACAGGGGAAATATAAAACCTCACTATACAAGGGAAATATAAAACCTCACTATACAAGGGAAATATAAAACCTCACCATACAGAGGAAATAAAGCAAAGCTTTCATTAGATCTATGGGAAACATCATCCCACTTACTCGCTGTAACGTAGGATTCTACATGTAACGTAGGATTCTACTCTGTAATGCTGGATACTAGATGGACTCTCTCTGTAGAGTCTCTGTAATGCTGGATACTACATGGACTCTCTCTGTAGAGTCTCTGTAATGCTGGATACTAGATGGACTCTCTCTGTAGAGTCTCTGTAATGCTGGATACTAGATGGACTCTCGCTGTAGAGTCTCTGTAATGCTGGATACTAGATGGACTCTCTCTGTAGAGTCTCTGTAACATGGGATACTAGATGGACTCTCTCTGTAGAGTCTCTGTAAAGTGGGATACTACATGGACTCTCTCTGTAGAGTCTCTGTAACATGGGATACTAGATGGACTCTCGCTGTAGAGTCTCTGTAATGCTGGATACTAGATGGACTCTCTCTGTAGAGTCTCTGTAACATGGGATACTAGATGGACTCTCTCTGTAGAGTCTCTGTAAAGTGGGATACTACATGGACTCTCTCTGTAGAGTCTCTGTAACATGGGATACTAGATGGACTCTCTCTGTAGAGTCTCTGTAAAGTGGGATACTACATGGACTCTCTCTGTAGAGTCTCTGTAACATGGGATACTAGATGGACTCTCTCTGTAGAGTCTCTGTAACATGGGATACTACATGGACTCTCTCTGTAGAGTCTCTGTAAAGTGGGATACTACGTGGACTCTCTCTGTAGAGTCTCTGTAACATGGGATACTAGATGGACTCTCTCTGTAGAGTCTCTGTAAAGTGGGATACTACATGGACCCTCTCTGTAGAGTCTCTGTAAAGTGGGATACTACGGGGACTCTCCCTGTACAGTCTCTGTAATGGTAGGATACTACGTGGACTCTCCCTGTACAGTCTCTGGAATGGTAGGATACTACGTGGACTCTCCCTGTACAGTCTCTGTAATGGTAGGATACTACGGGGACTCTCCCTGTACAGTCTCTGTACTGGTAGGATACTACATGGACTCTCCCTGTACAGTCTCTGTAATGGTAGGATACTACATGGACTCTCCCTGTACAGTCTCTGTAATGTAGGATGCTACGTGGACTCTCCCTGTAGAGTCTCTGTAATGGTAGGATACTACGTGGACTCTCCCTGTACAGTCTCTGTAATGGTATGATACTATGTGGACTCTCCCTGTACAGTCTCTGTAATGGTAGGATACTACGTGGACTCTCCCTGTACAGTCTCTGTAATGTAGGATGCTACGTGGACTCTCCCTGTACAGTCTCTGTAATGGTAGGATACTACGTGGACTCTCCCTGTACAGTCTCTGTAATGGTAGGATACTACATGGACTCTCCCTGTACAGTCTCTGTAATGGTAGGATACTACATGGACTCTCCCTGTACAGTCTCTGTAATGTAGGATGCTACGTGGACTCTCCCTGTAGAGTCTCTGTAATGGTAGGATACTACGTGGACTCTCCCTGTAAAGTCTCTGTAATGGTATGATACTATGTGGACTCTCCCTGTACAGTCTCTGTAATGGTAGGATACTACGTGGACTCTCCCTGTACAGTCTCTGTAATGGTAGGATACTACGTGGACTCTCCCTGTACAGTCTCTGTAATGGTAGGATACTACGTGGACTCTCCCTGTACAGTCTCTGTAATGGTAGGATACTACATGGACTCTCCCTGTACAGTCTCTGTAATGGCAGGATACTACGGGGACTCTCCCTGTACAGTCTCTGTAATGGTAGGATACTACGTGGACTCTCCCTGTACAGTCTCTGTAATGGCAGGATGCTACATGGACACACACAGTGTTCTCTTCAAAGCAAAAAGGTCAAACACATCTTAGCAGGGGAGTGTTCGATCTGACCTTTTATAAATGATGTTCGACACTTACAGTTCAACCTTTAAAGATGTGTAGCCTTTGGGGAAGAGAAGTATCTACACTGTTGAATTTGTGTAGAAGCTTGATCGTTTGACTTCTGTCACTCAGTCATAGATTGTTCAACAATGCTTGCTTATACCGACATCACTTTAATAAAAAGGAAGCATTTTTTCCCTAATCAAATGTTGGAGGTGAAAAAAAACACAAAAAGTAAATAATACGAAGGAAATATACAGTACAGTAATCAAATGAAGTTTAAAAGCCTCCTCTGATTATTACTGAGTATTACTACAGTTCCTTCTTCTATTTTCCCTACTTTCATTTCCTGTTACTAATGTAGGTTTGAAAATAACGAAATATTTGTTCTCAGGCTGCAGACAACGTGGTGGTCTAAGACTCCTGGCGTGCCTCCAAAATGCTACCCAATTCCCCTGCATAATACACCCTAACATGGAACGGACTGCCATTTGGGATGCTTCCATGATTCCCTGGCTGATTCCACGTACTGAGGAAGAGCAATCAATGATAATCACCAAGACTCCCACTGAGGGAGGGAGTAATGGGGATTTAAACAACTGAGACAGAAATAGATACTGGTCTTTGGGGACTCCAATACACAGCGAGATCACACCAGATATAGTTCAGTATTTGACATTTGTTCAGGTCCCTAGGACTTTAGGAGATGCCTTCAATACTGTCCACTAGAGGCAACGTGAGCACCTATTACCATCTAGTAGGGAGATGCCTTCAATACTGTCCACTAGGGGCAACGTGAGCACATATTACCATCTAGTAGGGAGATGCCTTCAATACTGTCCACTCGAGGCAACGTGAGCACCTATTACCATCTAGTAGGGAGATGCCTTCAATACTGTCCACTAGGGGCAACGTGAGCACATATTACCATCTAGTAGGGAGATGCCTTCAATACCGGCCACTAGAGGCAACGTGAGCACCTACTACCATCTAGTAGGGAGATGCCTTCAATACTGTCCACTAGAGGCAACGTGAGAACATATTACCATCTAGTAGGGAGATGCCTTCAATACTGTCCACTAGATGCAACGTGAGCACATATTACCATCTAGTAGGGAGATGCCTTCAATACTGTCCACTAGGGGCAACGTGAGCACCTACTACCATCTAGTAGGGAGTTGCCTTCAATACTGTCCACTAGAGGCAACGTAGAGCACCTACTACCATCTAGTAGGGAGATGCCTTCAATATCGGCCACTAGAGGCAACGTAGAGCACATATTACCATCTAGTAGGGAGATGCCTTCAATACTGTCCACTAGAGGCAATGTGAGAACATATTACCATCTAGTAGGGAGATGCCTTCAATACCGTCCACTAGAGGCAACATGAGCACGTATTACCATCTAGTAGGCTTAAGTCAGGCGTTTCAGCTCAGAGGATTTATTTAACTAGGCAAGTCAGTTAGGAACAAATTCTTATTTACAATGACAGCCTATGAACAGTGGGTTAACTGCCTTGATCAGGGGCAGAACGACAGATTTTTACATTGTCAGCTCGGTTACTGGCCCAACGCTCTAACCACTAGGCTACCTGCCGCCCAACTGTAGTGATGCCTTTAGCACTGCGATGCAGGGCCTTAGATCTCTGCGCCACTCAGGAGGAGAATCTTTTCTGTGTTATCCTAATCCCAAACTTTAACCCTTACCTTAAAACCTGTTATGGATAGGGGGCAGTATTTTCACGGCCGGATAAAAAACGTACCCGATTTAATCTGTTTATTACTCCTGCCCAGAAACTAGAATATGCATATAATTGATTTGGATAGAAAACAACCTAAAGTTTCTAAAACTGTTTGAATGGTGTCTGTGAGTATAACAGAACTCATATGGCAGGCCAAAACCTGAGAAGATTCCAAACAGGAAGTGCCCTCTCTGACCATTTCTTGGCCTTTTTTATTCTCTTTATTGAAAACAGAGGATCTCTGCTGTAACGTGACACTTTCTAAGGCTCCCATAGGCTCTCAGAAGGCGCCAGAACGTTGAATGATGACTTTGCAGTCTCTGCCTGAAAAACAGTAGCGCATTTGGATAGTGGTCGATCTGAGAACAATGAGACGGGTGCGCGCGTGCACGTGAAGAGTCCATTTTGCATTTTCAGTCTTTGAATGAAAACAACGACTCCCGGTCGGAATATTATCGCTATTTTACGAGAAAAATCGCATAAAAATTGATTTTAAACAGCGTTTGACATGCTTCGAAGTACGGTAATGGAATATTTAGAATTTTTTTGTCACGATACGCGTCCGCGCGTCACCCTTCATTACCCTTCGGATAGTGTCTTGAATGCACGAACAAAACGCCGCTATTTGGATATAACGATGGATTATTTGGAACCAAACCAACATTTGTTGTTGAAGTAGAAGTCCTGGGAGTGCATTCTGACGAAGAACAGCAAAGGTAATCCAATTTTTTTATAGTAAATCTGAGTTTGGTGAGTACCAAACTTGGTGGGTGTCAAAATAGCTAGCCTGTGATGGCCGGGCTATCTACTCAGAATATTGCAAAATGTGCTTTCACCGAAAAGCTATTTTAAAATCGGACACTGCGATTGCATAAAGGAGTTCTGTATCTATAATTCTTAAAATAATTGTTATGTTTTTTGTGAACGTTTATCGTGAGTAATTTAGTAAATTCACCGGAAGTGTTCGGTGGGAATGCTAGTCACATGCTAGTCACATGCTAATGTAAAAAGCTGGTTTTTGATATAAATATGAACTTGATTGAACAAAACATGCATGTATTGTATAACATAATGTCATAGGAGTGTCATCTGATGAAGATCATCAAAGGTTAGTGCTGCATTTAGCTGTGGTTTTGTTTTTTGTGACATTATATGCTAGCTTGAAAAATGGGTGTCTGATTATTTCTGGCTGGGTACTCTCCTGACATAATCTAATGTTTTGCTTTCGTTGTAAAGCCTTTTTGAAATCGGACAGTGTGGTTAGATTAACCTCTATGGGCTAGGTGGGACGCAACAGCCAGTTGAATCCTGTGGCGCGTTATTCAAATCCTTAGATATGCTATTACTTCAATTTTTCAAAAATATGACTATTTTACACCATTTTAAAGATAAGACTCTCGTTAATCTAACCACACTGTCCGATTTCAAAAAGGCTTTACAACGAAAGCAAAACATTAGATTATGTCAGCAGAGTACCCAGCCAGAAATAATCAGACACCCATTTTTCAAGCTAGCATATAATGTCACATAAACCCAAACCACAGCTAAATGTAGCACTAACCTTTGATGATCTTCATCAGATGACAACCCTAGGACATTATGTTATACAATACATGCCTGTTTTTTTCAATCAAGTTCATATTTATATCAAAAACCAGCATTTTACATTAGCATGTGACTAGCATGTGACTAGCATTCCCACCGAACACTGCCGGTGAATTGACTAAATTACTCACGATAAACGTTCACAAAAAGCATAACAATTATTTTAAGAATTATAGATACAGAACTCCTCTATGCACTCGATATGTCCTATTTTAAAATAGCTTTTCGGTGAAAGCACATTTTTCAATATTCTCAGTAGATAGCCCGGCATCACAGGGCTAGCTATTTAGACACCCAGCAGGTTTAGCACTCATCAAAGTCAGATTTACTATAAGAAAAATGTTCTTACCTTTGTTGTCTTCGTCAGAATGCACTCCCAGGACTGCTACTTCAATAACAAATGTTGGTTTGGTCCAAAATAATCCATCGTTATATCCAAACAGCGGCGTTTTGTCCTATCTACAATACACTGTGTTTAACTGGAGGCATCCTAACTACAATAGACTGTGTTTAACTGGAGTCATCCTAACTACAATAGACTGTGTTTAGAGGCATCCTACCTACAATAGACTGTGTTTAACTGGAGGCATCCTAACTACAATAGACTGTGTTTAGAGGCATCCTAACTACAATAGACTGTGTTTAGAGACATCCTAACTACAATAGACTGTGTTTAGCGGCATCCTAACTACAATAGACTGTGTTTAGCGGCATCCTATCTACAATAGACTGTGTTTAGCGGCATCCTAACTACAATAGACTGTGTTTAGAGGCATCCTAACTACAATAGACTGTGTTTAGAGGCATCCTAACTACAATAGACTGTGTTTAGAGACATCCTAACTACAATAGACTGTGTTTAGAGGCATCCTAACTACAATAGACTGTGTTTAGAGGCATCCTAACTACAATAGACTGTGTTTAGAGGCATCCTAACTACAATAGACTGTGTTTAGAGGCATCCTAACTACAATAGACTGTGTTTAGAGACATCCTAACTACAATAGACTGTGTTTAGAGGCATCCTAACTACAATAGACTGTGTTTAGAGGCATCCTATCTACAATAGACTGTGTTTAGAGGCATCCCAACTACAATAGACTGTGTTTAGAGGCATCCTATCTACAATAGACTGTGTTTAACTGGAGTCATCCTAACTACAATAGACTGTGTTTAGCGGCATCCTAACTACAATAGACTGTGTTTAGAGACATCCTAACTACAATAGACTGTGTTTAGAGGCATCCTAACTACAATAGACTGTGTTTAGAGTCATCCCAACTACAATAGACTGTGTTTAGAGGCATCCTAACTACAATAGACTGTGTTTAGAGGCATCCTAACTACAATAGACTGTGTTTAGAGGCATCCTAACTACAATAGACTGTGTTTAGCGGCATCCTAACTACAATAGACTGTGTTTAGAGGCATCCTAACTACAATAGACTGTGTTTAGAGTCATCCTAACTACAATAGACTGTGTTTAACTGGAGGCATCCTAACTACAATAGACTGTGTTTAGAGGCATCCTAACTACAATAGACTGTGTTTAGAGTCATCCTAACTACAATAGACTGTGTTTAGAGGCATCCTAACCACAATAGACTGTGTTTAACAAGAGGCATCCTAACTACAATAGACTGTGTTTACCTAGAGGCATCCTAACTACAATAGACTGTGTTTAGAGGCATCCTAACTACAATAGACTGTGTTTAGAGGCATCCTAACTACAATAGACTGTGTTTAGAGGCATCCTAACTACAATAGACTGTGTTTAGAGGCATCCTGACCAATTAGAGGTAGAAAGTTTAGAAGAGAGGAATGTTTAGATTTGTCTCTACAAAAAAAGGTGTGTGTGTGTGTGTGTGTGTGTGTGTGTGTGTGTGTGTGTGTGTGTGTGTGTGTGTGTGTGTGTGTGTGTGTGTGTGTGTGTGTGTGTGTGTGTGTGTGTGTGTGTGTGTGTGTGTGTGTGTGTGTGTGTGTGAAACCGAACGTTGGATAAAAATAGTGCTTAGTTTCCATATAGATGAGAAGGAAATTGGTGTTCTGGTGAAGGTTTAGGTCCAGAGGTGCAGAGCGACACCTCACTGATGGAGTAAAATCACTGAGGTTTTAAACCTCAGCAGTATGACCCTGGCTCAGTCCCCTCTCTAATACTGAAACAGGTACAGGTTCTCACCCCAGGCTCAGTCCCCTCTCTAATACTGAAACAGGTACAGGTTCTCACCCCAGGCTCAGTCCCCTCTCTAATACTGAAACAGGTACAGGTTCTCACCCCAGGCTCAGTCCCCTCTCTAATACTGAAACAGGTACAGGTTCTCACCCCAGGCTCAGTCCCCTCTCTAATACTGAAACAGGTACAGGTTCTCACCCCAGGCTCAGTCCCCTCTCTAATACTGAAACAGGTACAGGTTCTCACCCCAGGCTCAGTCCCCTCTAATACTGAAACAGGTACAGGTTCTCACCCCAGGCTCAGTCCCCTCTAATACTGAAACAGGTACAGGTTCTCACCCCAGGCTCAGTCCCCTCTTTAATACTGAAACAGGTACAGGGTCTCACCCCAGGCTCAGTCCCCTCTCTAATACTGAAACAGGTACAGGTTCTCACCCCAGGCTCAGTCCCCTCTCTAATACTGAAACAGGTACAGGTTCTCACCCCAGGCTCAGTCCCCTCTAATACTGAAACAGGTACAGGTTCTCACCCCAGGCTCAGTCCCCTCTCTAATACTGAAACAGGTACAGGGTCTCACCCCAGGCTCAGTCCCCTCTCTAATACTGAAACAGGTACAGGTTCTCACCCCAGGCTCAGTCCCCTCTCTAATACTGAAACAGGTACAGGTTCTCACCCCAGGCTCAGTCCCTTGTCTTATACTGAAACAGGTCAGTAGTCTCTCTCCATATACAGTTCCTTCGGAAAGTAATCAGACCCCTTGACTTTTTCCACATTTTGTTGCGTAACATCCTTTTTCAAAAAATGATTAAATCGTTTTTTTTCCCTTCATCAATCTACACACAATACCCCATAATGTAAAAGCAAAAACTGTTTTTTGACATTTCTGAAAATGTACAAGAAAAAAACTTCTGAAATATCACATTTACATAAGTGTTCAGACCATTACTCAGTACTTTGTTGAAGAACCTTTGGCAGTAATTACAGCCTCGAGTCTTCTTGGGTATGATACAAGATTATCACACCTGGATTTGGGGAGTTTCTCCCATTCTGTTCTGCAGATCCTCTCAAGCTCTGTCAGGTTGGATGGGGAGCGTTGCTGCACAGCTATTTTCAGGTCTCTCCAGAGATGTTTGATCGGGTTCAAGTCCGGGCTCTGGCTGGGCAACACATTGTCTTGGCTGTGTGCTTAGGGTTGCTGTCCTGTTGGAAGGTGAACCTTCACCCCAGTCTGAAGTCCTGAGAGCTCTGGAGCAAGTTCCCATCAAGGATCTCTCTGTAGTTTGCTCCGTTCATCTTTCCCTCGATCCTGACTATTCTCCCAGTCCCTGCCACTGAAAAACATCCCCACAGCATAATGCTGCCACCACCATGCTTCACCGTAGGGATGGTGCCAGGTTTCCTCCAGAGGTGACGCTAGGCATTCAAGCCAAAGAGTTCAATCTTGGTTTCATCAGACCAGACAATCTTGTTTCTCATGGTCTGAGAGTATTTAGGTGCCTTTAGGCAAACTCCAAGCGGGCTGTCATGTGCCTTTTACTGAGGAGTGGCTTCCGTCTGGCTGCTCTACCATAAAGACCTAATTGGTGGAGTGCTGCAGAAATGGTTATCCTTCTGGAAGGTTCTCCCATCTCAACAGATGAACTCTAGAGCTCTGTCTGACCAAGGCCCTTCTCCCCTTCTCCCCCTGATTGCTCAGTTTGGCCGGGCAGCGAGCTCCAGGAAGAGTCTTGGTGGTTCTAAACATCTTCCATTTAAGAATGATGGAGGCCACTGTGTTCTTGGGGACCTTCAACGCTACAGACATATTTTTTGTACCTTTACCCAGATCAATCCTGTCTCGGAGCTCTACGGATAATTCCTTCAACCTCATGGCATGGTTTTTGGTCTGACATGCACTGTCAACTGCGGTGTGTGCATTTCCAAATCATGTCCAATCAATTGATTTTACGACAGGTGGACTCCAATCAAGTTGTAGAAACATCTCAAGGATGATCAATGGAAACAGGATGCACCTGAGCTCAATTTTGAGTCTCATAGTCTCAAGTGTCTGAATACTTATGTAAACAAGGTATTTCTGTTTATTTGTATTTTTTATATTTGCAAAAAAAATCCCCAAATCTGATTTTGGTTTGTCATTATGGGGTATTGTGTGTAGATTTTTGAGGAAATTGTTTCATTTAATCAATTTTGGAATAAGGCTGTAATGTAACAAAATGTGTAAAAAGTAAAGCGGTCTGAATACTTAATAACCTCTTGGGGCTATGTGGGACGCTAGCGTGCCACCCGTGGTGCACCCTATCAACAGCAGGTGCATTTCAAGAGCAGCAAATTTGAAACCAAATAAATGTCAAAATTCAAATTTTTCAAACATACAACTATCTTACACCCTTTGAAAGATAAACATCTCCTTAATCTAACCACGTTGTCCGATTTCAAAAAGGTTTTACGGCGAAAGCATAAAGTTAGATTATGTTAGGAGAGTACATTGACAATAACTGTGTGTAATGTTTTGTCAATTCAAAGACAGGCGTCACCAAAACCATAAAACCAGCTAAAATGATGCACTAACCTTTGACAATCTCCATCAGATGACACTCCTAGGACATTATGTTAGACAATGCATGCATTTTTAGTTCTATTAAGTTCATATTTATATCCAAAAACAGCGTTTTACTATGGCGTTGATGTTCAGGAAATCGTTTCCCTTCAATAACCGGCAGTCAAGTCAGCACCACAAATTAAATAATTAAAATTAGAAAACATTGGTAAAATATTATATTGTCATTTAAAGAATTATAGATTTACATCTCTTGAACGCAATCGACTTGCCAGATTTAAAAATAACCTTACTGGGAAATCACACTTTGCAATAATCTGAGCACTGCGCCCAGAAAAATACGCTTTGCGATACAGACAAACGGCCATGTTGGAGAGATCTAAAATCGAAAATACTATGTAAATAATCCATTACCTTTGATTCTCTTCATCAGATGTCACTTCCAGGAATCCCAGGTCCATAACGGATGTAGTTTTGTTCAAAAAAGCTCATCATTTATGTCCAAAAAGCTCCGTGTTGTTAGCACATGATCTAAGCCCGCCGGACTTCACTTCATGAACGAGGGGAAAAAATATATTTACGTTCGTTCAAACATGTCAAACGTTGTATAGCATAAATCATTAGTGCCTTTTTTAACCAGAACATGAATAATATTCAAGGTGGACGAATGCATTCTCTTTTAAAACGTATTGGAACGAGGGTACCCAACATGACCTCGCGCGCCAGAGTCTAATCGGCCATCACCGTTCCAAGGCTCTTGTTCGGTCAGATCTCATAGTAGAAGACTCAAAACACTTTGTAAAGGCTGGTGACATCTAGTGGAAGCAATAGGAAGTGCCAAAACATTAATCAGCCCCTGTGTGTTTCAATGGCATAGGCTTAAAGGTAATTCAACACATCAGGTATCCACTTCCTGTCAGAAAATGTCTCAGGGTTTTGCCTGCCAAATGAGTTCTGTTATCCTGTTAGGGCTAGGGGGCAGTATTTGCACGGCTGGATAAAAAAATGTACCCGATTTAATCTGGTTACTAATCCTACCCAGTAACTAGAATATGCATATACTTATTATATATGGATAGAAAACACCCTAAAGTTTCTAAAACTGTTTGAATGGTGTCTGTGAGTATAACAGAACTCATTTGGCAGGCAAAACCCTGAGACATTTTCTGACAGGAAGTGGATACCTGATGTGTTGTATTACCTTTAAACCTATGCCATTGAAAAACACAGGGGCATCATTTTAGCTGGTTTTATGGTTTTGGTGACCCTGTCTTTGAATTGACAAAACATTACACACAACTCTTGTAAATGTACTGTCCTAACATACTCTAAATTTATGCTTTCGCCGTAAAACCTTTTTGAAATCGTAAAACATGGTTAGATTAAGGAGATGTTTATCTTTCAAAGGGTGTAAAATAGTTGTATGTTTGAAAAATTTGAATTTTGACAT
Organism: Salmo salar; assembly: GCF_965601325.2. Taxonomy (NCBI): domain Eukaryota; kingdom Metazoa; phylum Chordata; class Actinopteri; order Salmoniformes; family Salmonidae; genus Salmo; species Salmo salar. Next base: position 118,400,026 of record NC_138301.1, on the reverse strand, counting down.
TTATTTGGATTCAAATTTGCCGCTCTTGAAATGCACCTGCTGTTGATGGAGTGCACCACGGGTGGGACGCTTGCGTCCCACCTAGCCCATAGAGGTTAAACTCACAGACACCATTCAAACAGTTTTAGAAACTTTAGGGTGTTTTCTATCCATATATAATAAGTATATGCATATTCTAGTTACTGGGTAGGATTAGTAACCAGATTAAATCGGGTACGTTTTTTTATCCAGCCGTGAAAATACTGCCCCCTAGCCCCAACAGGATAAAACCTCTTCAGCGTCTCATCCCGTCAGCGGGATCAAAATACAGCGAAAAATCATATCGCCATTAGCATAACAAAATTTAATAATTTTTTTTTTTTTTTCAAATTATATCGTTTTATAGATACACCTCTCCTGAATCGACCCACGTCGTCCGATTTCAAAAAGGTTTTACAGGAAAAGCAAATCATTAGATTATGTTAGAGGAGTCCATCGTAAAAAGCAGCAACATAGCCATTTTCCGACCAACCACATGCATCACAAATAACCAAAAAACAGCTAAATGCAGCACTAACCTTTTACAAACTTCATCAGATGACACACCTAGGACATCATGTTACACAATGCATGCATTCTTTTGTTCAATAAAGTTCATATTTATATATGAAAACAGCATTTACCATCGGCGTCTGACGTTGACTAACTATTTTCCCGTCAAAAGCATCCGATGAAACAGTGCTACAATTTACTGAATTACTATTCGAAAACATGTTTAAAATGTAATATTGTCATTCTAAGATTTATAGATGAATATCTCTTGAAAGCACCTGTCATACCAGATTTAAAAATAACTTTACTGGGTAATCACACTTAGCGATAAAAGGGGATGCGATACTCAGAAAATGAGCTAGTAAATACAGCTCGGCGCCATCTTGGAACAATCGCATATCACATCTAATGTTGTATAATATTGTCAATAATCCCTTACCTTTAGTTGTCTTCATCAGAAAGCACTTCCAGGAATCCCAGGTCCACAACAGATGTATTTTCGGTCGAAAAAGTCCATCCTTTATGTTCCATTAGCTTGCTTTTGTTAGCGCGTCCGAAGGGTGTATCCAACTACTCTGCAGTGTGCGCCACAGCAGTTTCGAAATAATCCTTTTTTTTCACATTTAGGTTCGTTCAAACATGTCAAACGTTCTATAACATAAATCTTCAGGGCCTGTTTCAACAAGAGAGCCAATAAGATTCGAGGGGGATGATTTCATTGTGTTTCAAAACGTTTCCAAAGGTGGGGGTAGACAGGGCCGCCGGCGTCATAATGGTGATGGCCCTCCCGCTGTGACCAATTTCCAACGCGTCTCATTCACTGAGTTTCGACAGTAGAAGGCTCAAAACACTTTGTAAAGACTGGCGACATCTTGTGGAAGCAATAGGAAGTGCTCAATAAACGATATCTCACGGTGTGAATAATAGGCGACGACGTGAAGTTGAGTCCACAATTCAGAATTCCACTTCCTGGTTCAATCGGTCTCGGGGTTTTGACTGCCATATGAGTTCTGTTATACTCACAGACACCATTCAAACAGTTTTAGAAACTTTAGGGTGTTTTCTATCCACAGGTATTAATTATATGCATATCCTAGCTTCTGAGTCTGATTAGTAGGCCGTTGAAAATGGGCACGATTTTTTTCCAAAATGCGCTGTGGCGTCAAGAGGTTAACGAAGGCACTTTATACTTAGAGGTGAACAGCATAGAACCCCAATGTGGGAGTCTCTCCACACACACACACACACACACACACACACACACACACACACACACACACACACACACACACACACACACACACACACACACACACACACACACACACACACACACACGCACACACACAGTTCCCTGTCTATAACCCAGTCCCCTGTCTCTACACCAGTACCCTGTCTACACCAGTCCCCTGTCTCTACACCAGTCCCCTGTCTCTACACCAGTCCTCTGTCTCTACACCAGTCCTCTGTCTCTACACCAGTCCCCTGTCTAAACCAGTCCCCTGTCTACACCAGTCCTCTGTCTACACCAGTCCCCTGTCTTCACCAGTCCCCTGTCTCTACACCAGTCCCCTGTCTCTACACCAGTCCCCTGTCTCTACACCAGTCCCCTGTCTCTACACCAGTCCCCTGTCTACACCAGTCCTCTGTCTCTACACCAGTCCCCTGTCTCTACACCAGTCCTCTGTCTCTACACCAGTCCCCTGTCTCTACACCAGTCCCCTGTCTCTACACCAGTCCTCTGTCTCTACACCAGTCCTCTGTCTCTACACCAGTCCGCCGTCTCTACACCGGTCCTCTGTCTACACCGGTCCCCTGTCTACACCAGTCCTCTGTCTCTACACCAGTCCCCTGTCTACACCAGTCCTCTGTCTCTACACCAGTCCCCTGTCTCTACACCAGTCCTGTCTCTACACCAGTCCTGTCTCTACACCAGTCCTCTGTCTATACACCAGTCCCCTGTCTACACCAGTCCTCTGTCTCTACACCAGTCCCCTGTCTCTACACCAGTCCCCTGTCTCTACACAAGTCCTCTGTCTATTCACCAGTCCTCTGTCTCTACACCAGTCCCCTGTCTATACACCAGTCCTCTGTCTCTACACCAGTCCCCTGTCTACACCAGTCCTCTGTCTATACACCAGTCCCCTGTCTACACCAGTCCTCTGTCTACACCAGTCCTCTGTCTCTACACCAGTCCTCTGTCTCTACACCAGTCCCCTGTCTCTACACCAGTCCTCTGTCTATACACCAGTCCCCTGTCTACACCAGTCCTCTGTCTACACCAGTCCTCTGTCTCTACACCAGTCCTCTGTCTCTACACCAGTCCCCTGTCTCTACACCAGTCCTCTGTCTATACACCAGTCCCCTGTCTACACCAGTCCTCTGTCTCTACACCAGTCCTCTGTCTCTACACCAGTCCTCTGTCTCTACACCAGTCCTCTGTCTCTACACCAGTCCTCTGTCTCTACACCAGTCCTCTGTCTCTACACCAGTCCTCTGTCTATACACCAGTCTCTGGGTTGCTTCATCAAAGCTGTGACTCCAAATGAGCAGAAGAAACTGATGAAAACAAAACTGTGTCTGAATACACATACTAGTGTACTACATACTTAAACTGCATACTATTGACTCATTGTCGCTTACTATTTAGCACGTACTGTTTAGTAAAAGGAATGCAGTATGCCACACACACACACACACACACACACACACACACACACACACACACACACACACACACACACACACACACACACACACACACACACACACACACACACAGTTCCCTGTCTCTACACCAGTCCCCTGTCTCTACACCAGTCCCCTGTCTCTACACCAGTCCTCTGTCTCTACACCAGTCCCCTGTCTCTACACCAGTCCTCTGTCTCTACACCAGTCCCCTGTCTCTACACCAGTCCCCCGTCTCTACACCAGTCCCCCGTCTCTACACCAGTCCTCTGTCTCTACACCAGTCCCCTGTCTCTACACCAGTCCTCTGTCTCTACACCAGTCCCCTGTCTCTACACCAGTCCTCTGTCTATACACCAGTCCCCTGTCTACACCAGTCCTCTGTCTCTACACCAGTCCCCTGTCTACACCAGTCCCCTGTCTCTACACCAGTCCTCTGTCTCTACACCAGTCCTCTGGGTTGCTTCATCAAAGCTGTGACTCCAAATGAGCAGAAGAAACTGATAAAAACTAAATCTGTGTCCGAATACACATACTAGCGTACTACATACTTAAACTGCATACTATTGACTCATTGTCGCTTACTATTTAGCACGTACTGTTTAGTAAAAGGAATGCAGTATGCCACACACACACACTTCCCTGTCTCTACACCAGTCCCCTGTCTCTACACCAGTCCCTTGTCTCTACACCAGTCCCCTGTCTCTACACCAGTCCCCTGTCTCTACACCAGTCCTCTGTCTCTACACCAGTCCCCTGTCTCTACACCAGTCCCCTGTCCCTACACCAGTCCTCTGTCCCTACACCAGTCCTCTGTCTCTACACCAGTCCTCTGTCTCTACACCAGTCCTCTGTCTCTACACCAGTCCTCTACACCAGTCCTCTGTCTCTACAACAGTCCTCTGTCTCTACACCAGTCCCCTGTCTCTACACCAGTCCTCTGTCTCTACACCAGTCCTCTGTCTATAAACCAGTCCTCTGTCTCTACACCAGTCCTCTGTCTATACACCAGTCCCCTGTCTACACCAGTCCTCTGTCTCTACACCAGTCCCCTGTCTACACCAGTCCCCTGTCTATACACCAGTCCTCTGTCTCTACACCAGTCCTCTGTCTCTACACCAGTCCTCTGTCTCTACACCAGTCCTCTGTCTCTACACCAGTCCTCTGTCTCTACACCAGTCCTCTGTCTCTACACCAGTCCTCTGTCTCTACACCAGTCCCCTGTCTCTACACCAGTCCCCTGTCTCTACACCAGTCCCCTGTCTCTACACCAGTCCCCTGTCTCTACACCAGTCCTCTGTCTCTACACCAGTCCTCTGTCTCTACACCAGTCCCCTGTCTCTACACCAGTCCTCTGTCTCTACACCAGTCCCCTGTCTAAACCAGTCCCCTGTCTACACCAGTCCTCTGTCTCTACACCAGTCCCCTGTCTACACCAGTCCTCTGTCTCTACACCAGTCCCCTGTCTCTACACCAGTCCTCTGTCTCTACACCAGTCCTCTGTCTCTACACCAGTCCTCTGTCTCTACACCAGTCCTCTGTCTCTACACCAGTCCTCTGTCTCTACACCAGTCCTCTGTCTCTACACCAGTCTCTGGGTTGCTTCATCAAAGCTGTGACTCCAAATGAGCAGAAGAAACTGATAAAAACAAAATCTGTGTCCGAATACACATACTAGCGTACTACATACTTAAACTGCATACTATTGACTCATTGTCGCTTACTATTTAGCACGTACTGTTTAGTAAAAGGAATGCAGTATGCCACGGCTGCAACTCAGCAGGGGCTCCTGCTTGGCTGAGTAGGTGGGGGGGGGGGGGGGGGGGGGGGGGGGGGACATGCATGGCATTAACCAGCCTGATGATAGCTCATTTCCAATTTGATTAATTACTTTACTAAACTCTGAATAGAATTTGAGTGGAGTTATAGGTTTACTCAGACTGGTTATAGGAAGACTATCACAATTGTCCTATACCGTAGTTGACCACATAGCTCATCTTTCATATTTAAAAAGGACTGAAGACAGAAACAGATAATCTGGTTCCATTTCAACATATTTATTAGAGAACCCAAAGTGCTGTAACATATACAGTATATTAAATCAAATAGCCTAGTGCACACACACACACACACACACACACACACACACACACACACACACACACACACACACACGCACACACACACACACACACACACACACACACACACACACACACACACACACACACCAACATTTTTCAAATGTTCAAATCAAAAGGCTGTTGCACAGACAAACGTGGACAGGCGGGTGCTTTGCAAATTTCAGAACAGCTGAAGAGCAACATAATAAACTAAAGCACTGATCGTTGAGAACGAGATAAGAATGACTGCTAAGGCTTGATCTATAAATTAAATAGGTAGTCTAGCCTAAAACAATTAGCTCATATCAAAAGGCCTGATTAACATGGCATCAATAATGCAGCCACATCCTGACTCCCAGGTGCCGACACATTCAGAAATCTAAAGATGGTTTCGTATTTAGTTTAAAAGCTCTGATGAAGGCCCGAAGAGAACAAGAAACACTTTTCAATAAGAAAACAGAAATCCACTTTGGGTAAAACATTTTTTTTTTTTAAATACTTTTCAATGATGTAGCCTACGATGCAATACTAGTGATGATTTCAAGGTGTAAGCAACTACTTATCCTATATTTGAACACCACTGCAGAAGCTTCGGCCATCTTCACAATTAAATAGTCTAGTTTTGTTGTTTGGCTACTTGAAGAGAACTAGGGCCTTCCAGCCCACCTCTTCCAATGCATTGTGGAAAAGTGTGCATCAATTTTTACTATTGTCAGAAATACACATAGAAATAGAAAATATAGAATATAAACCAAAAACACCGAACCACACAAAACAAACACCCCCTGCCACGCCCTGACCAAACTACAATGACAAATAACCCCTTTTACTGGTCAGGACGTGACAGTACCCCCCCCCCCCCAAAAAAAAGGGGCAGACCCCGAATGCACCTCAAAAACAAAAAAAAACACAAAAACAACCCCAAACCTAAAGGGAGGGAAGGGAGGGTGGCCACCGTCAACAACGGTCCCTGTGCTACACCCCCCCTCCCAATCCTCCCACTACGGAGGTGGCTCTGGCTCTGGGCGTAGCTCCCGTTCAGAAGACTCTAGGCTGGGGAGCGTCGCTGGAGACTCCGGGCTGAGGAGCGTCGCTGGAGACTCCGGGCTGAGGAGCGTCGCTGGAGGCTCAGGGCTGAGGAGCGTCGCTGGAGGCTCAGGGCTGAGGAGCGTCGCTGGAGGCTCAGGGCTGAGGAGCGTCGCTGGAGGCTCAGGGCTGAGGAGCGTCGCTGGAGGCTCAGGGCTGAGGAGCGTCGCTGGAGGCTGCACACTGGAGAGCATCGCTGGAGGCTGCAGACTGGAGGCACTGGCTGTACCGGGTTATGGAGGCGCACTGGAGGGTGAGTGCACAGAGCAGCAACAGGACGTACTGGACTGGGCAGGCGCACTGGAAGCCTGATGCGTGCGGCTGGCTTAGGAGGCGCCAGACTAGTAACACGCACCTCAGGGCTAGTGCGAGGAGCAGGAACAGGGTAAACTGGACCGAGGAGATGCACTGGTGGCCAGATGCGCTGCGCCGGCGCACTTCTCTCTGGCTGCCGGCCAACTCTCGCCTGGCAACGCTGCGGAGCCCTTGTTGACCGCACCGGACTGTGCACGCGTATGGGCGACACAGTGCGTATCTCTGCATAACAAGGTGCTTGCTTGATCCGTCGCTCCCCATAATAAGCACGGGGAGTTGGCTCAAATGTTTTGGGGGGGATGCCTCTCAGCCTCATCTAGCTCTGTTGATTCTGTTTCCTCTCCCAGAAACGTCATTCTGCCTCCCACGTCCATCCTTCTCTTCGGTGCTCCAATCCCCGCTGCTTGGTCCTTGTTTGGTGCTCCAATCCCCGCTGCTTGGTCCTTGTTTGGTGGGTGGTTCTGTCATAAATACACATAGAAATAGAAAATATAGAACATAAAACAAAAACACCGAACCACACAAAACAAACACCACCTGCCACGCCCTGACGAAACTACAATGACAAATAACCCCTTTTACTGGTCAGGACGTGACAACTATACAGACGAAGAGCCGAAATTAGTATAACATCCTAGCATTTAGCATTTAAACCCAACAGGCTACAGAGATCTGTTAGCCTGTTGATTCTGTAATCACATCAGTAGTAACAGAACTGTAGGGTCTACAGAGATCAGTTAGCCTGTTGATTCTGTAATCACATCAGTAGTAACAGAACTGTAGGGTCTACAGAGATCTGTTAGCCTGTTGATTCTGTTGTCACATCAGAAGTAACAGAACTGTAGGGACTACAGAGATCTGTTAGCCTGTTGATTCTGTTGTCACATCAGTAGTAACAGAACTGTAGGGACTACAGAGATCTGTTAGCCTGTTGATTCTGTTGTCACATCAGTTGTAACAGAACTGTAGGGACTACAGAGATCAGTTAGCCTGTTGATTCTGTTGTCACATTAGTTGTAACAGACCGATACGGACTACAGAGATCAGTTAGCCTGTTGATTCTGTAATCACATCAGTTGTAACAGAACTGTAGGGACTACAGAGATCAGTTAGCCTGTTGATTCTGTAATCACATCAGTAGTAACAGAACTGTAGGGACTACAGAGATCAGTTAGCCTGTTGATTCTGTTGTCACATCAGTAGTAACAGAACTGTAGGGACTACAGAGATCAGTTAGCCTGTTGATTCTGTTGTCACATCAGTTGTAACAGACCGATACGGACTACAGAGATCTGTTAGCCTGTTGATTCTGTTGTCACATCAGTAGTAACAGAACTGTAGGGACTACAGAGATCAGTTAGCCTGTTGATTCTGTTGTCACATCAGTTGTAACAGAACTGTAGGGACTACAGAGATCTGTTAGCCTGTTGATTCTGTTGTCACATCAGTAGTAACAGAACTGTAGGGACTACAGAGATCAGTTAGCCTGTTGATTCTGTTGTCACATCAGTAGTAACAGAACTGTAGGCACTACAGAGATCAGTTAGCCTGTTGATTCTGTTGTCACATCAGTTGTAACAGAACTGTAGGCACTACAGAGATCAGTTAGCCTGTTGATTCTGTTGTCACATCAGTAGTAACAGAACTGTAGGGACTACAGAGATCAGTTAGCCTGTTGATTCTGTTGTCACATTAGTTGTAACAGACCGATACGGACTACAGAGATCAGTTAGCCTGTTGATTCTGTTGTCACATCAGTAGTAACAGAACTGTAGGGACTACAGAGATCTGTTAGCCTGTTGATTCTGTAATCACATCAGTAGTAACAGAACTGTAGGGACTACAGAGATCAGTTAGCATAGAGATCCTATTAAACCCTCAAATGTCCAGAGCAGGATGATAATGTTAGCCATTGTGGTTCATGTCCATTCAGTGGTGACCTCTCACGGCAGCCATTGTGGTTCATGTCCATTCAATGACGTCCTCTCACGGCAGCCTTATGTTCCAATTGGATATGAAGAGGGGGCAGAGGAAGTGTGACGTATGGTGTGACGTATGGTATGACGTATAACTAGCTAAAATAGCAAGTTAACTTCTATAAGCTAGCTGGGACGCTTGCGTCCCACCCTAGTCAACAGCCAGTGGAATCGCGTCGTGCGAAATACAAATACCTCAAACATGCTATAACTTCAATTTCTCAAACATATGACTATTTTACACCATTTTAAAGACAAGACTCTCGTCCTAACCACATTGTCCGATTTCAAAAGGGCTTTACAGCGAAAGCAAAACATTAGATTATGTCAGGAGAGTACCCTGCCAAAAATAATCACACAGCCATTTTCAAAGCAAGCATATATGTCACAAAAACCAAAACCACAGCTAAATGCAGCACTACCCTTTGATGATCTTCATCAGATGACACTCCTAGGACATTATGTTATACAATACATGAATGTTTTGTTCAATAAAGTTCATATTTATATCAAAAAACAGCTTTTTACATTAGCATGTGATGTTCAGAACTAGCATACCAACCGAAAACTTCCGGGGAATTTACTAAATTACTCATGATAAACGTTGACAAAATACATAACAATTATTTTAAGAATTATAGATACAGAACTCCATATGCAATCGCGGTGTCAGATTTTAAAATATCTTTTTGGCGAAAGCACATTTTGCAATATTCTGAGTACATAGCTCGGCCATCACGGCTAGCTATTTTGACACCCACCAAGTTTGGGGCTCACTAAACTCAGAATTACTATTATAAAAATTGGATTACCTTTGCTGTTCTTCGTCAGAATGCACTCCCAGGTCTTCTACTTCAACAACAAATGTTGTTTTGGTTCCAAATAATCCATAGTTATATTCAAATAGCTCCGTTTTCTTCGTGCGTTCAGGTCACTATCCGAAGGGTGATGCGTGAGCGCATTTCGTGACAAAAAAATTCAAAATATTCCATTACCGTACTTAGAAGCATGTCAAATGCTGTTTAAAATCATTTTTTATGCGATTCTTCTCGTAAAATAGCGATAATATTCCAACCGGGCAACGTTGTATTCATTCAAAGGCTGAAAGAAAAAAATGGAGTAGTCTCGTTAACGCGCATCTCAGTCTCACTGTCCCCAGGTTGACCACTAACAAATTCTGCTTCTGTTCTTTGCCCAGAGACAGCAGACACCCCATTCCACTTTCTGGCGGCTTTAGAGAGCCAATGGAAGCCTTAGAAAATGTCACGTTACAGCACAGATGCTGTATTTTTGATAGAGATGCAACAGAAGGACAACAAATTGTCAGACAGGGCACTTCCTGTATGGAATCTTCTCAGGTTTTGGCCTGCCATATGAGTTCTGTTATACTCACAGACACCATTCAAACAGTTTTAGAAACTTTAGAGTGTTTTCTATCCAAACCTACTAATTATATGCATATTCTCATTTCTGGGCAAGAGTAGTAACCAGTTTAAATCGGGTACATTTTTTATCCGGCCGTGCAAATACTGCCCCCTAGCCCCAACAGGTTTTAACGTCTGATCATTTGATATCGATATTGACGTGTGTCTATTGACAGTAAAGCTGGACCCAGTCTGGGAGGGACAACATCTGGTATCTATTGACAGTAAAGCTGGACCCAGTCTGAGGGGGACATCATCGGGGGTCTATTGACAGTAAAGCTGGACCCAGTCTGAGGGGGACATCATCGGGGGTCTATTGACAGTCAAGCTGGACCCAGCCTGGGAGGGACAACATCTGGTGTCTATTGACAGTAAAGCTGGACCCAGCCTGGAAGGATATCATCTGGTGTCTATTGACAGTAAAGCTGGACCCAGCCTGAGGGGGACATCATAGGGGGTCTATTGACAGTAAAGCTGGACCCAGCCTGGAAGGATATCATCTGGTGTCTATTGACAGTAAAGCTGGACCCAGCCTGGGATGAACATCATCTGGTGTCTATTGACAGTAAAGCTGGACCCAGCCTGAGAGGGACAACATCTGGTGTCTATTGGCTGTAAAGCTGGACCCAGCCTGGGAGGATATCATCTGGTGTGTTAGGTTATTAATGAACCCTCAGAGTAATTCTACAGAGAAACTCTGGCAGGTCTAGTCTGGTATTTTATTTTAATTAACATAAATCTTTCAATTTGATGACATGAATTAATCACAAAGGGTCAAGGAGACACTGAAGTGTTGGGAGGGCGTCATCTGTTGTGTTATTATTCTAGCCTCAGAGGAATGAATGCACTGGTTTGTTTTCCCTCTGAGGAAAGAGAGAGAGAGAGAGAGAGAGAGCGCTTACGGGATATTGTTAACTGTCCACTCAGATCAAGCCACAAGGACCTTCTACGGGAGAAGAATTTACTCCCAAACGCTATTTATAGCTTTCTTCGTTACTTTAGACTGCTCCTTCACGTAAATCCAGAAATATCATAATATATGCTTCTGTGTTGATTGTAATGGGGATCTGTTTTGGGTCATGTACTGTATCCATGTCCACAAAATCTCATTCAAGTTGAATCGTTACTTACTTAGTCCTCTTCCTGGGTGAGAGAGAGAAGGCAAGGCAGCAACAGAAGAAGGCAGCATAATTGTTGCTCTTGGGGTACACATTTTAGATTTTTGACTCAGACAGACAGACAGACAGACAGACAGACAGACAGACAGACAGACAGACAGACAGACAGACAGACAGACAGACAGACAGACAGACAGACAGACAGACAGACAGACAGACAGACAGACAGACAGACAGACAGACAGACAGACAGACAGACAGACAGACGTGTGTGTGTGTGTGTGTGTGTGTGTGTGTGTGTGTGCCGAAGAGCCCTATTAGTTTTCCAAGCATTTGATGAAGTGCTATTCAGTAGAGAGGAGAGGCGGGAGAGACAGAAACCTTCCTCTCTCTATCGCTCTCTCTCCTGCAGCACTCTCCCCTCTCCTGTCTGCACGCCCCCTCCTTCTCTCTCCTGGCACACTGCTTCTATCATCTATATATGTAACTCACATATCGAAAGAGAATGAGAACGAAAGAGAGTTTTGATGTGTCCTTTGTGTATATCTCTTAATCCATGTAATATAGTTCTAATGACCTGTAATATAATTATAATGACCTGTAATATAGTTCTAATGACCTGTTATATAGTCCTAATGACCTGTAATATAATTATAATGACCTGTAATATAATTCTAATGACCTGTAATATAGTTCTAATGACCTGTAATATAGTTCTAATGACCTGTAATATAATTCTAATGACCTGTTATAGAGTTCTAATGACCTGTTATAGAGTTCTAATGACCTGTTATATAGTCCTAATGACCTGTAATATAATTAGAATGACCTGTAATGTAGTTCTAATGACCTGTAATATAATTATAATGACCTGTAATATAGTTCTAATGACCTGTTATATAGTCCTATTGACCTGTAATATAATTCTAATGACCTGTTATATAGTCCTAATGACCTGTAATATAGTCCTAATGACCTGTTATATAGTCCTAATGACCTGTAATATAGTTCTAATGACCTGTAATATAGTTCTAATGACCTGTAATATAGTTCTAATGACCTGTTATATAGTCCTAATGACCTGTAATGTAGTTCTAATGACCTGTAATATAGTTCTAATGACCTGTTATAGAGTTCTAATGACCTGTTATAGAGTTCTAATGACCTGTAATGTAGTTCTAATGACCTGTAATATAATTATAATGACCTGTTATATAGTTCTAATGACCTGTAATATAGTTCTAATGACCTGTTATAGAGTTCTAATGACCTGTTATATAGTCCTAATGACCTGTTTTATAGTTCTAATGACCTGTTATAGAGTTCTAATGACCTGTTATAGAGTTCTAATGACCTGTAATATAGTTCTAATGACCTGTTATATAGTTCTAATGAGCTGTAATATAGTTCTAATGAGCTGTAATATAGTTCTAATGACCTGTTATATAATTCTAATGACCTGTTATAGAGTTCTAATGACCTGTTATAGAGTTCTAATGACCTGTTATAGAGTTCTAATGACCTGTTATAGAGTTCTAATGACCTGTAATATAGTTCTAATTAGACTAAAGAGTTGAAGTGCACATGTTAGAAATTAAAATTGAGAAAAGCCTCATTAATTCTCTGTCAACAACACGGGATTTTTACCACACAGTGGAAGACAAAATTATCCATGACAAGCACACAAACAGAATATTCGATTCACTGTTGCCTCAAATTAGTAATGTACATGTTTTGATAGTGAATAACATAATTTATCAGACCAACATGTCACACAATCATTAAAGAAAATATTCTGAAACTATTATTTGACTTAAAATAATTGAATGTCATGTTCTTCAAATCCTAATTAAGCCTGTTCTGTTATGCACTTTCCTGTTGTTTTCATAAAATGTTGGTTGACGTTACAATACGTGTTATTGAATTAAAGCTAAACGTCTGTGTGTTAGGGGCGTGCGTGCGTGTGTGTGTGTCCCTATGCGCACAACGTCTTCGCAGTTTGCACGGAGCGCACCAGCGCGCATCCACAGGCAGGCAGAGTGGAATCCAGGTTCTCTGAGACCTCGCGTTATTAGTTTATACCCGCAGCGCTTCGGTTCGGTTCGCTTCCTCCCAACAACAGGTGTAAAGGAGCGGCTGGATAAAGAGAGGATAAGAGAATATAACCAGAGGGTATTTGCAAACAGTTGTAATCATAAAGAAGTAGGTTACATGTCCTGCAAGATTGACAAGAGTTCACTTCATCGTTTTTCTATGCGCGCTGCGCCGGCTTTCCATCTTGTGTGTCCCAGTTTTTCTGCGCTATAGGCTGCACCATTTCTGTCTCTTTCTAAAGGAAAAAGAGAAGAGATTATGAAGAAAAACAACTGTACTCTGTTAAGGGATGTCCTCTACTCAAACGGAATAACGGAATAAAGTAGAATATAGGCTACTCTGAAGATAAAACCATCATTTATCATCAAGGATTCGATGACGTGAAGTCCTCTTATAGAACACGGATTGTTATAGGATATTCGTTTAGTACCTAAATACGGAATACAACCATAGTTATTTTTGTTGTTTGTTTTGTAAACCAGTTGTTGCATTCCCTAAACGCGGAATAGCCTTGGAAAGAAGAGGCATCTTTCTATGTGGATTCAATTGATATATCCTCAACATCCAAGGCGAAATGTGAGTTATATGTTTTATTTACTTTGAGTCATCATACACAGTCTAAAAATAATGTTTTCTAGGCTATTTGTGGGTTCACATCGGTAAAGAAGGAACTGGCGATGGAGTTAAAATAAAATTTGCGTGCACTGCGCACCGGTGCGTGCCGATTTGTCTCCGACTAGGGTAGCTCTGGAAAACGCTAGGCGGCATTCTGCCTTATCCATAGAGTTTTCAGCAGTTAGCTTCACCCACTTCTGGCTCCATATGACATTTTTTTTTAGGGTTAGGGTTCCCCCACAGCCATATCTCCATGTAACAGCGCTTGTTTACGGAAAGTCGACTATTTGTGCTAATCTGATTATCTGAGTCTCTGAACACCTGTATGTGCACGGAAGACGGACGCTACAAACGTGTTGTCACTGAATAATACTATCGGCTGCAACTGTGTTAAAACAGTGAATTGTAAGTGTATATGTGCGTTTGTGAAATTATTTTGATGTGATATGAAAGTAGAGGGCTTTATGTTTCTTGAACCATACCACAATTGAGCATCGATTCATGTTCCAATGGAGTATTTGGCTGTTTAGAGCCAAATCCCCTCTAAACAGAGCATCTATTTAAAGGGATACTTCATGATTTTGGCAATGAGGCCCGTTATCCACTTCCCCAGAGTTAGATAAACTTGTGGATACCATTTGTAAATCTCTGTCCAGTATGATGGAAGTTAAAGGTATTTCCTCGAGACAATCCCAGCTAGCAATGAGGAATCGTCCCTGAAGCGGCCCTCTTCCGGTTGGTCGAAACGGATTAAATCGGCCCGGAATCGGGTGTCGGACTGGGCCAGGAATCAAAATGAATGACTGCCCAGAAACAGCCCAAGAACATCGGGCAGTTTCCATCTACAGACTTTGACCGGCTGTCACGTACGTCGTAGGAAGGAGACCAAGGCGCAGCGTGCGTATCGTTCCACATCTTTTATTTTAATGTGAAACTTAGCAAAACAAACAATAAACTACAAACAAAACACAAACCGTGACGACAGAGGTGCAACGTGCACTAACTCAAAATAATCTCCCACAAACACAGGTGGGAAAAACAACTACTTAAATATGGTCCCCAATTAGAGACAATGATGACCAGCTGCCTCTAATTGGGGATCATACAAAAATCCCAACATAGAAAAAAGAAACTAGAACCAAAACATAGAAAATTTAAACTAGACAAAACCCCCCAGTCACACCCTGACCTACTCTACCATAGAAAAATACGAGCTCTCTATGGTCAGGACGTGACACCGGCATCTTACCAGAATCCCCCCAGAAGGGGCCTGATGCAAATTTAAATAAATGTATACAAAATTACCTGATTTAGTCATTTTAAATATTACTATTTTATACATACAAATTATACCCATCCACAAGAAAAACATTTTGTGTCAGATGAAACACCATACACATGGTGACGTGTCAACGTGCATGCGCCTGGCCTGCCACAGGAGTCGCTACAGCGCAATGGGACAAGGACATCCCGGCCGGCCATACCCTCCCCTAACTCGGACGACACTGGGCCAATTGTGTGTCGCCTCATTGATCTCCCGGTCGTGGCCGGCACGGGTCTCAAACCAGCATCTGTAGCAGCGCAGTTTGCACAGCGACTCAGTGTCTTAGAACGCTTTGTCACTGGGGAGGTTCCATCTGTCAAGTTTTTAATGTTTATCTTTTGCCTTGCACAAAGTATGAAAATACAAAAATACTACGCAGAATTCTTAATGAATTTCATTTAAATCTTAATTGTATGTTTTTTAATCATAAATAATTACAAAATGTGGAAAAATAAATAATGAAATGTTAGTTATATAAAGCAGCCCGTGTAATCATCTGCCAGAGAGTAGCCCCAATCGGCCCGAGCCCCAAGTAATATATTTGGGCCAGATAACTCACACCGTAATCGGCCCGAGCTCAATCCTCACATCCTAGCCATAAGTAATACTGCCGAAGGCAGCCCAGACTCGGGCCATATGACATCGGCCGAGTCTGACTCTCAGCCGAGTGCCCCGACTTTTAGCCGGAATCGCCCCAGATCCACTGTGCTAGCTGGGATGCTAACTAGCTTTGGCGCAATGAATGGAAGTCTATGGGTATCTATGCTAGTTAGCATTGTCTCGCAAACCTAACTCTAACTTCCTTCATAATGGACACAAATACATACAAATAGTATCCACTAGTTCATCTGATTCTGGGGAAGTAGATAAAGGGCCTCGTTGCCAAAATCCGAAAGTCTCCCTTTAAGTTCTGCCTGTTAATGAAGGGGTGTAGACTTCGGCTACTGAACTTCGGCTTGCCTCAAGAAAAAAACGTGTTCTCGAACAGCAAAAAAAAAAAAAAAACCTGCCAAACACCAAAACGAACAAAAACGTCAGTAAATGATGCCATAATATATGCGCAAGCTGTTTCGACTGGGGAGTATATGCTAAGCTTTATGGAGCGGATCATGGTTGCAATGGAGATCAGCTGTGCAGGTGATTTTAGCACCTATTGATGGTTTAATTAATGAGAGATCAGCTGGAGATTATCTGGCGGCCATCTGTGGTTGCAAAGGTCCTTGGACTATAAGGAATAATTTTGGGCTCCTTTGGTCCTTTTATTGGGCTTATGAACTCGTTGAACCAAATCAACATATTTCTAAGTTTCAAAACGTTGAAAAGTTATAATTTATGTTTTACTGAGTTAGATACAAACACAATTAGGCTAAACACAAAATTGGGCAAATTTGTTACGTGCTAATTATTTTCTTATATAAATGTCCAATAACTTTTGAATCGGAAGCTATATAGGCCGAGTCACCTGGCACTCTTCAACCAAAAAGGTGGGTCCCTAGCCCACCTGTGTGCTCCTTTCAACAGGTGTAATCGTGGTACTGTGTGGGGAGGTCTGGGCCTTATTGGAATAAGTGATTGTGCCATTTAACCTGTTATGGCTAGGGGGCAGTATTTTCACGGCCGGATAAAAAACGTACCCAATTTAATCTGATTATTACTCCTGCCCAGAAACTAGAATATGCATATAAGTATTAGCTTTGGATAGAAAACACTCCAAAGTTTCTAAAACTGTTTGAATGGTATCTGTGAGTATAACAGAACTCATTTGGCAGGCCAAAACCTGAGAAGATTCTGTACAGGAAGTACCCTGTCTGACCATTTCTTGCCCTTCTTGATTATCTCTATCCAATACAGGGGATCTCTGCTGTTACGTGACACTTCCTACGGCTCCCATGGGCTCTCAGAAGGCGGCAAAAAACTGAATGATATCGAGGCAGCCCCTGGTTGAAAAACATTAGCGCGTTTGGATAGTGGCCAGTCACAGTACTATGAGACTCAGGCTCGTGCACGAGGGGATCCCATGCTTTTATTTTCTCTCTCTTTTGTACGTAAACACGCTTTCCCGGTCGGAATATTATCGCTTTATTACGAGAAAAATGGCATAATAATTGATTTTAAACAGCGGTTGACATGCTTCGAAGTACGGTAATGGAATATTTAGAATTTTTTTGTCACGAAATGCGTCGTGCGCGTGACCCTTATTTACACTTCGGATAGTGTCTTGAACGCACAAACAAAACGCCGCTATTTGGATATAACAATGGATTATTTTGAACCAAACCAACATTTGTTATTGAAGTAGCAGTCCTGGGAGTGCATTCTGACGAAGAACACCAAAGGTAATCAAACTTTTCTAATAGTAAATCGGAGTTTGGTCAGGGCTAAACTTGGTGGGTGTCTAAATAGCTAGCAGTGATGGCTGGGCTATCTACTCAGAATATTGCAAAATGTGCTTTCACCGAAAAGCTATTTTAAAATCGGACACCTCGATTGCACAAAGGAGTTCTGTATCTATAATTCTTAAAATAATTGTTATGTTTTTTGTCAACGTTTATCGTGAGTAATTTAGTAAATTCAGTTCTGAACGTCACATGCTAATGTAAAAAGCTGGTTTTTGATATAAATATGAACTTGATTGAACAAAACATGCATGTATTGTATAACATAATGTCCTAGGTGTGTCATCTGATGAAGATCATCAAAGGTTAGTGCTGCATTTAGCTGTGGTTTTGTTTTTTGTGACATTATATGCTAGCTTGAAAAATGGGTGTCTGATTATTTCTGGCTGCGTACTCTGCTGACATAATCTAATGTGCAAATTGTTGAGATACAAATAGTGGGGGAAGATAAATAAAGATAAATATTGGTGGTATTTTCAATGTTTGTGCTCCACTGGTTGCTCTTTCCTCATGGCAACGGGCCACAAATATTAATTCTGTAATTGCACACTGCGGTATTTCACCTTACAGCTATGAGAGTTTATCAATGTTTAATTTGATTTTAAATTATTTGTGGGTCCGTATGATCAGCGGGAAATATATATATATATCTCTAATGTGGTCATACAGTTGGCAGGAGGTTAGGAAGTGCAGCTCAGTTGGCATCTAATTTTGTTGGAAAGTGGGCACATATCCTGTCTTCTCTTGAGAGTCATGTCTGCCTATGGCGACCTCTCTCAATAGCAAGGCAATGCTCATTGAGTCTGTAAATAGTCAAGGATTTTATTAATTTTGGGTCAGTCACAGTGGTCAGGTATTTTGCCGCTGTGTTTAGGGACAGATAGCATTCCAATTTGCTCGGTTCTTGGTTGATTCTTTCTAGTGTGTCAAAAGTTATCTTTTTTGCTTTCTCAGATAATTTGGTTGCGTCTAATTGTGTTGCTGGCCTGTGGGTCTGTGGGGCCTGTTTGTGTTTGTGAACAGAGCCCCAGAACCAGCTAGCTGAGGGGACTCTTCTCCAGGTTAATCTCTCTGTAGGTGAGGGTTTTGTGGTGGAATATGTGGGCATCGCTTCCTTTTAGGTAGTTGTAGAATTTGACGGCTATTTTTCTGGATTTAGCATGTTCTAATTCTGCTCTGCATTGTTTGGTGTTTTGTGTTGTACACAAAGTATATTTTTGCAGAAATCTGCATGCAGAGTCTCAATTGGGTGTTTGTCCCATTTTTTGTCAATTCTTAGTTGGTTAGTGGACCCCAGACCTCACAATCACAGAGGGCAATGGATTCTAGAACTGATTGAAGTATTTTTTAGTAAGATCCTTATTGGGATGTCGATTTTAATGTTCCTTTTGATGGTATGCAAGACCCTTCTTGCCTTGCCTCTTAGATCATTCACAGCCTTGTGGAACTTACCTGTGATGTTGATGTTTAGGCTGAGGTAGGTATAATTACTTCTGTGCTTGAAGGCAATTTTTATTTGTTGTCCTGGCAACTGGACCTTTTTTGGACCATTATTATTGTCTTACTGAGACTCACTGTCAGGGCCCAAGTCTGACAGAATCTGTGCAGAAGATCTAGGTGCTGCTGTAAGCCCTCCTTGGTTGGGGACTGAAGCACCAGATCATCAGCAAAAAGTAGACATTTGACTTCAGATTCTAGTCGGGTGATATACATGTTGAAGAGGGTGGGGCTCAAGCGGCATCCCTGTCTCACCCCACGGCTCAGAGGAAAGAAATGTGTGTTTAATGCCAATTTTAACTGCACACTTGTTGTTTGTGTACATTCAGTTTATATTATCATGTGTTTTTCTTCCATCACTGCTTTCCACCAATTTGTATAGCAGACCCTGATGCCAAATTGAGTCAAACGCTTTTTTGATATCAACAAGCATGAGAAAACTTTGCTTTTGTTTTGCTTTGTTTGTTTGTTTGTCTGTCTGTCAGTAAGGGTGTTCAGTGTATATATGTGGTCTGTAAAATGGTATTTTGGTAAGAAGCCAATTCGAAATTTGCTCAGGACTATGTCTCTCTCACTCCCTCTCTCTTTCTCTCTCTCCCTCCCTCTCTATCTCTCTCTCCCTCCCTCTCTATCTCTCTCTCTCCCTCCCTCTCTATCTCTCTCTCTCCCTCCCTCTATCTCTATTTCTCTCATTCTCTCTCTTTATTGCTCCTTTTGTTTTGGTTGTGTCAACCATCAATATACAACACAATATACACAACTAATAAAGTCATACTTGATTATATCAACCCTAAACCTTATCTCTCAATGTATTTCTCACCCAGCATCTTTTGGGCTTCTCTCATTGCCCCTCTCACACCCTCTCTGTCCCGTTACAGTCTGTGATGCCCTAGCCACAGCAGGACCCACAACAGCACCTGCCGTAAAAGCTGAGTTGAGTTGAGGTGAGATGTCTCAGCTGTACTACCGGCGGACAGACAGCTCTTCGTACCGGGACCGTATCCCTCTGCGGATCGTCCGGTCTGAGTCAGAGCTGTCTTCCCTGGAGAAGGCCTATCTGGGAACCGTGGAGAAGGGAGACTACGGCAGCGTCAAACAGGCTCTGGAGGTAGGGATGGACGGACGGATAGGTGTGTGTGTGCACATGCGTGTGTGCGTGTAAGTTTTCGGTGGATTGATGGTCAGCACCTTCGATTAAAGGTTGATGTAAGAAATAACTTCTTCAAAAGAGTTCAAATAAGTTTACCTTCAATGTTGGTTATCAAACTTACCATGATAATTATTGTGATATGGAACTTCCATTATCATCCCTTCCCAATTATTGTTACACCATCCCTGAGTTATCATATCGTTGTCCCTTCTCCATAGGAGGCTGAGATCTACTTCAAGATCAACATTAACTGTATAGACCCGTTAGGCCGCACAGCTCTGTTGATCGCCATAGAGAATGAGAACCTGGAGATCATAGAACTACTGCTGAGCTTTAACGTGTATGTCGGTGATGCTCTGCTGCACGCCATCCGCAAAGAGGTGGTGGGGGCCGTGGAACTGCTTCTCAACCACAAGAAATCCAGTGGAGGCATGCAGGTAAGGGGGGGGTGGGGGGGTGATAGTAGTAATACATTGTTGGGCCTTTTAAATTTGTCCTGTTTAGGGCTGTGGCGGTCATTTTGTCAACTGGTTATTGTCACGCAAAAGACTGCTGAGTCTCATGGTCATTGACCGTTAATTAACATAAACACGTTTAGCAACTCCATGCCTCCGTGGAAACAAGCATGGAGTCATGGAGATGATAATGCTCGCCTTTGGAACATCTACATTTAAAAAAAAGTATATTATTTATTTTTGTCAGGTCTAAATAAACATTGTGATATGAAGAAAATGTATTTCAGAAGAACAGATAATCAATTGGCCTACTGTATGTTATCTGGCTATACTCCATGCCATAGACTAGGCTTGTTCATTCAGCAGACAATATATGTGTATGAGTCCCATACTATTATTTTATAGTATATGATTTTATAGTAAGTAAAATATAATTGAGCTTAGCTGAATAAAAAGGAACATTTTTCCCATTCCGGAGCGATGAAATGACTATGTTGCATATGAAGTGGCTATGTTGCATAGGCTATGTTGCATATGAAGTGGCTATGTTGCATATGAAGTGGCTATGTTGCATATGAAGTGGCTATGTTGCATATGAAGTGGCTATGTTGCATATGAAGTGGCTATGTTGAGCATAAAAGTGATCATTTGAAATAGGTCCTACTTTATGTGCTAGATTTAGAGTTTTTAGGCATCTTTAGTTGTGAATGATACAAACCTTAGAATGTCTTAGAAATGAAAACATCAATGGGCTGCATGATGCGACTATTGATGATTTGAGAAAGTTGCAAAAAGATATTGCGCTCTGTTCCTTGTCTCAGGCTTTACACAGCTGTTCTCTCATCAACTGATCATATTTTCACCTCTCAGACTATTCCCAATTTAATCTAGTCTAAAATGTCAAATCGATTATGAATGGCCCGTTTTTAAAATGAAACCGTCAGGAAAAAAAATAATTTAATCTGTAGGCCTATGCACTGAAATTGCAAATGGAGGACGCTTCCCAGTACTCTGTATGCCATGGGATCTCCAACCCTGTTCCTGCAGCTTCCCAGTACTCTGTATGCCATGGGATCTCCAACCCTGTTCCTGCAGCTTCCCAGTACTCTGTATGCCATGGGATCTCCAACCCTGTTCCTGCAGCTACCCAGTACTCTGTATGCCATGGGATCTCCAACCCTGTTCCTGCAGCTTCCCAGTACTCTGTATGCCATGGGATCTCCAACCCTGTTCCTGCAGCTTCCCAGTACTCTGTATGCCATGGGATCTCCAACCCTGTTCCTGCAGCTTCCCAGTACACTGTATGCCATGGGATCTCCAACCCTGTTCCTGCAGATTCCCAGTACTCTGTATGCCATGGGATCTCCAACCCTGTTCCTGCAGCTTCCCAGTACTCTGTATGCCATGGGATCTCCAACCCTGTTCCTGCAGATTCCCAGTACTCTGTATGCCATGGGATCTCCAACCCTGTTCCTGCAGCTTCCCAGTACTTCATTTGGGAAACCAATTCAAATCAGTTCGGGAACATCGATAGTAACATGTTTTCACAACAAAACATATTTCATTAAACTATTGCCAGCCCCCTCTCTCTCTGCGCGCTCAAGAAAGAAATGAAGGCGAGCGAGGAGGAGACGGAAATGCATGGTGGGGAAATATTATTTTGCTAATGTTAATTAACGTGTCCTTTATTAATTCTGAAAATATAAAAAATTCCCTATAACTAGGCTATTCAAATATCAAATACAAAGTCACTATAATTGTAGGCTAACTCTGTAAGCCGCCCTGCACAATCAATGAAACAATAGCATCGCCTAGGCCTCTACGTCCTCAAGCTCTCCCAGATTCATGGTTAGAAAATTTGGAGCGTAGCATAAGGTAACCAGTCCATCCAGTATGCCTAATAATACAGTCCACACTGAAAGGTGATATTAAACATTATTAGTTTAATTTTGGAGTAGCCTATTGGCAAAACCAATTATGTACCAAATCTTTAATCCGTTTTTTTTTCTTCGTTTTTCTGCCATGTGTAATATACGGTAAGCTATGTATTTTATAACGGCTCAATCATTAATTTAATTCTGTGTTTTTTTGTGTGTGTGGGGGGGGCTTGGGCTCATAAATAGGTCTATCTATATGCATGAGCTCTATTATCCTTTTACGGCTAGGGGTTCCGCTAGCGGAACGTTTCCACAACATCTGGTGAAATGGCAGAGCAAGAAATACCCCCAAAAATATTTGAAATATTTAACTGTGCAATATACCAAATTAAAGCTTAACTTCTTGTTAATCTAGCCACCGTGTCAGATTTCAAAAAGGCTTTATGGCGAAAGCTATTATCTGAGGACAGCACCCCATCAAACAAACACATGACAATCATAATTCAACCCGCCAGGTGCGACACAAAACTCAGAAATAACTATGTAATTCATGCCTTACCTTTGAAGATCTTCTTCTGTTGGCACTCCAATATGTCCCATAAACATCATAAATGGTCCTTGTTCGATAAATTCCGCTGTTATATCTCCAAAATGTCCATTTATTTGGCGCATTTGGCGCATTTGATTCAGAAAAACACTGGTTCCAACTCGTGCAACATGACTACAAAATATCTAATTAAGCTACCTGTAATCTTGATCCAAATTTTTCAAACAACTTTCCTAATACAACTTCAGGTCTTTTTTAACGTAAATAATCGATCAAATTTAAGACGGGATAAACTGTGTTCAATACCGGACGAAAACAAAGTGGAGCGAGCTTTCTTGTCGCGCGCCCCAAACACAACAGTACACTAGACTCGACCCTTGTTCTAAACAGCCATACTTCTTCATTACTCAGAAGAAAAACATCAACCAATTTCTAAAGACTGTTGACATCCAGTGGAAGTGATAGGAACTGCAAGCAAGTGCCTTAGAAATCTAGATCCACATAGAAACCTCATTGAAAACACTGTCACCTCAAAAAAACATTTTCCTGGATGGTTTGTCCTCGGGGTTTCGCCTGCCAAATAAGTTCTGTTATATTCACAGACATAATTTTAACAGTTTTAGAAACTGTAGAGTGTTTTCTATCCAGATCCAGATTATATGCATATCCTAGCTTCTGGGCCTGAGTAGCAGGCAGTGTACTTTGAGCATGCTTTTCATCCAAAATTCCAAATGCTGCCCCCTATCCTAAAAAAGTTATGCATATGAGGATTTTTGAATTAATCACCTTAGGCTGTCATTGTAAATACGAATTTGTTCTTAAAACCTCTTACATCTAGACGTTCCGCTAGCGGAACACCTGCTCCAATATCCAATGATAGGCGTGGCGCGAATTACAAATTCCTCAAAAATACAAAAACTTCAATTTTTCAAACATATGACTATTTCACAGCATTTTAAAGACAAGACTCTCCTTTATCTATTTTCTTTCGTCTGTTTACCTAAACGCAGATTCCCGGTCGGAATATTATCGCTTTTTTATGAGAAAAATGGCATAAAAATTGATTTTAAACAGCGGTTGACATGCTTCGAAGTACGGTAATGGAATATTTAGAATTTTTTTGTCACGAATTGCGCCATGCTCGTCACCCTTATTTACCCTTTCGGATAGTGTCTTGAACGCACGAACAAAACGCCGCTGTTTGGATATAACTATGGATTATTTTGAACCAAACCAACATTTGTTATTGAAGTTGAAGTCCTGGGAGTGCATTCTGACGAAGACAGCAAAGGTAATAACATTTTTCTTATAGTAAATCTGACTTTGGTGAGTGCTAAACTTGCTGGGTGTCTAAATAGCTAGCCCTGTGATGCCGGGCTATCTACTGAGAATATTGCAAAATGTGCTTTCACCGAAAAGCTATTTTAAAATCGGACATATCGAGTGCATAGAGGAGTTCTGTATCTATAATTCTTAAAATAATTGTTATGCTTTTTGTGAACGTTTATCGTGAGTAATTTAGTAAATTCACCGGCAGTGTTCGGTGGGAATGCTAGTCACATGCTAGTCACATGCTAATGTAAAAAGCTGGTTTTTGATATAAATATGAACTTGATTGAACAAAACATGCATGTATTGTATAACATATTGTCCTAGGGTTGTCATCTGATGAAGATCATCAAAGGTTAGTGCTGCATTTAGCTGTGGTTTGGGTTTATGTGACATTATATACTAGCTTGAAAAATGGGTGTCTGATTATTTCTGTCTGGGTACTCTGCTGACATAATCTAATGTTTTTCTTTCGTTGTAAAGCCTTTTTGAAATCGGACAGTGTGGTTAGATTAACGAGAGTCTTGTCTTTAAAATGGTGTAAAATAGTCATATGTTTGAAAAATTGAAGTTTTTGCATTTTTGAGGTTTTTGAATAACGCGCCACGGGATTACACTGGCTGTTACGTAGGTGGGACGATTTGGTGCCACCTACCCTAGAGAGGTTAACTGACTTGCCTAGTTAAATTATGGTTAATTAAAATAAAAAAGAAATAAAAAAGAAAGCACTTCATTGTGTTAAGCTTAGAAACAACATCCAAAATGACCATGTTTTCCACTCAGTTTCAACCTGCTGTTAAACTTCTTTCTTCAAATTGATCCATCACAGTGAGGTGAGTTTTAGAAGCACAATACTGTTTTGATGATCAGTGTTTGATGTGATTTTAGATTTCATTTGCATTGATGTCAGAGTGGTTAGAGGGACAATAGAGCCCTGAGTACCAGGGCATTAGGACCTGATGGCGGGACAATAGAGCCCTGAGTACCAGAGAATTTGCAACCAATTTATAAAAATAAAAAAATGTAAATGCCGTTAACGAGTTGGGTCCAGAGTGCATAAGAGGAGATTACCGTGATTCAACGAGTAATTTTCCTGGGGCCACCGCAACAGCAACTCGTCCTGTTACACACGTGTACAAGTGTGAAATGGACCTGTATTTCTTGCACATCCCAACTCGCCACTGGCAACAACCATCAATTGCACGTTGGTTCAGCGAACTTTCATTGAAATGACGTGGAAACAACGTTGCTTCAACCAGTGTGTGCCCAGTGGGTCCCCCTGAGACACCCTTGGAGAGTGGGGTTACAGCCAAGGTCACCATTGTCCAGCGCTCCTTGAGCAATTGGTGTTATCAGCCTTTGCTCAAGGGCACACCAACAGATTTTTCACCTTGTCGGCTTGCGGATTCGAACCAGTAACCTCAAGCCTACCTGCCACTATCACTTACAGGTGTGGGGAAATGTTTAGGAGTCTGTACTTAGAGCTGTGGGAAACCAACTCAATGGCCTTGTGGTTAGTGTGCGTCCTGAGATTGGAAGGTTGGGAGTTTTGATCCCTGGCAGAGTCATACCAAAGACGGTAAAAGTGGGACCCGATGTGTCTCTGCTTGGCACTCAGTATTAAAGGGATAGACTGGGGGTAGTGCCCTGCGATAGACTAGTGTACTGTACATCAAGCTGCCTCACGCTACAGAAACAGGAGATAGACTAACATCCTGTCCAGGTAGTGTACTGTACATCAAGCTGCCTCACGCTACAGAAACAGGAGATAGACTAGCATCCTGTCCAGGTAGTATACTGTACATCAAGCTGCCTCAAGCACACTACAGAAACAGGAGATAGACTAGCATCCTGTCCAGGTAGTGTACTAGTACATCAAGCTGCCTCAAGCACACTACAGAAACAGGAGATAGACTAGCATCCTGTCCAGGTAGTGTACTTGAAACAAGAGATGAAGCTACTGATTACTGTTTGAAGAAGACTATGTTGCTCTCTCTGTCTCTCTCAGTAACCCTCTCTCTCTCTCTCTCTCTCTCTCTCTCTCTCCCTCTCTCTCTCTCTCTCTCTCTCTCTCTCTCTCTCTCTCTCTCTCTCTCTCTCTCTCTCTCTCTCTCTCGCTCTCAGCACCTGCTCAGGGACCACCAGTGTTTGCGTGGGTTTTAATTAATCAAACACAATCACAATTGCTACAATATGCTAATACTGTGACAGACACACACTAATACAATATGTTAATGCTGAGATCACTGCTCCTCATCCACACTGATGTTGTTACTTCAGCTTGTCAGCCAAGGCCAAGGGGGTTTGTTTGTTCCCATGTTGATACGCCAGCTTGTCAGCCAAGGCCACGGGGGGTTGTTGGTTCCCATGTTGTTACAACAGCTTGTCAGCCAAGGCCAAGGTGGTTTGTTTGTTCCCATATTGTTACAACAGCTTGTCAGCCAAGGCGGTTTGTTTGTTCCCATGTTGTTACGCCAGCTTGTCAGCCAGGGCCACGGGGGGTTGTTGGTTCCCATGTTGATATGCCAGCTTGTCAGCCAAGGCCAAGGGGGTTTGTTTGTACCCATATTGTTACAACAGCTTGTCAGCCAAGGCCAAGGCGGTTTGTTTGTTCCCATGTTGTTACGCCAGCTTGTCAGCCAGGGCCACGGGGGGTTGTTGGTTCCCATGTTGATATGCCAGCTTGTCAGCCAAGGCCAAGGGGGTTTGTTTGTACCCATATTGTTACAACAGCTTGTCAGCCAAGGCCAAGGGGGTTTGTTTGTACCCATATTGTTACAACAGCTTGTCAGCCAAGGCCAAGGGGGTTTGTTTGTACCCATATTGTTACAACAGCTTGTCAGCCAAGGCCAAGGGGGTTTGTTTGTTCCCATGTTGATACGCCAGCTTGTCAGCCAAGGCCAAGGGGGTTTGTTTGTTCCCATGTTGATATGCCAGCTTGTCAGCCAAGGCCAAGGGGGTTTGTTTGTTCCCATGTTGATATGCCAGCTTGTCAGCCAAGGCCAAGGGGGTTTGTTTGTACCCATATTGTTACAACAGCTTGTCAGCCAAGGCCAAGGGGGTTTGTTTGTACCCATATTGTTACAACAGCTTGTCAGCCAAGGCCAAGGGGGTTTGTTTGTTCCCATGTTGATATGCCAGCTTGTCAGCCAAGGCCAAGGGGGTTTGTTTGTTCCCATGTTGATACGCCAGCTTGTCAGCCAAGGCCAAGGGGGTTTGTTTGTACCCATATTGTTACAACAGCTTGTCAGCCAGGGCCACGGTGGTTTGTTTGTTCCCATGTTGATACGCCAGCTTGTCGGCCAAGGCCAAGGGTGTTTGTTTGTTCCCATGTTGATATGCCAGCTTGTCAGCCAAGGCCAAGGGGGTTTGTTTGTTCCCATATTGTTACGCCAGCTTGTCAGCCAAGGCCAAGGGTGTTTGTTTGTTCCCATGTTGTTACATCAACTGTCAGCCAGGGACACGGGGGTTTGTTTGTTCCCGTATTGTTACGCCAGCTTGTCAGCCAAGGCCAAGGGGGTTTGTTTGTTCCCATGTTGTTACATCAACTGTCAGCCAGGGACACGGGGGTTTGTTTGTTCCCATATTGTTACGCCAGCTTGTCAGCCAAGGCCAAGGGTGTTTGTTTGTTCCCATGTTGTTACATCAACTGTCAGCCAGGGACACGGGGGTTTGTTTGTTCCCGTATTGTTACGCCAGCTTGTCAGCCAAGGCCAAGGGTGTTTGTTTGTTCCCATGTTGTTACATCAACTGTCAGCCAGGGACACGGGGGTTTGTTTGTTCCCGTATTGTTACGCCAGCTTGTCAGCCAAGGCCAAGGGGGTTTGTTTGTTCCCATGTTGTTACATCAACTGTCAGCCAAGGCCAAGGGTGTTTGTTTGTTCCCATGTTGTTACATCAACTGTCAGCCAGGGACACGGGGGTTTGTTTGTTCCCGTATTGTTACGCCAGCTTGTCAGCCAAGGCCAAGGGGGTTTGTTTGTTCCCATGTTGTTACATCAACTGTCAGCCAAGGCCAAGGGGGTTTGTTTGTTCCCATGTTGTTACATCAACTGTCAGCCAAGGCCACGGGGGTTTGTTTGTTCCCATGTTGTTACATCAACTGTCAGCCAAGGCCAAGGGGGTTTGTTTGTTCCCATGTTGTTACATCAACTGTCAGCCAAGGCCACGGGGGTTTGTTTGTTCCCATGTTGTTACATCAACTGTCAGCCAGGGACACGGGTGTTTGTTTGTTCCCATGTTGTTACATCAACTGTCAGCCAGGGACACGGGGGTTTGTTTGTTCCCGTATTGTTACGCCAGCTTGTCAGCCAAGGCCAAGGGTGTTTGTTTGTTCCCATGTTGTTACATCAACTGTCAGCCAGGGACACGGGGGTTTGTTTGTTCCCGTATTGTTACGCCAGCTTGTCAGCCAAGGCCAAGGGTGTTTGTTTGTTCCCATGTTGTTACATCAACTGTCAGCCAGGGACACGGGGGTTTGTTTGTTCCCATGTTGTTACATCAACTGTCAGCCAAGGCCAAGGGGGTTTGTTTGTTCCCATGTTGTTACATCAACTGTCAGCCAGGGACACGGGGGTTTGTTTGTTCCCATGTTGTTACATCAACTGTCAGCCAGGGACACGGGGGTTTGTTTGTTCCCATATTGTTACACCAGCTTGTCAGCCAGGGACACGGGGGTTTGTTTGTTCCCATATTGTTACACCAGCTTGTCAGCCAGGGACACGGGGGTTTGTTTGTTCCCATATTGTTACACCAGCTTGTCAGCCAGGGACACGGGGGTTTGTTTGTTCCCATATTGTTACACCAGCTTGTCAGCCAGGGACACGGGGGTTTGTTTGTTCCCATATTGTTACACCAGCTTGTCAGCCAGGGACACGGGGGTTTGTTTGTTCCCATATTGTTACACCAGCTTGTCAGCCAGGGACACGGGGGTTTGTTTGTTCCCATATTGTTACACCAGCTTGTCAGCCAGGGACACGGGGGTTTGTTTGTACCCATATTGTTACACCAGCTTGTCAGCCAGGGACACGGGGGTTTGTTTGTTCCCATATTGTTACACCAGCTTGTCAGCCAGGGACACGGGGGTTTGTTTGTACCCATATTGTTACACCAGCTTGTCAGCCAGGGACACGGGGGTTTGTTTGTTCCCATATTGTTACACCAGCTTGTCAGCCAGGGACACGGGGGTTTGTTTGTTCCCATGTTGTTACATCAACTGTCAGCCAGGGACACGGGGGTTTGTTTGTTCCCATGTTGTTACATCAACTGTCAGCCAGGGACACGGGGGTTTGTTTGTTCCCATGTTGTTACATCAACTGTCAGCCAGGGACACGGGGGTTTGTTTGTACCCATATTGTTACACCAGCTTGTCAGCCAGGGACACGGGGGTTTGTTTGTTCCCCATGTTGTTTATTTACAGAACTATTGCCAAGTTATGAGCTGTAGGTGTACCTACTGTAGGAGTCCCCTCGAAGCCTACCATTGACTATGTACATACCCAGCGTGTAACAGAGCTATAGGTGTACCTACTGTAGGAGTCCCCTCGAAGTCTACCATTGACTATGTTCAGACCCAGCGTGTAACAGAGCTATAGGTGTACCTACTGTAGGAGTCCCCTCGAAGCCTACCATTGACTATGTACAGACCCAGCGTGTGACAGAGCTATAGGTGTACCTACTGTAGGAGTCCCCTCGAAGCCTACCATTGACTATGTACAGACCCAGCGTGTGACAGAGCTATAGGTGTACCTACCGTAGGAGTCCCCTCGAAGCCTACCATTGACTATGTTCAGACCCAGCGTGTAACAGAGCTATAGGTGTACCTACCGTAGGAGTCCCCTCGAAGCCTACCATTGACTATGTACAGACCCAGCGTGTAACAGAGCTATAGGTGTACCTACTGTAGGAGTCCCCTCTAAGCCTACCATTGACTATGTACATACCCAGCGTGTAACAGAGCTATAGGTGTACCTACTGTAGGAGTCCCCTCGAAGCCTACCATTAACTATGTACATACCCAGCGTGTAACAGAGCTATAGGTGTACCTACTGTAGGAGTCCCCTCGAAGCCTACCATTGACTATGTTCAGACCCAGCGTGTAACAGAGCTATAGGTGTACCTACTGTAGGAGTCCCCTCGAAGCCTACCATTGACTATGTACAGACCCAGCGTGTAACAGAGCTATAGGTGTACCTACTGTAGGAGTCCCCTCGAAGCCTACCATTGACTATGTACAGACCCAGCGTGTAACAGAGCTATAGGTGTACCTACTGTAGGAGTCCCCTCGAAGCCTACCATTGACTATGTACAGACCCAGCGTGTAACAGAGCTATAGGTGTACCTACTGTAGGAGTCCCCTCGAAGCCTACCATTGACTATGTACAGACCCAGCGTGTAACAGAGCTATAGGTGTACCTACCGTAGGAGTCCCCTCGAAGCCTACCATTGACTATGTACAGACCCAGCGTGTAACAGAGCTATAGGTGTACCTACTGTAGGAGTCCCCTCGAAGCCTACCATTGACTATGTACAGACCCAGCGTGTAACAGAGCTATAGGTGTACCTACTGTAGGAGTCCCCTCGAAGCCTACCATTGACTATGTACAGACCCAGCGTGTAACAGAGCTATAGGTGTACCTACTGTAGGAGTCCCCTCGAAGCCTACCATTGACTATGTTCAGACCCAGCGTGTAACAGAGCTATAGGTGTACCTACTGTAGGAGTCCCCTCGAAGCCTACCATTGACTATGTACACACCCAGCGTGTAACAGAGCTATAGGTGTACCTACTGTAGGAGTCCCCTCGAAGCCTACCATTGACTATGTTCAGACCCAGCGTGTAACAGAGCTATAGGTGTACCTACTGTAGGAGTCCCCTCGAAGCCTACCATTGACTATGTACAGACCCAGCGTGCCACAGAGCTATAGGTGTACCTACTGTAGGAGTCCCCTCAAAGCCTACCATTGACTATGTTCAGACCCAGCGTGTAACAGAGCTATAGGTGTACCTACTGTAGGAGTCCCCTCTAAGCCTACCATTGACTATGTACAGACCCAGCGTGTAACAGAGCTATAGGTGTACCTACCGTAGGAGTCCCCTCGAAGCCTACCATTGACTATGTACAGACCCAGCGTGTAACAGAGCTATAGGTGTACCTACTGTAGGAGTCCCCTCAAAGCCTACCATTGACTATGTACAGACCCAGCGTGTAACAGAGCTATAGGTGTACCTACTGTAGGAGTCCCCTCGAAGCCTACCATTGACTATGTACAGACCCAGCGTGTAACAGAGCTATAGGTGTACCTACTGTAGGAGTCCCCTCGAAGCCTACCATTGACTATGTACAGACCCAGCGTGTAACAGAGCTATAGGTGTACCTACTGTAGGAGTCCCCTCGAAGCCTACCATTGACTATGTACAGACCCAGCGTGTAACAGAGCTATAGGTGTACCTACTGTAGGAGTCCCCTCGAAGCCTACCATTGACTATGTTCAGACCCAGCGTGTAACAGAGCTATAGGTGTACCTACTGTAGGAGTCCCCTCGAAGCCTACCATTGACTATGTACAGACCCAGCGTGTAACAGAGCTATAGGTGTACCTACTGTAGGAGTCCCCTCGAAGCCTACCATTGACTATGTTCAGACCCAGCGTGTAACAGAGCTATAGGTGTACCTACTGTAGGAGTCCCCTCGAAGCCTACCATTGACTATGTTCAGACCCAGCGTGTGAAGGAGCCGCAGGAGTTGTGACCCTTTTTGTTGGTTGTTTTGTCGTATTTTTGTCTATGGGGGCATATTTGGGAGGGAATGCTGTCATCTCCAGGTAGGTGTTTGTCAGCCTGTGTGCTGAGGGTGTCGGGTTCTTGTCCAGTTCTATCATGTAGGCCACCACAGACTAGTACATGTCCCTGGGCCTGGAAATGGTTGATGTCCCCCTCTAGGATGGAGAAGCTGTCCTCATTAAAGTATGGGGATTCTAGTGAGGGGATATAGGTAGCACACAGGATGACATTTTTCTCTGTTGAAATGAATTTTTTGCAAATGTAAAATGTTCCTGTTTTGACTAATTTAATAGAATGTGTTCGGTCTGATCTATACCAAATTAAAATACCCCCTGAGTTTCTTCCCTATGTAACACCTGGTAGTTTGGTGGATGGGACTACTAGCTCTCTGTAACACTCACTCTCTCTGTCAATAGATGAGATGTACTTTCTTCTCTCTGCCGGTCTTTCTATCTAATCCCTCTCTCTCTCTCTCTCAATAGATGAGATGTATTTTCCTCTCCGACAACCTTTTAAAGTAATAGATGAACCACTCTATACAGTTCAGGGAAACTCAGAGGCACAGCAGCCTATTCTCTCTCTCTCATTACGTAGCAAGGAGGTAGAGGAACAATCACTGTGTCACAAGTCAGCCGCTGGTGTATACTGTGGCCCATTATCTCAGTTTGGAGGGGTAGAGACCGAGATTAAGTGAAAATGAGAGAGCCAGAGTGAAAGACAGGGTGAAATACAGAGAAAAAGGGAAAGAAAGAGAGGGTTAAAAAGTGTGTGTGAGCAAGTGAATGAGTGAGTGGAGAGAGAAGAGAGAGATGGACACTGCTTATTGGATTTACTCAGATGGACAGAGAGAGAAAACCGACCAGGTGAGTCGCTCCAAACTGTCCTCAGGGTTTCGTCTCTTTACAGTACCTTTTTTTCAATTTTCACCTAAAATGACATACTCAAATCTAACTGCCTGTAGCTCAGGCCCTGAAGCGAGGCCATGCAAATGTGAAAGGAATGTAGGATAATATAACACATTAGATCTGGTAAAAGATAATACAAAGAAAAAAAAAAAGTTTATTTTTTTTGCATTTCTTTGAAATGCAAGAGAAAGGCCATAATGTAATTGTTCCAGCCCAGCTGCAATTTAGATTTTGTCCACTAGATGGCAGCAGTGTATGTGCCAAGTTTCAGAATGATCCAATGAACCATTGCATTTCTGTTAAAATGTTTGTATCAAGACTGCCCAAATGTGCCTAATTTGTTTATTAATAACGTTTCACGTTCAAAACTATGCACTCTCCTCAAACAATAGCATGGTATTCTTTCACTGTAATAGCTAATGTAAATTGGACAGTGCAGTTAGATTAACAAGAAATTAAGCTTTCTGCCAATATCAGATATGTCGATATCCTGGGAAATGTTCTTGTTACTGACAACCTCATGCTAATCGCATTAGCCTACGTTAGCTCAACTGTCCCACAGGGGACCCACCAATCCTGAAGTAGTTTTAAATCACAGACCTCAATCCTGAGTCTCTCAGAGCGTTCTGTCAGTCCACTGATACCCCTATCAGATCACAGCAAAAACACAGTCTACTTGAACAGAGCAATATTCAATCGTGAGGCATCAAATCCAAAGGAACTGCATACTATTAATACAAACCCAATCCCTTTTAGACAACTTCCTGGACAAAACGTTCCACTGACGGTGTAAACTTGGCAGTAGAAAGCCTAAACAGTATATTTGACCTTTTCAGCTTCACTATCAAATCTAAAAATGTCAAGCAGACAACCAAAGAACATTAACAGCAATGACAAATTGTTTGATGAAGAATGCAAAACCATCAAAAAGAAAATGAGAAACCTATCCAACCAAACACATAGAGACCCAGAAAACCTGAGACTACACCTTCACTATGGTGAATCACTAAAACAATACAGAAATACACTATGCAAAAAGAAGGAACAGCAAGCCAGAAATCAGCTCAAAGTAATTGAAGAATCCATAGACTCTAACCACTTCTGGGAAAATTGGAAAACACTAAACAAACAACACGAAGAGTTATCTATCCAAAATGGAGATGTATGGATAAACCACTTCTCA
Organism: Salmo salar; assembly: GCF_965601325.2. Taxonomy (NCBI): domain Eukaryota; kingdom Metazoa; phylum Chordata; class Actinopteri; order Salmoniformes; family Salmonidae; genus Salmo; species Salmo salar. The sequence goes on along the minus strand of NC_138301.1, from coordinate 118,365,613 downwards.
AATGTTTTCTACAACAAAGAACAAACAGCAAAAACATATACAGTAGCAAGAAAAAGTATGTGAACCCGTTGGAATTACCTGGATTTCTGCATAAATTGGTCATCAAATTTGATATGATCTTCATCTAGGTCACAACAATAGACAAACAGTCTGCTTAAACTAATAACACACAAAACAATTATACGTTTTCATGTCTTTATTGAACACACAGTGTAAATATTCACAGTACAGGGTGGGAAAAGTATGTGAACCCTTGGATTTATTAACTTGTTGACCCTCCTTTGACAGCAATAACCTCAACCAAATGTATTCTGAAGTTGCGGATCAGACCTGCACAACGGTCAGGAGGAATTTTGGACCATTCCTCTATTCTAAACGAGTTCAGTTCAGCAATGTTCTTGGGATGTCTGGTGTGAACCGCTCTCTTGAGGTCATGCCACAGCATCTCAATCAGGTTGAGGTCAGCACTCTGACTGGGACACTCCAGAAGGTGTATTTTCTTCTCTTGGAGCCATTCTGTTGTTGATTTACTTCTGTGTTTTGGGTCGTTGTCCTGTTGCATCACCCAACTTCTGTTAACTTTCAATTGGTGGACAGGTAGCCTCACATTCTCCTGCAAAATGTCTTGATAAACTTGGGAATTCATTTTCCGTCGATGATAGCAAGCTGTCCAGGCCCTGAGACAGCAAAGCAGCCCCAAACCATGATGCTCCCTCCACCATACTTTAGAGTTGGGATGAGGTTTTGATGTTGGTGTGGTGTACCTTTTTTCTCCACACATAGTGTTGTGTGTTCCTTCCAAACAACTCAACTGTAGTTTCATCTGTCCACAGAATATTTTGCCAGTAGTACTGTGGAATATCCAGGTGCACTTTTGCAAACTTCAGATGTGCAGCAATGTTTTTTTTGGACAGCAGTGGCTTCTTCCGTGGTGTCCTCCCATGAAGACCATTCTTGTTCCAGAGATTTCTGTAAGTATTTAGCTGACACTAGGATTCTTCTTAACTTCATTGTGCATTCTGCGCTGTGCTCATCTTTGCAGGACGGCCACTCCTAGGGAGAGTAGCAACAGTGAAATTTCTCCATTTATAGACAATTTGTCTTACCATGGACTGACGAACAACAAGGCTTTTAGAGATACCTTTGTAAACTTTTCCAGCTTCATGCAAGTCAACAATTCATAATCTAAGGTCTTCTGGGATCTCTTTTGTTCGAGGCATGGTTCAGATCAGGCAATGCTTCTTGTGAGTAGCAAACTCACATTTATGTGAATGTTTTTTATAGGGCAAGGCAGCTCTAACCAACATCTCCAATCTCGTCTCATTGATTGGACTCCAGGTTAGCTGACTCCTGACTCCAATTAGCTTTTGGAGAAGTCATTACCCTAGGGGTTTCACATGCTTTTTCCAACCTACACTGTGAATGTTCAAATGACATATTCAATATAGACAAGACAAATACAATAGTTTGTTTGTGATTAGTTTAAGCACACTGTGTTTGTCTATTGTTGTGACTTAGATGAAGATCAGATCACGTTTTATGACCAATTTATGCAGAAATTCAGGTAATTCCAAAGGGTTCATATACTTTTTCTTGCCGTTGTACATTATCAAATACAAATCTTAGAATCAACTATTAAAGACTACTGGAACCCACTAGATTATCCAATTATTTGAATGAACTATAGGACAAAATAAAAATAAAAACCCTCAAACCCAAAAAGGCCTGTGGTGTTGATGGTATCCTCAATGAAATGATAAATTATACAGACCACAAATTCCATTTGGCTATACTTAAAGTCTTTAACATTCTCCTTAGCTCTGGCATCTTCCCCAATGTTTGGAACCAATCCAAAAAAGTGGACACAAATTTGACCCCAATAATTACCATGGAATCTGCATCACCAGCAATCTTTGAAAAATCCTCTGCAGTATCATCAACAGCAGACTATAACATTTCCTCAGTGAAAACAATATCCTGAGCAAATGCCAAATTGGCTTCTTAACAAAATACCATATGACAGACTATGTACAGTGCCTTGCAAAGGTATTCATCCCCATTGGAGTTTTTCCTATTTTGTTGCATTACAACCTGTAATTGAAATGGATCATCATTTGGATTTCATGTAATGGACATACGCAAAATAGTCCAAATTGGTGAAGTGAAATGAAAAAAAACTTGTTTAAAAAAGTTACTCAAAATTTTAAATGGAAACGTGGTGTGTGCATATGTATCACCCCCTTTGCTATGAAGCCCCTAAATCAGATCTGGTGCAACCAATTACCTTCAGAAGTCACAGAATTAGTGAAATAAAGTCCACCTGTGTGCAATCTAAGTGTCACATGATCTGTCACATGATCTCAGTATATATATACACCTCTTCTGAAAGGCCCCAGAATCTGCAACACCACTAAGCAAGGGACACCACCAAGCATGCGGCATCATGAAGACCAAGAAGCTCTCCAAACAGGTCAGGGACAAAGTTGTGGAGAAGTACAGATCAGGGTAGGGTTATAAAAAAATATCAGAAACTTTGAACATCCCACGGAGCACAATTAATACATTATAAAAAAAAATGGAAAGAATATGGCACCTGAGATTGGAGTATCTTTAAGCCGTACACTCCACAGAGCTGGGATTTATGGAATAGTGGCCAGAAAAAAAGCCATTGCTTAAAGAAAAAAATAAGCAAACATGTTTGGTATTCGCAAAAAGGCATTTGGGAGACTCCCCAAAAATATGGAAGAAGGTACTCTGGTCATATGAGACTAAAATTTAGCTTTTAGGCCATCAAGGAAAATGCTATGTCTGGCGCAAACCCAACCCTCTCATCACCCCGAGAACACCATCCCCACAGTGAAGCATGGTGGTGGCAGCATCATGCTGTGGGGATGTTTTTCATCGGCAGGGACTGGAAACTGGTCAGAATTGAAGGAATGGTAAATGGGGCTAAATACAGAGATATTCTTGAGGGAAACCTGTTTCAGTCTTCCAGAGATTTGAGACTGGGACGGAGGTTCACCTTCCAGCAGGACAATGACCCTAAACATACTCCTAGAGCAAAACTCAAGTGGCTTAAGGGGAAACATTTAAATGTCTTGAAATGGCCTAGTCAAAGCCCAGAACTCAATCCAATTGAGAATCTGTGCTATGACTTAAAGACTGCTGTACACCAGCAGAACCCATCCAACTTGAAGGAGATGGAGCAGTTTTGCCTTGAAGAATGGGCAAAAATCTCAGTGGCTAGATGTGCCAAGCTTATAGAGACATACCCCAAGAGACTTGCAGCTGTAATTGCTGAAAAAGGTGGCTCTACAAAGTATTGACTATTGGAGGGGGTGAATAGTTATGCACACTCAAGTTTTTTTTGTCTTATTTCTTGATTGTTTCACAATAAAAAATATTTTGCATTTTCAAAGTGGTAGGCATGTTGTGTAAATAAAATGATACAACCCCCCCAAATGCCAAGGGTGGTGAATACTTCGCACGCCACTGTATACACCCAGCACATCCGTATTGACAAACAATCAAAAGGAAAGTCTTCTCATGCTTTGTTGATTTCAAATTTGACTCAATTTGGCATGAGGGTCTGCTATACAAATTGATGGAAAGCGGTATTGGGGGAAAAACATATGACATTTATAAAATCAATGAATCAATCAGCTTGAGCCCCACCCTCTTCAACATACAGTATACTGTATGTCAATGAATTGGCAAGGGCAGTAGAACAGTCTGCAGCACCCGGCTTCACCCTACTAGAATCTGAAGTCAAATGTCTACTTTTTGCTGATAATCTGGTGCTTCTGTCCCCAACCAAGGAGGGCCTAGAGCAGCACCTAGATGTTCTGCACAGATTCTGTCAGACTTGGGTCTATTGGTGCTCCAAAAAAGGTTAAGTTGTCATGACAACAAATACAAAATTCCATCTAGACACCGTTGCCCTAGAGCTCACAAATAATTGCACCTACCTCGGCCTAAAATTCAGCACCACAGGTAACTTCCACAAGGCTGTGTCAGACCTCACTCTTAACGTTGATGGTTGCCTCATTACAGCTAACATTGTTGTTAAAAACCTTGGTGTTACCTTTGACCCTGGCCTAACTTTTGACAATCACACAAAAGCACACCCAGAACAACATACTTCAATCTCAGGAATGTTTTCAGAGTTAGAAACTTAATCTCACAGCCAGATGCCGAGAATCTGGTCCATGCGTTTGTTTAATCTAGGCTAGACTACTGTAATGCCCTCCTGTCCAGCTGCTCAGTCTCTACTATCATCTAGGCTAAACTACTGTAATTCCATCCTGTCCAGCTGCTCAGTCTCTACTATCATCTAGGCTAAACTGCTGTAATTCCCTCCTGTCCAGCTGCTCAGTCTCTACTATCATCTAGGCTAGACTACTGTAATGCCCTCCTGTCCAGCTGCTCAGTCTCTACTATCATCTAGGCTAAACTACTGTAATTCCATCCTGTCCAGCTGCTCAGTCTCTACTATCATCTAGGCTAAACTACTGTAATTCCCTCCTGTCCAGCTGCTCAGTCTCTACTATTAGAAACCTACATCTGGTCCAGAACACTGCAGCACTAGACGGAATGAGCACATCAATCCACGTTTATCTGCACTACATTGGATGCCTGTAAAGTATCAGTCTGATTTTAAAATCCTGCATGGCCTTGGCCCCTCTTATCTGACAGACATGCTCATTCCATACAACCCAGTGAGGGTGCTCTGCTCCCACAAGCCGGTTCCTAGATACAGAACCAAGCCAGGGGTCGCAGCAGGTCAGGTAGGAGGAACAGCCCTGTCAGGTAGGAGGAACAGCCCTGTCAGCTAAGAGGAACAGCCCTGTCAGCTAAAAGGAACAGCCCTGTCAGCTAAGAGGACCAGCCCTGTCAGGTAAGAGGTACAGCCCTGTCAGCTAAGAGGAACAGCCCTGTCAGCTAAAAGGAACAGCCCTGTCAGCTAAGAGGACCAGCCCTGTCAGGTAAGAGGTACAGCCCTGTCAGCTAAGAGGAACAGCCCTGTCAGGTAAGAGGAACAGCCCTGTCAGGTAAGAGGAACAGCCCTGTCAGGTAAGAGGAACAGCCCTGTCAGGTAAGAGGAACAGACACCATTTTAAATCACAAACAATGTAAGAAAAACTGGAATTTTAATAATTGTTTGATTTACTTTCTATGGTATTTTATCATTGATTTACTGTAGTGTTTAGTGTTTCTAAATGCTCTTTAAATACGTTTTGATTTGAGACAAGGCAAGAAAGGTCCTTCTATGCCATCAAAAGGAACATAAAACTCGACATCCCAATTAGGATCTGGCTCAAATTAATTGAATCAGCTATAGAACCCATTTCCCAACCAAATTATGAGAAAGCAAAAAGATAACTATTTGACACACTGGAAAGAATCAACTAAAAAACCAATTGAAATGCTATCTGGTCCTAAACAGAGAATACACAGTGGCGGAATAACTGACCACTGTGACTGACCCAAAATTAAGGAAAGCTTTGACTATGTACAAACTCAGTGAGCATAGCCTTGCTATTGAGAAAGGCCCCTGTAGGCAGACCTGGCTCTCAAGAGAAGACAAAATGAGGTGGAAACTGGGTAGCACTTCCTAACCTCCTGCCAAATGTATGACCATATTAGAGACACATACAGTGCATTCGGAAAGTATTCAGAGCCCTTGACTTTCTCCACATGTTGTTACATTATATAACCTTATTCTAAAATGTATGAAAATGTTTCTTTCCCTCATCAATCTACATACACAGCCCATAATGACAAAGCAAAAACAGGTTTTTAGAAATATTGGCAAATTTATAACAAAATAAAATATAAATATATTACATTTACATAATTATTCAGACCCTTTACTCAGTTCTTTGTTGAAGCACCTTTGGCAGCGAGTACAGCCTCGAGTCTTCTTGGGTATGACGCTACAAGCTTGGCACACCTGTATTTGGGGTGTTTCTCCCATTCTCCTCTGCAGATCCTCTCAAACTCTGTCAGGTTGGATGGGGAGAGTTGCTGCACAGCTATTTTCAGGTCTTTCCTAAGATGTTCGATCAAGTTCAAGTCCGGGCTCTGGCTGGTCCACTCAAGGACATTCAGAGACTTGATCTGAAGCCACTCCTACGTTGTCTTGGCTGTGTGCTTAGGGTCATTGTCCTTTTGGAAGTTGAATCTTCACCCCAGTCTAAGGTCCTGAGCACTGTGGAACAGTTTTTCATCAAGGATCTCTCTGTACTTTGTTCATTTTTCCCTTGATCCTGACTAGTCTCCCAGTCCCTGCCACTGAAAAACATCCCCACAGCATGATGCTGCCGTGCTTCACGTTAGGGATGGTGCCAGGTTTCCTCTAGACATGATGCTTGGCATTCAGGCTAAAGAGTTTCATCAGACCAGAGAATCTTGTTTCTCATGGTCAAATTTATTTAGTAGCCTTTTGGCAAACTCCAAGTGGGCTGTCGTGTGCATTTTAGTGAGGAGTGGCTTCCGTCTGGTCACTCTACCATAAAGGCCTGATTGGTAGAGTGCTGCAGAGATGGTTGTCCTTCTGGAAGGTTCTCCCATCTCCACAGAGGAACTCTGGAGCTCTGTCACAGTGAACATCGGGTTCTTGGTCACCTCCTTGACCAAGGCCCTTCTCACCCGATTGCTCAGTTTGGCCGGGCAGCCATCTCTAGGAAGTGTCTTGGTGGTTCCAAGCTTCTTCCATTTAAGAATGATGGAGGCCACTGTGTTCTTTGGAACCTTCGATGCTGCAGAAATGTTTTGGTACCCTTCCCCAGATCTGTGCCTCGACACAGTCCTGTCTCAGAGTTCTATCGACAATTCACTGTAAACTGTAGGACCTTATATAAACAGGTGTGTGCCTTTTCAAATCATATCCAATCAATTAAATGTACCATTTCGAGACTCATAGCAAAGGGTCTGAAGACTTATGTAAATAAGGTTTTTCTGTTTTTATATTTTTTACATTTGCTAAATATTTTAAAAATCTGTTTTCGCTTTGTCATTATGGGGTATTGTGATGTCATTATGGGGTATTGTGATGTCATTATGCGGTATTGTGATGTCATTATGGGGTATTGTGTGTAGATTGATGAGGACATGTATTTATTTTATCTATTTTAGAATAAGGCTGTAACTTAATAAAATGTGGAAAAGGTCAAGGGGACTGAATACTTTCAGAATGCACTGTATTTCCCACAGATCAAACAGATCCACAAATCATTTGAAAACAAATCAAACATTGATTAACTCCCATATCTGTAAGGCGAAATACCGCAGTGTGCAATCACAGCAGCAAGATTTGTAGCCCGTTGTCATGAGAAAAGGGCAACCAGTGAAGCATAAACAACATTGTAAATACCACCAGTATTTATCTGTTTATTTATCTTTCCCTACTATTTGTACTACAACAATTTACACATTGCTAAAAAAACTGTTCATACTGTAGCTGATAATATAACACTTGAAACGTCTTTATCTTTTTCAAACTTTGTAATTGCACTGTTTACTGTTAAATTCTTCTCACTTTTGGTTATTGTTTATTTCACTTGCTTTGGCAATGTAAACACGTTTCCCATGTCAGTAAAGCCACTTTTGAATTGGAGAGAGAGAGAGAAAGAGAGAGAGAGTAATTGCGTGTGATTGCGTGCGTGCGTGCGTGTGTGTGATTGCGTGCGTGCGTGCGGTGCGTGCGTGCGTGCCTTTGTCTGTTTCAGTTTATCATGGCTAATATCTCATCATTGCTTTGTGTTGGGATGTGATGAGAGGATGTGAGTGATTCATGATAGTATGTTTGCTTCTTGACATTGAGATCAAGAGAGAGAGAGAGAGACAGAGAATTGTGAATCCCATTTATTTCTATTGTCCTCTTCTGCTGGGAGATTTATTCATCCACAGATTGATTTTGGGGTGACTGCTAAAATTGGCTGTATTAGTCTTACCGCGCCGCATGCTGTTTCCTCTATAACACTTCTGCAGTGTTGCCTTCTACTACTGTGTCTTCGTTGTCTCCAGTTACATCGGAGGAAATGTAGTGGAATGGGGAATGATTTGGATTCGGGATGCAGAGACAGGTCTTGAGTTCTACAGAGTTGACCCGACATTCCTCTTGCTGTTGTGAAGGGGTTTCCTACTGAGCTGTTTGTGTGTTGTGTCTCATTCTCCAGGTGGAGATAGGAGGACTGTACTTGTTGCAGCTTGAATTTTAGATCAATGTACAGTCGTGGCCAAAAGTTTTGAGATTGACACAGATATTCATTTTCACAAAGTCTGCTGCCTCAGTTTGTATGATGGCAATTTGCATATACTCCAGAATGTTATGAAGAATGATCATATGAATTGCAAATAATTGCAAAGTCCCTCTTTGCTATGCAAATGAAATTAATCCCCCAAAAACATTTCCACTGCATTTCAGCCCTGTCACAAAAGGACCAGCTGACATCATGTCAGTGATTCTCTCGTTAACACAGGTGTGAGTGTTGACGAGGACAAGGCTGGAGATCACTCTGTCATGCTGACTGAGTTCGAATAACAGACTGGAAGCTTCAAAAGGAGGGTGGTGCTTGGAATCATTGTTCTTCCTCTGTCATCCATGGTTACCTGCAAGGAAACAAAAGGTGCTTCACAGGCAAGGATATTGCTGCCAGTAAGATTGCACCTAAATCAACCATTTATCGGATCATCAAGAACTTCAAGGAGAGCGGTTCCAACTGTTGTGAAGGCTTCAGGGTGCCCAAGAAAGTCCATCAAGCGCCAGGACGTCTCCTAAAGTTGATTCAACTGCAGGATCGGAGCACCACCAGTACAGAGCTTGCTCAGGAATGGCAGCAGGCAGGTGTGAGTACATCTGCACGCACAGTGAGGCAAAGACTTTTGGAGGATGGCCTGGTGTCAAGAAGGGCAGCAAAGAAGCCACTTCTCTCCAGGAAAAACATCAGGAACAGACTGATATTCTGCAAAATGTACAGGGATTGGACTGCTGAGGACTGGGGTAAAGTCATTTTCTCTGATGAATCCCCTTTCCGATTGTTTGGGGCATCCGGAAAAAAAGTTTGTCCGGAGAAGACAAGGTGAGCGTTACCATCAGTCCTGTGTCATGCCAACAGTAAAGCATCCTGAGACCATTCATGTGTGGGATTGCTTCTCAGCCAAGGGAGTGGGCTCACTCACAATTTTGCCTAAGAACACAGCCATGAATAAAGAATGGTACCAACACATCCTCCGAGAGCAACTTCTCCCAACCATCCAGGAACAGTTTGGTGACGGACAATGCCTTTTCCAGCATGATGGAGCACCTTGCCATAAGGCAAAAGTGATAACTAAGTGGCTCAGGGAACAAAACATCAATATTTTGGGTCCATGGCCAGGAAACTCCCCAGACCTTAATACCATTGAGAACTTGTGGTCAATCCTCAAGAGGCGGGTGGACAAACAAAAACCCACAAATTCTGACAAACTACTAGCATTGATTATGCAAGAATGGGCTGCCATCAGTCAGGATGTGGCCCAGAAGTTAATTGACATAATGCCAGGGCGGATTGCAGAGGTCTTGAAAAAGAAGGGTCAACACCTCAAATATTGACTCTTTGCATCAACTTCATGTAATTGTCAATAAAAGCCTTTGACACTTATGAAATGCTTGTAATTATACTTAAGTTTTCCATAGTAACATCTGACAAAATATCTAAAGACACTGAAGCAGCAAACTTTGTGGAAATTTATATTTGTGTCATTCTCAAAACTCTATCTATATGAGAGTACACATCAAATTGGCCAGTGTTAATTCAGGTGTTAAATTAACTCTGTAAGTATTATATTAACACTCGTTGGTGTAAAAGTACTCCAGTGTTGGTGTTAAGAACCAGTGTTAAACAAAAACCACTCCCATTATGATCATATTTCCCAGCATGCTCTATTGCAGGTTGATTTTTTGAAATGTTTGTTTCAATGTTTGTTTTTGCAAGTACTTGATTTTGATGTTAGGACACTTTTACGTATTAAAAAAATATAATTAGAAAAATATTGGATAAAATATTACATTTGGGTTTTACTGCAGTAGCCCATAGAAAAGCATTGAATAACACATTCATAAATGACAAAGACAGTCAAAAAATAAATGAGCAAGATATACAACATCTCAGGAAATATAGATGTTTTTGGGACACATATTTAACCTCTTATTTTTGTTTCCACAAAACTACCTCTACAGTATTCTTCCATTCATTTGTATGGGTTACATTCAGACTAGTCCCGTGATACTTGTGGGGGTCGTGGAGCAAAACGGAGAACACCATCGTGTTCGCGAGAGTCTCTCCTTTCCATAGTAGGCTCATATTAGTTTGTAGGCCAAACCGGCATCTCTAGCTTAAATGGACATATTTTGATGGGGATTTTTTTTTAAATTATGTTACTTAGATTGACACACTGGTATGTCAATAGACTCATAATATCCACCCTGCACAGCCAGAAGAGGACTGGCCACCCCTCATAGCCTGGTTCCTCTCTAGGTTTCTTCCTAGGTTTTTGGCCTTTCTAGGGAGTTTTTCCTAGGGAGTTTTTCCTAGCCACCGTGCTTCTTTCACATGCTTTGCTTGCTGTTTGGGGTTTTAGGCTGGGTTTCTGTACAGCACTTTGAGATATCAGCTGATGTACGAAGGGCTATATAAAAATAAATTTGATTTGATTTGATTGATAAGTGTTTATGGCTACTCTACTAGCCATTCTAAAATAAGGCCTTATTAAATACGTATTGTGTTAAATCATTTAATTTGAATGATAACATATTAGGATCTCATTTGGTGAACGCTACAGGACTGAACATGGGTGAATGCAACAACCACGTGTCTGTCACCAAAAAAAAAAAAGTCATTGTTGGTAACTCTACAATTCACCTGAAAGGCAAGGCACTCTGGAAGCAGTGTGTTAATCTAACACTGAAAAGTGTGTATCCTGTAAGGCGTGGGTGTTTGCTGACGAGGAATCAAGTGCAGGAAGCAGCGATGCAGGGTATTAGCTTTAATAGGCACAATGGCTGAAACGACAAGCTAACCCAAACAGCGCTCAGAGCGCACAACAAAACAAAGTGCCCCAAACACAAGGGACAAAACACAGCTTGCGTAAAACACACGCACCACTGAAAATGTACAACAAACAGCGTGTCACCACGCACAGCATACAATGAAAATAATCCCGCACAAAGAGCAGGCGGGCCTACTGGCTAATAAAGCCCGCTAATCAGCCCAACTCAGAACAGGTGCACCTAATAACGAAAAGGGGGGAAAACAAAAAGGGAATCAGTGGCAGCTAGTAGGCCGGTGACGACGACCGCCGAGCGCCACCCGAGCAGGAAGGGGGCGCCACCTTCGGTAGGAGTCATGACAGGACCCATATCTGGAGAATAATGGAGTATTTGCTGTGTAGATGTATAAAGGACAGACTGAAAAGGAATCAATCATTAAGTTGTTTTCTTAATTTTATTTTATTATGTTAAGTTTCAAAACAGTGATTAGTCAACCTTGTTTCTCTCTTCTGTAGTATTTTCATATTTTAGTATAAACTTTTCATTTTCATTCAAAATTTCATTTTTTTTTTTTTTAAGATTTCTCAGAAAAACAAGCACATCTCTGTGAAATGTCCCAGGAACACTGACCGTACAGCCTTTTACATTTAATTCAGCTCGTCGTGATAATTTCGCTTTTTGCGACCCCTGGAAACAACTTTGAAGACGATTTATGACATGAATAATCATGTTTGTGGAAGTGATATTTCATCACCCGGTGGTGCAGAGTTGGTGGACACCACCCGACACTAGGGTTTACCAAACTCGGTCCTGGGGACCCCCAAAGGGGTGCACGTTAAGGTTTTTTGCCCCCCTAACACTACACAGCTGATTCAAATAATGAATTCATCATGAAGCTTTGATTATTTGAATTGGCTGTGTAGTGTTAGGGGGGCAAAAACCTTAACGTGCACTCCTTTGGGGGTCCCCAGGACCGAGTTTGGGAAGCACTGCCCTACACTGTCTGATCTAACAGCTACTCTCACCTCTTCACACACCCGCGCACACACACACACACACACACACACACACACACACACACACACTGTGTGGTTGCATTCATATTCATCACCAATATTGTGCAGGCCTCTCTTCTTCTGTCCTCAATATGAGTAACGCAATGAATAAACATTAAGAGGACGAGTGGGCAATCATTTCGTTTCATTCCTGCGCTGCTATTAGCATAACACACCATCTCTCTGACCAAACCGACACGCGCACACACACAAACAGCCCCCCACCCCCCCCCCAGTCTATGCCGGTGCACAGTGTACAGCCATTAGGTGTAGATTATTTGATGATAAATCCTATCAAACCTATGTGAACTTTCCTCCACATCTAAATGTGATGTGTTTGCGGCATATTTTCAAAAGGGTATCAGTCAAGCAAGACCTGAGGTGAAGTTTGATATGTGCCCCAGCCTGCCACGTAAAGGCACTATGGATTTATTTTTACTGGTTTACACAGACATGCTGAGGAAAAGGATATCACAACAGGTTATAACTAACCCTGTCTGTGACCAATAACCCTAACTGTGACTATTAACCCTATCTGTGACTAACCCTGTCTGCGACTAATAACCCTGTCTGCGACTAATAACCCTGTCTGTGACCAATAACCCTAACTGTGACTATTAACCCTATCTGTGACTAACCCTGTCTGCGACTAATAACCCTGTCTGTGACTATTAACCCTGTCTGTGATTAATCATCATGTCTGTGACTAATACCCCTGTCTGTGACTAATAACCCTGTCTGTGACTAATATCCCTGTCTGTGACTAATATCCCTGTCTGTAACTAATAACCCTGCCTGCGACTAATAACCCCGTCTGTGACTAATATCCCTGTCTGTAACTAATAATCCTGTCTGTGACTAATAACCCTGTCTCTGACTAATGACCCCATCTGTGACTAATAACCCCATCTGTGACTAATAACCATGTCTGTGACTAACAACCCTGTCTGTGACTAATAACCCTGTCTGTGACTAACAACCCTGTCTGTGACTAATAACCCTGTCTTTGTCCAATAACCCAGTCCATGACTAATAACCCTGTCTGTGACTAATAACCCTGTCAGTGACTAATAACCCTGCCTGTGACTAATATCCCTGTCTGTAACTAATAACCCTGTCTGTGACTAATAACCCAGTCTGTGACTAATATCCCCATCTGTAACTATTAACCCCATCTGTGACTAAAAACCCCGGCTGTGACTTAAAACCCTGCCTGTGACTAATAACCCTCTCAGTGACTAATAACCCCATCCGTGACTAATAACCCTGCCTGTGACTAATATCCCTGTCTGTAACTAATAACCCTGCCTGTGACTAATATCCCTGTCTGTAACTAATAACCCAGTCTGTGACTAATATCCCTGTCTGTAACTAATAACCCAGTCTGTGACTAATATCCCTGTCTGTGACTAATAACCCCATTTGTGACTAATATCCCTGGCTGCAACTAATAACCCCATCTGTGACTAATAACCCTGGCTGTGACTAATAACCCCAGCTGTAACTAATAACCCCATCTGTGTCCCAAATGACAACCTGAACTTTTCTCCTTAGTGCACTACTTTTGACCAGGGCCCAAAGAGCAATGGAAAAGACAACCACCTGATCTTCCTCTCTCCTCTTTTTTCCTTCATTTTTATTTCTCGCTCTCTCCATCAGGGAGATCAGATAAAATATGTTTTAATTAAAATAAAGAGAAGGAAGCTATTTTACACACACTCACACACACTCCTGTCTTCCAGTCGGTGTGAGTGACAGCAGTTATCGGAGGGGCTTTAGACAGGAGATAAGCCGATCAGAGACTGAGTTTGTACTTAAGCTAAATTATTCTGTCTGAAAATATATTAAATTAAAGCAATCTTCCAGAGCAAGGCGTATGCAATATGCCTCTCTGAGTTGTCCTGATCCTCTGCCTGACTGGGGCTGCGTTCGTCTATTCCCTATATCCCAGAGGTTATATTATTCCCTCAATGGTTTTTACCTACACTGATTTGGAACAACACTTTACATGTTGGAGGCTCGAGAGAGAGAAAGAGAGCGAGAGAGAGAGAGAGAGAGAGGGAGAGATATTGGATTGGTAGTCAGAAACTGACTTTAACTCCCATTACCTTCCTGCCTTGGTCAGGAATTACAGCTGACTGCCTCTATAAGGTTTATGTCATGTCAGGTGATCATTCATCCGTATATCTCAGGGCTAAGTGTTCTCTTCATCTCTATAACACAGGGCTGAGTGCTCTCTTCATCTCTATAACACAGAGCTGAGTGCTCTCTTCATCTCTATAACACAGGGCTGAGTGCTCTATATTCATCTCTATAACACAGGGCTGAGTGCTCTTTATTCATATCTATAACACTGGGCTGAGCGCTCTCTTCATCTCTATAACACAGAGGTGAGTGCTCTCTTCATCTCTATAACACAGGGCTGAGTGCTCTATATTCATCTCTATAACACAGGGCTGAGTGCTCTCTATTCATCTCTATAACACAGGGCTGAGTGCTCTCTGTTCATCCCTATTACACAGGGCTGAGTGCTCTCTTCATCTCTATAACACAGGGCTGAGTGCTCTATATTCATCTCTATAACACAGGGCTGAGTGCTCTCTATTCATCTCTATAACACAGGGCTGAGTGCTCTCTATTCATCTCTATAACACAGGGCTGAGTGCTCTCTGTTCATCCCTATTACACAGGGCTGAGTGCTCTCTGTTCATCCCTATTACACAGGGCTGAGTGCTCTCTTCATCTCTATAACACAGGGCTGAGTGCTCTATATTCATCTCTATAACACAGGGCTGAGTGCTCTTTATTCATATCTATAACACTGGGCTGAGCGCTCTCTTCATCTCTATAACACAGAGGTGAGTGCTCTCTTCATCTCTATAACACAGGGCTGAGTGCTCTATATTCATCTCTATAACACAGGGCTGAGTGCTCTCTATTCATCTCTATAACACAGGGCTGAGTGCTCTCTGTTCATCCCTATTACACAGGGCTGAGTGCTCTCTTCATCTCTATAACACAGGGCTGAGTGCTCTATATTCATCTCTATAACACAGGGCTGAGTGCTCTTTATTCATATCTATAACACTGGGCTGAGCGCTCTCTTCATCTCTATAACACAGAGGTGAGTGCTCTCTTCATCTCTATAACACAGGGCTGAGTGCTCTATATTCATCTCTATAACACAGGGCTGAGTGCTCTCTATTCATCTCTATAACACAGGGCTGAGTGCTCTCTGTTCATCCCTATTACACAGGGCTGAGTGCTCTATTCATCTCTATAACACAGGGCTGAGTGCTCTCTGTTCATCCCTATAGCACAGGGCTGAGTGCTCTCTATTCATCTCTATAATACTGGGCTGAGTGCTCTCTATTCATCTCTATAACACAGGGCTGAGCATTATTCACTCTTACAACCAATACAAAATAAAAGGAATAAATAAATGGGCTGTGCAGGCCAGAGCAATCAATCCCAATCCCAGAACCATTTGATGTCTATGGAGCAATCAATCCCAGAACCATTTGATGTATATGGTTAAAATATAGTACATCAATCGAATTAACATCATAAATTAGTCACCATCAAGGTCTGTCTGTGTAGTAAGATAGTCCCCATCCAGGTCTGTCTGTGTAGTAAGATAGTCCCCATCCAGGTCTGTCTGTGTAGTAAGATAGTCCCCATCCAGGTCTGTCTGTGTAGTAAGATAGTCCCCATCCAGGTCTGTCTGTGTAGTAAGATAGTCCCCATCCAGGTCTGTCTGTGTAGTAAGATAGTCCCCATCCAGGTCTGTCTGTGTAGTAAGATAGTCCCCATCCAGGTCTGTCTGTGTAGTAAGATAGTCCCCATCCAGGTCTGTCTGTGTAGTAAGATAGTCCCCATCCAGGTCTGTCTGTGTAGTAAGATAGTCCCCATCCAGGTCTGTCTGTGTAGTAAGATAGTCCCCATCCAGGTCTGTCTGTGTAGTAAGATAGTCCCCATCCAGGTCTGTCTGTGTAGTAAGATAGTCCCCATCCAGGTCTGTCTGTGTAGTAAGATAGTCCCCATCCAGGTCTGTCTGTGCAGTAAGATTGTCCCCATCCAGGTCTGTCTGTGTAGTAAGCAAGAGAGAGGTTTTTTATGGGCTGCGTCTCAATCCACCTCATCCGCCTATGTCGGCCTTCTGCATCTACGGTGGAAAGTGGCAGAGCTACAGTAGTGTTTTAACAGAGCAGGAGACATCCCAAAAATCCGTCTTCTCATGAAAACATCTGTAGCGTTTGAACCGTTTGAATCACGAACACGATGGTGTTCTCCATTTTTGCTCCACAACCCCCCACAATCCCCACTGGACATGTCTGAAGTTGGTACCGCCTATGTGCTAACGTCTTTCTTTAGTGTCCGAACTGTTTGGGCTACAAACTAATAGGGAGACTAAGGTGAGACTCTCACCGTTTTGCTCTATGACCCCCACAAGTATCATAGGACCCATTTGAAGGTAACCGGTACAGGTTTTAAAATATTTACGGAAATATAGAAGTAAACTCAGCATAAAAAGAAACGCCCCCTTTTCAGGACCCTGTCTTTCAAAGATAATTTGTAAAAATCAGAATAACTTCACAGATCTTCATTGTAAAGGGTTTTAACACTGTTTCCCATGCTTGTTCAATGAACCATAAACAATTAATGAACATGCACCAGTGGAACGGTCATTAAGACACTAACAGCGTACAGATGGTAGGCAATAAAGGTCACAGTTATGAAAACTTAGGACACTAAAGAGGCCTTTCTAATGACTCTGAAAAACACCAAAGGAAAGATCCCCAGGGTCCCTGCTCATCTGCGTGAATGTGCCTTAGGCAAGCTGCCTGGGCAATACATTTCAATGTCCCTACTGTGAGATGCCTAAGACAGCGCTACAGGGAGACAGAAAGGATAGCTGATCATGCTCGCAGTGGAAGACCACTTGTAACAACACCTGCACAGGATCGGTACATCCGAGCATCACACCTGCGGGACAGGTACAGGATGGCAACAACAACTGCCCGAGTTACACCAGGAACGCACAATCCCTCCATCAGTGCTCAGACTGTCCACAATAGGCTGAGAGAGGCTGGACTGAGGGCTTGTAGGCCTGTTGTAAGGCAGGTCTTCACCAGACATCACCGGCAACAACATCACCTATGGGCACAAACCCACCGTCGCTGGACCAGACAGGACTGGCAAAAAGTGCTCTTCACTGACGAGTCGCGGTTTTGTCTCACCGGGGTGATGGTCAGATTCACATTTATCGTTGAAGGAATGAGCGTTACACCGATGCCTGTACTCTGGAGCGGGATCGATTTGGAGGTGGAGGGTCCGTCATGGTCTGGGATGGTGTGTCACAGCATCATCGGACTGAGCTTGTTGTCGTTGCAGGCAATCTCAACGCTGTGCGTTACAGGGAAGACATCCTCCTCACTCGTGTGGTACCCTTCCTGCAGGCTCATCCTGACATGACCCTCCAGCATGACAATGCGATCAGCCATACTGCTCGTTCTGTGCGTGATTTCTTGCAAGACAGGAATGTCAGTATTCTGCCATGGACAGCGAAGAGCCCGGATCTCAATCCCATTGAGCACGTCTGGGACCTGTTGGATCAGAGGGTGAGGGCTAGGGCCATTCCCCCCAGAAATGTCCAGGAACTTGCAGGTGCCTTGGTGGAAGAGTGGGGTAACATCTCACAGCAAGAACTGGCAAATCTGGTGCAGTCCATGAGGAGGAGATGCACGGCAGTACTTAATGCAGTTGGTGGTCACACCAGATACTGACTGTTACTTTTGACTTTGACCCCCCCTTTGTTCAGGGACACATTATTCCATTTCTGTTAGTTTCACATGTCCATTTCACATGTCTGTGGAACTTGTTCGGTTTATGTCTCAGTTGTTGAATCTTGTTATGTTCATACACATTTTTACACATGTTAAGTTTGCTGAAAATAAACTCAGTTGACAGTGAGAGGATGTTTCTTTTTTTGCTGAGTTTAGTTTTGTGCCAACAAAGTGGTTAAATACGTGTCCAATATATATACTGCTCAAAAAAATAAAGGGAACACTTAAACAACACAATGTAACTTCAAGTCAATCACACTTCTGTGAAATCAAACTGTCCACTTAGGAAGCAACACTGATTGACAATACATTTCACATGCTGTTGTGCAAATAGTATAGACAACAGGTGGAAATTATAGGCAATTAGCAAGACACCCCCAATAAAGGAGTGGTTCTGCAGGTGGTAACCACAGACCACTTCTCAGTTCCTATGCTTCCTGGCTGATGTTTTGGTCACTTTTGAATGCTGGCGGTGCTTTCACTCTAGTGGTAGCATGAGACGGAGTCTACAACCCACACAAGTGGCTCAGGTAGTGCAGCTCTTCCAGGATGGCATATCAATGCGAGCTGTGGCAAGAAGGTTTGCTGTGTCTGTCAGCGTAGTGTCCAGAGCATGGAGGCGCTACCAGGAGACAGACCAGTACATCAGGAGACGTGGAGGAGGCCGTAGGAGGGCAACAACCCAGCAGCAGGACCGCTACCTCCGCCTTTGTGCAAGGAGGAGCACTGCCAGAGCCCTGCAAAATGACCTCCAGCAGGCCACAAATGTGCATGTGTCTGCTCAAATGGTCAGAAACAGACTCCATGAGGGTGGTATGAGGGCCCGACGTCCACAGGTGGGGGTTGTGCTTACAGCCCAACACCGTGCAGGGCGTTTGGCATTTGCCAGAGAACACCAAGATTGGCAAATTCGCCACTGGCGCCCTGTGCTCTTCACAGATGAAAGCAGGTTCACACTGAGCACATGTGACAGACGTGACAGTCTGGAGACGCCGTGGAGAACGTTCTGCTGCCTGCAACATCCTCCAGCATGACCGGTTTGGCGGGGGTCAGTCATGGTGTGGGGTGGCATTTCTTTGGGGGGCCGCACAGCCCTCCATGTGCTCGCCTGACTGCCATTAGGTACCGAGATGAGATCCTCAGACCCCTTGTGAGACCATATGCTGGTGCGGTTGGCCCTGGGTTCCTCCTAATGCAAGACAATGCTAGACCTCATGTGGCTGGAGTGTGTCAGCAGTTCCTGCAAGAGGAAGGCATTGATGCTATGGACTGGCCCGCCCGTTCCCCAGACCTGAATCCAATTGAGCACATCTGGGACATCATGTCTCGCTCCATCCACCAACGCCACGTTGCACCACAGACTGTCCAGGAGTTGGCGGATGCTTTTGTCCAGGTCTGGGAGGAAATCCCTCAGGAGACCATCCGCCACCTCATCAGGAGCATGCCCAGGCATTGTAGGGAGGTCATACAGGCACGTGGAGGCCACACACACTACTGAGCCTCATTTTGACTTGTTTTAAGGACATTACATCAAAGTTGGATCAGCCTGTAGTGTGGTTTTCCACTTTAATTTTGAGTGTGACTCCAAATCCAGACCTCCATGGGTTGATAAATTGGATTTCCATTGATTATTTTTGTGTGATTTTGTTGTCAGCACATTCAACTATGAAAAGATAAAAGTATTTAATAAGATTATTTCATTCATTCAGATCTAGGATGTGTTATTTTAGTGTTCCCTTTATTTTTTTGAGCATGTATATTTCTTGAACTTTCTTATATCTCCTAGATATAGGACAGACACTTCAAAACCTTTTTGGATTATATATTTTTTGACAGTCTGTTTTGCCATTTGAATATGTTATTGAATGTATTTCTATGGGCTATATTAATAAAGGCTAAATGCAATATTTTATCAAATAATTGTTAAAAAAAATTCTGCGATACATGCAGCGGTCCTAAAATTCGAATTCAAGTAGCTAAATGATCCATGGTATGACTATCTTAAAACAATTCCATATGTTAACCACCCTCCCTTCCTCCCTTCCTCACTGAATACCACTCATCCACTCTGATTCTGCTTGCTCTTCGCCAGTTTACTGTAAAGCACTTTGTGACTACTGTTGATATCAAAAGAGCTTTATTAATAATATGGATGGATTGAATGATTGATTTATTGATTGATTGATTGATTATTTCAATGATTGGTTGATGAGTTGATTTATTGGTTGATCGATTGATTGATTGATTGATTGGTTGGTTGACTTGTGGATGAATGGATTGCTTGACTGATCCTTACCTGGCTTTCCCTCTGCGCCGCCCTCTCTCCAGGTTCCTCCGATCCTATTGGACAAGCAGTTCTCTGACTTCACTCCTGACATCACCCCCATCATTCTGGCAGCTCACACCAACAACTATGAGATCATCAAACTACTGGTGCAGAAAGGAGTGGCTGTTCCACAACCACACGAGGTACTGTAACCATACCAGTAGTATAGTGGTATAGTATTTTAAATAGTGGTATAGCATATTATACAGTATTATAGTATATGATATAGTTGTATAGTGGTATAGTATATTGTGCAGTAGTATAGTATATTATGCAGTAGTATAGTATATTATATAGTGGTATAGTATATTATATAGTGGTATAGAATATTATACAGTGGTATAGTGGTATATTATACAGTGGTATAGTATATTTTTAGTGGCATAGTATAGTATACAGTAATATAGTATAGTATATTATATTGTGGTATAGTATATTGTATAGTGGTATAGTATATTATGAAGTAGTAGTGCGGTATAATATATAGTGGTATAGTATTGTATGCAGTAGTATAGTATATGATGCAGTTGTATAGTGGTATAGTATATGATACAGTAGTATAGTGGTATTGTATGTTATATAGTAGTATAGTGATATATTGTATTATGCAGTAGTATAGTGGTGTATTATGTTATGCAGTAGTATAGTGGTATAGTATGTTATGCAGTGGTATAATATGTTAGGAAGTAGTATAGTATATGATAGAGTAGTATAGCGGTATAGTATATTATACAGTGGTATAGTATATGAAACAGTAGTATAGTGGTATAGTATATTATTCAGTAGTATAGTATATTATATCACGGTATAGTATATGATACAGTAGTTTAGTGGTATAGTATATTATGCAGTAGTGTAGTATATTATATGGTGGTATATTTTATGATGCAGTTGTATAATGGTATATTATACAGTAGTATATTATATAATGGTGTAGTATATGATACAGTTGTATAGTGGTATAGTATATTATGCAGTGTATAGTATATTATATAGTGGTATAGTATATTATGCAGTAGTATAGTGGTATAGTATATTATATAGTGGTATAGTGTATGATACAGTATTATAGTGGTATAGTATATTATGCAATAGCATTGTGGTATATTATATAGTGGTATAGTATATTATGCAGTAGTATAGTGGTATATTATATAGTGGTGTAGTATATTATGTAGTAGTATAATGGAATATTATATTATGTGGTAGTATAGTATATTAAATAGCGGTATAGTATATGATACAGTAGTATAGTGGTAGAGTATGTTATGCAGAAGAATATTATATAGTGGTATAGTTTATGATGCAGTAGTGTAGTGGTATAGTATATTATGCAATATTATTGTGGTATATTATATAGTGGTATAGTATTTTATGCCGTAGTATAGTATATGATACCGCAGTATAGTGTTATAGTATATTATATAGTGGTATAGTATATGATACAGTAGTATAATCGTATAGTATATTATGCAGTAGTATAGTATATTACATAGCGGTATAGTATATGATACAGTAGTACAGTGGTATAGTATGTTATGCAGAAGTATGGTATATTATATAGTGGTATAGTTTATGATGCAGTAGTATAGTGGTATAGTATATTATGCAGTATTATTGTGGCATATTATATAGTGGTATAGTATTTTATGCAGTAGTATAGTATATTATGCGGTTGTAAATTCTTATTTACAATGATGGCCTACCCCGGCCAAACCCTAACCCGGACAATGCTGGGCCAGTTGTGCACTGCCCTATGGGACCCCCAATCATAGCCGGTTGTGATACAGCCTGGAATCGAACCAGAGTCTGTAGTGATGCCTCTAGCACTGAGATGCAGTGCCTCAGACCGCTGTGCCACTCAGGAGCTAGTGGGCTAGTATATGATACAGTTGTAACTAGCCCAGCAATGAGATATACATAGCCACTTATGGAACTCGTACTCTTGTGTAAACCTAAATAAAAACTACAATAAGTGTCAGTGCTCAACCTTAACATATGTTGACAATAGAACAGATTGACATTTACTTTCACGGGTGGCCATAAATAACTATCTGAAAGCCACGCCCCTACTAAGATACGTCTCCAGTCTTCTGCTCTGATCTGATGGCTCATAGCCAAGGATGGGCATAAATTACAAATTACATTTTCAAAATACAACTTCGAAATACCCTAAAGACAAATGTATCAAAACAAAATATAAGATACTTTAATTAAAATACATGTATTTTGCAAATAGCTGGCCGAACAGCAACAACATTCTCAGTAATGGTGAAATGTTGTTTACATTAGTTGAATGCACTGTCATTCTGGATAAGAGCATCTGCTAAATGACCAATATGTATATGTGAAAATTAACAACTGAGCTCATTATTAAAATACTACCCAGCATACCTTGCAATTGTTCATTTTTACATTTAAGAGACACTCTTATCACACCATAGTACCATCAGACTTCTGATATCAATGCAGGGTGAAGTGGAGCCATACAATTGTGAACCGCTGTAAAAAAAAAATGGTATAGGAAAGTATTTTCTATTTTGAATACACAAATTGCAGCTTTTGAAAGTATTTTTTTACCAAATACATTGGAGTGTAGTTCAGCCCAGTGTAATACAACATACAAAATACTCAGAAGTAATTAAAATGAGTATTTCAAATGCATGTGACACAAATACTGCCCGTCTCTGATCAAGAACCTAGCATCAACGACCAAACCTTGCACTGGCAATGGGTTGGTTAAGTGACCCAACGTGTTCTGTCCAATATTTACCCAAATTGAGATGTTTTTAATCCAGCATGTATTAGTGTGTTGCAGATAAAGGGGTGTCCATTTGAGGTGGGTTTGATATAAAGGACATCATGGATGCAGATAAAGGGGTTTGTGTGGAGGGTGTGTTGTGTGTTTCCAGGTGCGTTGTAACTGTGTGGAGGGTGTGTCTTGTGTCTCCAGGTGCGTTGTAACTGTGTGGAGGGTGTGTCGTGTGTTTCCAGGTGCGTTGTAACTGTGTGGAGTGTGTGTCCAGCTCGGATGTGGACAGCCTTCGCCACTCCCGATCCCGTCTCAACATCTACCGAGCCCTGTCCAGCCCTTCCCTCATCGCCCTCTCCAGTGAAGACCCCTTCCTCACAGCATTCAGACTGAGCTGGGAACTACAGGAGCTTAGCAAGGTGAGGTTTGATCAAGAGAGGGGGGAGTGATCTATTGATTGATTAGTTGACCATTTTTTTTATTTCACCAGGTAAGTTGACTGAGGACACATTCTCATTTACAGCAACAACCTGGGGAACAGTTACAGGGGAGAGGAGGGGGGATGAATGAGCCAATTGGAAGCTGGGGATGATTAGGTGGCCATGATGGTATGAGGGACAGATTGGGATTTTAGCCAAGACACCAGGGTTAACACCTCTACTCTTATGATAAGTGCCATGGGAACTACATTAACTTAGCAAGGTGAGGAATGATCAAGGGGCAACTGATTGATTGATTGGCTGATTGATTAGTTGGTTGGCTGACTAGCAGGGCCAGACACAGATGCAGACACGGGAGGCAGATGGTTTGAGTATTTTATATTTATTACTTCCAAAAAGGGTAGGCAAGAGAATGGTCATGGACAGGCAAAAGGTCAAAACCAGATCGGAGTCCAGGAGGTACAGAGTGGCAGACAGGCTTGAGGTCAGGGCAGGCAGACTGGTCAGGCAGGCGGATACAGAGTCCAGAAAACAGGCAATGGTCAAAACTGGGGGGACTAGCAAAAGAGAATAGCAAAAGCAGGAGCACGGGGAAAAGCACGCTGGTTGACTTGAAACAAAGAAGACAAACTGGCACAGAGAGACAGGAAACACAGGGATAAATACACTGGGGAAAATAAGCGACACCTGGAGGGGGTGAAGACAATCACAAGGACAGGTGAAACAGAACAGGGATGGAGTCCCTGGAGGAGGCGTGAACGAGATAGTGGTTAGGAGTAGTGCAGTATTATCATGAGGAGACGTGTACATGGAAAACGGAGGAGGAATGGAGGGAAATGGAGAGGGAGAGAAGGTTTAAGAGAAAGAAGGAAGAAGAGGGTGAGCTTGAGTCAAATAAGAACGCTGGGAAAAAATGGAGATGGTTTGTTAAAGAAGAAGGGAAGAAAGTGTAAGCAGAGGCTGAAGACAGGAGGGAAAATGGAAGTGAATGAGGGTGACGTATCAGAGGTGGTAGGTTTTGTGAAGTTCTCTGAGCCCGAGGCTTGAACCGAGGGTCAACATAAAGATGAGTCTGACAGTAGGAGTGAAGTTTATGGAAAAAGTGGACTCTTGCCTTTTGGCTGATCCAGTTGTGGTTTCACGGTGTATGTGATGCTTGTCATTTGATGTGACACAGACAGGGTGGCGAGACTGGGGAAACAGAAGAGTCATTGTCTGTTCTTTTGAGTTTTGAAATTTTGTTTTTGCCCGACAAAAGTGAATCTAGGACACAGTTGAAGTCGGAGGTTTACATATGTAACCGATGTGAAATGGCTAGTTAGTTAGCGGTGGTGCGCGCTAATAGCGTTTCAATCGGTGACGTCACTCGCTCTGAGACCTGAAGTGGTTGTTCCCCTTGCATTGCAAGGGCCGCGGCTTTTGTGGCGCGATGGGTAACGATGCTTCGTGGGTGTCAGTTGTTGATGTGTGCAAGGGTCCCTGGTTCGAGCCCAGGTTGAGGTGAAGAGAGGGACGGAACCTACACTGTTACACATACACACATTTCATCCTAATAAAAAATCCCTGTCTTAGGTCAGTTAGGATCACCACTTTATTTTAAGAATGTGAAATGTCAGAATAATAGTAGAGAGAATGATTTATTTCAGCTTTTATTTCTTTCATCACATTCCCAGTGGTCCGAAGTTTACATACACTCAATTAGTATTTGGTAGCAATTGTTTAACTTGGATCAAGCGTTTCGGGTAGCCTTCCACAAGCTTCCCACAATAAGTTGGGTGAATTTGTTGCTTCAATATATCCACATAATTTTCCTTCTCATGATGCCATCTATTTTGTGAAGTGCACCAGTCCCTCCTGCAACAAAGCACCCCCACAACATGATGCTGCCACCCCTGTGCTTCACGGTTGGGATGGTGTTCTTCGGCTTGCAAGCATCCCCCTTTTTCCTTCAAACATAACAATGGGCATTATGGCCAAACAGTTCTATTTTTGTTTCATCAGACCAGAGGACATTTCTCCAAAAAGTACGATCTTTGTCCCCATGTGCAGTGGCAAACCGTTATCTGGATTTTTAATTGTGGTTTTGGAGCAGTGGCTTCTTCCTTGCAGAGCGGCCTTTCAGGTTTTGTCGATATTGGACTCGTTTTACTGTGGATATAGATACTTTTGTACCTGTTTCCTCCAGCATCTTCACAAGGTCCTTTGCTGTTGTTCTGGGATTTATTTGCACTTTTCGGCACCAAAGTACGTTCATCTATAGGAGACAGAACACGTCTCATTCCTGAGCGATATGACGGCTGCGTGGTCCCATGGTGTTTATACTTGCGTACTATTGTTTGTACAGATGAACGTGGTACCTTCAGGCGTTTGGAAATTTCTCCCAAAGATGAACCAGACTTGTGGAGGTCTACAATTATTTTTCTGAGGTCTTGGCTGATTTCTTTTGATTTTCCCATGATGTCAAGCAAAGAGTCACTGAGTTTGAAGGTAGGCCTTGAAATACATCCATAGGTACACCTCCAATTGACTCAAATGATGTCAATTAGCCTATCAGAAGCTTCTAAAGCCATGACATCATTTTCTGGAATTTTCCAAGCTGTTTAAAGGCATAATCAACTAACTGTATGTAAACTTCTGACCCACTGGAATTGTGATACAGTGAATTATAAATGAAATAATCTGTCTGTAAACAATTTTTGGAAAAATTACTTGTGTCATGCACAAAGTAGATGTCCTAACTGACTTGCCAAAACTATAGTTTGTTAACAAGAAATTGGTGGAGTGGTTGAAAAACGAGTTTTAATGACTCCAACCTAAGTGTATTTAAACTTCCGACTTCAACTGTATATAAATTATCCTATACAAGCGTATGTGCCGAATACATTACGATGTTACAGGTGTCCAGCTTATGGGCATGTGGCAGCAGTGTGTAGGAGGGAGGGTGCAAGTTGTGAGAAGTGTACAGAAAGGCATGAGAAAAAGTAATGTGTAGCATTGGGGAAAGTAGTGGAATGTGTTATTTGTAGGGGTGCCCATGGGGTTGGGGATCAGAAATGTCCCGTGCAAGCGAGGCAGGTTGAGGTTTCCAGGGTTAGAGTAGTGCAGAAGTTGTCATATGCTGAGGCAGTGAAGAAAGTAGAGGAAGATGGGTTAAGGGGGAGGAGTTGTGAGAGTAGTAGAGATATACCACTACAGAGGGATAGGCCAAAAAGTGATATGTAAGCTTCAGTAAAATTGGATTTTTAGCATTTATAGCAATGGTTATCAACAGTACTGCAGGGATGGAACTGAAGTTGCAGAACTTGAGGTTGTGGTGGCAGATGCAGAGAGGTATTGTGACTTGACATCAGAAGAGTTACAGGATGTGTCAAGTGGGGATGTCAAGGACTTTCAGGATAATGACATGAGGAATAAATACATTTAATTAGTGGAGTAGCGGGGGTGTTCATGTTATATAATTTTGAAATGAGTGAGTGTAGTGTTAGATGGTAGGGTAAAGATTTATTACATTTTATCTATGAAGCTAAGTGTAAAGGAGTTGTACTCCAGTCTAGTAGGTGGCGGTAACACAACAAATTGGATGCCAACCGCCGTTAAACCTCATAGAAGAAGAAGAAGAAGAAGGCTGGCTGATTGGCTGGCTGGCTGGCTGGCTGGGTGGTTGGTTGAGTAAATTAAGATCCCTTCAATCCAAGCTAATCTTATGATGATCTTTAGAGCCCTGGGTTTTTCATTGAATGAATGAATTAATATACTCTGCGCTCCCTTTACCCCAGGTGGAGAACGAGTTTAAGTCGGAGTATGAGGAGTTATCCCAACAGTGTAAGCAGTTTGCTAAAGACCTTCTGGATCAGACCAGGAGCTCCAGAGAGCTGGAGATGATCCTGAACTACAGAGATGACATCAACCTGCTGGAGGAGGAGGGAAACAACGACCTGGCTAGACTCAAATTGGCTATTAAA
Source organism: Salmo salar (assembly GCF_965601325.2). Classification (NCBI taxonomy): domain Eukaryota; kingdom Metazoa; phylum Chordata; class Actinopteri; order Salmoniformes; family Salmonidae; genus Salmo; species Salmo salar. Next base: position 118,338,200 of record NC_138301.1, on the reverse strand, counting down.
TATCACCAGAAAGAGGTAGGAGTTTATACTATACACACTACTACACTACACACTAGTACACTACACACAACTACCTGGCTAGACTAAAACTGGCTGTTAAATACCACCGGAAGGAGGTAGGAGTTTATACTACACTGAACAAAAATATAAAGCAACATGTAAAGTATTGGTCCCATGTTTCATGAGCTGAAATCAAAAATACCAGAAATTCTCATTATGCACAAAAAGCTTATTTCTCTCTAATTTTATGCACACATTTGTTTAAATCGTTGTTGGTGAGCATTTCTCATTTGCCAAGATAATCCATCCACCTGACAGGTGTGGTATATCAAAAAGCTGATTAAACAGCATGATCATGACACAGGTGCACCTTGTGCTGGGGACATTAAAAGGCAGTTTTGTCACACAAGACAATTCCACAGATGTCTCAAGTTTTGAGGGAGCGTGCAATCGGCATGCTGACTGCAGGAATGTATACCAGAGCTGTTGCCAGAGAACTGAAGGTTAATTTCTGTACCATAAGCCGCCTCCAACGACATTTTAGAGAATTTGGCAGTATGTCCAACTGGCCTCACAACTGCACACCACGTGTAACCATGCCAGCCCAGGACCACCACATCCAGCTTCTTTACCTGCGGGCTCGTCTGCGACCATACACCCGGACAGTTGTGTCACGACTTCCGCCAAAGTCGGCTCCTCTCCTTGTTCGGGCGGCGTTCGGCGGTCGACGTCACCGGCTTTCTAGCCATCGCCGCTCCATTTTTCATGTATCCATTTGTTTTGTCTTGTTCCTTGCACACCTGGTTTACATTCCCTAATCACACTGCATGTATTTAGTCCTCTGCTCCCCTCCCCCATGTCTTTGTGGGAAATAGATGTTTCGTGTGTACGCGCCAGGCTGGGTTTTTACCCGTTGTTCCGTGGTTTTTAAACAAAGGATGTTTATTGAAAAAACATTAGATCATTTTTGTGACTGTTTCGCGCCTTGCACTTGTACCTTTGGCTGGAGGTTTTGACGCAGTGGCGTCTTGTCTGTTTTATTGCCTCTGCCGAAATAAAGTGTGCGCCTGTTCACAACTCTCTGCTCTCCTGCACCTGACCTCTCCACCAGTAGAGCACACCGTGACAAGTTGATGGAATTGAGGATTATTTCTGTCTGTAATGAAGCCCTTTTGTGGGGAAAAACTAATTCTGATTGGCTGGGCCTGGCTCCCCAGTGGGTGGGCCTATGCCCTTCCAGGCCAACCCATGGCTGTGCCCCTGCCCAGTCATGTGAAATCCATAGATTAGGGTCTAATGAATTTATTTCAATTGACTAATTTCCTTATACCAACTGTAACTCAGTAAAATCATAGAAATGTTTTGCATGTTGCGTTTATATTTTTGTTCAGTGTATATATACACTACTACAGTACTATACTACTACACTTCTACAGTACTAGACTAAACTACTACACTCCATTGCTACGGCACTACCCTACACTATACTACACTACACTACTACAGTACTACACTCTACTACACTACTACACTACAACAGTACTACACTACACTGCTACAACACTATACTACACTACTACAGTACTACACTACTACACTACACTACTACAGTACTAGATACCACTACTACACTACACTGCTACAGTACTACACTACTACAGTACTAAACTACACTACTACAGTACTACACTACACTACTACAGTACTACACTACACTACCACACTACAGTACTGCACTACACTAATACACTACAGTACTACACAAATACACTACACTACTACACTAATACACTACTACAGTACTACACTACACTAATACACTACTACAGTACTACACTACTCACTACGACCTGGCGAGACTCAAACTAGCCAATACATATCGCCAGAAAGAGGTAAAAGTTTATACTATATACACTAGTACATTACACTACACACCACATGTTTTTATTGAACCTTTATTTAACTAAGAACAAATTCTTATTTACAATGATGGCCTACCAAGAGGCAAAATGCTTCCTGCGGGGGCTGAGATTAAAAATATAGGACAAAACACACATCACGACAAGAGAGACTCCACAACACTACATAAAGAGAGAGACCACAATACTACATAAAGAGAGAGACCACAATACTACATAAAGAGAGAGACCACAACACTACATAAAGAGAGAGACCACAATACTACATAAAGAGAGAGACCACAATACTACATAAAGAGAGAGACCACAACACTACATAAAGAGAGACATCACAACACTACATAAAGAGAGAGACCACAATACTACATAAAGAGAGAGACCACAACACTACATAAAGAGAGAACACAACACTACATAAAGAGAGACCACAACACTACATAAAGAGAGAGACCACAACACTACATAAAGAGAGAGACCACAACACTACATAAGAGAGAACACAACACTACATAAAGAGAGACCACAACACTACATAAAGAGAGAGACCACAACACTACATAAAGAGAGAGACCACAACACTACATAAGAGAGAACACAACACTACATAACGAGAGACCACAACACTACATAAAGAGAGAGACCACAACACTACATAGAGACCACAACACTACATAACAAGAGACCACAACACTACATAAGAGAGAACACAACACTACATAATGAGAGACCACAACACTACATAAAGAGAGAGACCACAACACTACATAAAGAGAGAGACCACAACACTACATAAAGAGAGACCACAACACTACATAAAGAGAGAGACCCCAACACTACATAAAGAGAGAGACCACAACACTACATAGAGACCACAACACTACATAAAGAGAGAGACCACAACATTACTTAAAGAGAGAGACCACAACACTACATAAAGAGAGAGACCACAACACGACATAAAGAGAGAGACCCCAACACTACATAAAGAGAGAGACCACAACACTACATAAAGAGAGAGACCACAACACTACATAAAGAGAGAGACCACAACACTACATAAAGAGAGAGACCACAACACTACATAAAGAGAGACCACAACACTACATAAAGAGAGACACCACAACACTACATAAAGAGAGAGACCACAACACTACATAAAGAGAGAGACCACAACACTACATAAAGAGAGAGACTACAACATTACATAAAGAGAGAGAGCACAACACTACATAAAGAGAGAGACCACAAAACTACATAAAGAGAGACCACAACACTACATAAAGAGAGAGACCACAACACTACATAAAGAGAGAGACCACAACACTACATAAAGAGAGAGACTACAACATTACATAAAGAGAGAGACCACAACACTACATAAAGAGAGAGACCACAAAACTACATAAAGAGAGACCACAACACTACATAAAGAGAGAGACCACAACACTACATAAAGAGAGACCACAACACTACATAAAGAGAGACCACAACACTACATAACGAGAGAACACAACACTACATAACGAGAGACCACAACACTACATAGAGACCACAACACTACATAAAGAGAGAGACCACAGCACTACATAAAGAGAGACCACAACACTACATAGAGACCACAACACTACATAAAGAGAGACCAGAACACTACATAGAGACCACACCACTACATAAAGAGAGAGACCACAACACTACATAAAGAGAGAGACTACAACACTACATAAAGAGAGAGACCACAACACTACATAAAGAGAGACCACAACACTACATAAAGAGAGAGACCACAACACTACATAAAGAGAGACCACAACACTACATAAAGAGAGACCACAACACTACATAAAGAGAGAGACCACAACACTACATAAAGAGAGACCACAACACTACATAAAGGTTTCAGTGACTTCATTAGCTGTGGTTGCTGATGCATATATGGTTGAATCATCAGCATACATGGACACACATGCTTTGTTTAATGCCAGTGGTGGCAGGTCATTGGTAAAAATAGAAAAGAGTAGAAGGCCTAGAGAGCTGCCCTGCGGTACACCACACTTTACATGTTTGACATTAGAGAAGCTTCCATTAAAGAAACCCCTTTGAGTTCTATTAGATAGATAGCTATGAATCCACAAAATGGCAGAGGTTGAAAAACCATAACACATACGCTTTTTTTAAAACAGGTTATGGTCAATAATATCAAAGGCTGCACTGAAATCTAACAGTACAGCTCCCAAAATATTCTTATTATCAATTTCTTTCAACCAATCATGAATAATTTGTGTCAGTGCAGTACATGTTGAGTGCCCTTCTCTATAAGCATGCTGAAAGTCTGTTGTTAATTTATTTACAGAGAAATAGCATTGTATTTGGTAAAACACAATTTTTCCCAACAGTTTGCTAAGAGCTGGCAGCAAGCTGATATGTCTGCTGTTAGAACCAGTAAAGGCCACTTTATCACTCTTGGATAGCAGAATTACTTTGGCTTCCTTCCAGACCTGAGGACAAATACTTTCCTGTAGGCTCAGATGAAATATACGACAGATAGAAGTGGATATACAGTCAGCTATCATCCTCAGTAGCTTTCCATCTAAGTTGTCAAATGCCAGGAGGTTTGTCAGTATTGATCGATAACAATATTTTTTTCCACCTCTCCCACACTAACTTTACAAAATTCAAACTTCCAATGCTTTTCTTTCATTATTTTTTTTTTATGCATGTATACAACTGCTCACTCTTCGTTATTGGCATTTCCTGCCTACGTTTGCCCACTTTGCCAATGAAATAAAATAAATGGAAACATCAAATGGTTTCGTGATGAATAAGCCATCTGATTCGATGAAAGATGGAGTTGAACTTGTCTTTCTGCCCATCATTTAATTTAACTCTCCTGTTGTTTTTTCGTTTCATGTGAATTCATTCTGTGTTCCCGGTCCAAAATGACTGCCCCATTCATTCTGATTATAAATCCATAATAATACATATATTATCACCTAATGTTGTGTTAGATCTTTTTATCAACTGAAGTTCTTGTGAACATTACAAGTTTTGATCTTGTATTTGATATTTATGGCCTGTAGGCCTCATTGACCTGAGCTCATACTACTCGTTTTTGAGTAAAAAAAGCATAATGTATGGATTATTTTGACTAAAACAAATACTCATATGAAATATATTGTGATATTTATCACAAAATACTTTGTGTCAAAGTTTAGCAAGTACTCTCTCTCCTCCTCACCAGTGTCATGATCAAAGATATGATCAAGAGCCTCACATACAGTATATATTTTGGTCATTGTGCTGCCACAGAATGAATTGTGAGCAAGGCCTCAAAAAATCTTTATATACCAGAGCTGCGAGAAAAGTTATATATATATTATTGAAACAATGTTGCGATTGTTTGTGAGAATGCCAACAGGTGTGGTTCCCATGGGGGAAAGATTCTATTGGGGAATGGTTGCCATGGAAGCCAAGAAGGGGAGTTCGGGGGGGGGGGGGGGGGGGGGGTCTGGGTGAGGAAGTGTGTCCATCTGATGAATGGGCATGTGCCTGAACTCAATGTTATGCACTAATTGTAGTCTCACCCATTCATTTCTAATGACCCGGTCATGTTTGACCCACATATACACCACATGTGTACAAAACTTAAATAAAACACCCACAATTTTATGGAAATCATCAAAATGTATTTTGTGTGTTCAGATGCCCTGTGTGGACAAACTCATGGAACCTGATGACAATTAGATCAAATTAACTACATTTTTCAGAGGTAAAACGTGTGAATCGGTCCAATTCGACCAGAACACAGCAGGAGGGTTAAAGTACTCCAATGTTTTTTCCATCATTCTTTATCTCATTGATCTTGGCTTTATAATACAGTTTATTCTTCTTTTTCTTGAGTTTAGTTACATAATTTCTCAATTTGCAGTAAGTCAGCCAGTCAGATGTGCAGCCAGACTAATTAGCCACTCCTTTTGCCCCATCTCTTTCAACCATACAGTTTTTCAATTCCTCATCAATCCATTGGAGCCTTAACATTTCTAACAGTCAGTTTGTTAACAGGTGCATGTTCATCAATGATTGGAAGAAGCAGTTTCATAAACTCATCAAGTGCAGCATCTGGGTGCTCATCATTAATCACATCAGACCAACACAAAGTTTAACATCATCCACATAAGAGTCACAGCTCAATCTTTTGTATGATCTCTTATACACTATTTTATGCCCAGCTGTTGGAACTTTAGCTTTCCTGGGTATAGCCACTATATTGTAATCACTGTATCAAAATGGGTACGGATACAGCTTTAGAACAAAGTTCTACAGTATTAGTAAAAATGATCGATACATGTGGATGATCTTGTTCCTGTAGTGTTTGTAAACACCCTGGTAGGTTGATTAATAACTTGAACCAGATTACAGACACTGGTTACAGTGAGAAGCTTCCTCTTGAGTGGACAGCTTGATGAAAACTAGTCAATATTCAGGTCCCCAAGAAAGTAGACCTGTTTACATCACATACACTATCAAGAATTTCACACATATTATTTAGATACTGACTGTTAGCACTTGGTGGCCTATAGCAACACCCCAAAATAAAATACTTTAGATGTGCCAAGTGAACCTGCAACCACAACACTTCAATAGCACTTGACATAAGATCTTCTCTAAGCATTACAGGGATATGGCTCTGAATATATACAGCAACACCTCCCCTATAAGCATTCCTGTCTCTTCTACAGATGTTAGATATATTAATATGGGCTATTTTCAGCCCTTTCCTGGGTAGCTTATCAGAGATAGACATAATACTGAAAAGAGCAAACAAAGCAAGAGAAAAAAATATACATTCAGCAGACCATTGTGTATGTGTGTGTGCTGTGGGTTTGAAGCTACGAAGCCATAGGCTTGGCTCTCTCATCCCTTTCAGGCTTCTGGGAGGGAGGGTGGACAGTAAACCTGTCATAGCGGATGTACGCAATGTCTGTCAGCTTTCATGGCTGGGATCAGTTCTTTCCTCTTCTGGTGCACAGCTTCAGGATAGTCCTTGTTGAGGAAGATATACGTTCCTCTCAAGTTCTTGGCTCTTTCCAGAACAGCTACCTTGTCCTTGAACATCAGGAACTTGACCACTATTGGCCTGGGGCTATCACCTGGGCCGGGGGTGGGTTTTCCAGTCCTGTGGGCGCGCTCCACCTCAATCTTCCTGTGGTCCATCTTCAATTTCTCAGAGATCATTTCCCTCACTTTGTCCTCAGACTCCATCCAGGTCTCATGTGGAGATTCTGCAGTTCTGTCCACAACCATGTTGTTCCTTCTTGATTGTCCCTTGAGATAGTTTGATTTATCTGTCATTGTTATGATGGATTCACACACAGAACTGATGTCCTCTCTCAATGACCTACAGATTGCTGTCATCTTGCTGTTCTCCTGTTTCAACTCATCGAGCTTACCCTGGGAGAACTGCGAACTGTTCTTCAGGTCCTGGACCTCTCTGGTCAGGTCGTCCATTATTTTATTAGTAGAATCAACGAGTATTTGGATAAAACACTTGAAGCTATTTTCTTGTTGTACTAACAACTTTTTGTTTGTTTAAAAGATCCTTCGTGTGTGATAGAGAGACACCACTGTCCTCAATGGTGTTCCCGCCAGCTTTGGTCTTCGTCATGGTAGCTAGTATTGTAGGTTCCTCTGTTACTCCTCACAGTTCCAGACAGGGCAGGTCACGGCAAACATTGAAAACAACAAATAGCTCCTCAGACCCGTCCTTGGTCGGCAGGATCACTGGAAAGAGACAAGCAGTCCCAGCAACTGATGCCAACTGCATTGCAGGACACAAACTAAGAATATAGCTAGCTACAAAGAACTTTCCAATACACTTTCAAACAACAAACTTTTCAAACAAATAAAACCAAGCTCTTCCTAGTCCCGAAGTGATGTAAAAGGTGATGTAAAAGGTGACTACGTCAAGCGCTAAACTCTCAGCAGTAGTAATCACACCGAAGGGGCGGCCAGGGCATTCTTCTTACCGAACCACATTACCTTTGTTTTGGAAGTGTTCAGAACAAGGTTAAGGGCAGAGAAAGCTTGTTGGACAGTAAGAAAGCTTTATTGTAGAGCGTTTAACACAAAATCTGGGGAGGGGCCAGCTGAGTATAAGATTGTATCATCTGCATATACATTAAATGGATGAGAGAGCTTCCTACTGCCTGAGCTACAGTGCATTCGGAAAGTATTCAGACCCCTTGACTTTTTCCAAATTTTGTTACGTTACAGCCTTATTCAAAAATGTATGAAAACATTTATTTGATTCATCTACACACAGTACCCCATAAGGTACCACAGTTGACAGGTGGAATAAATTGTCCGTAGAGTTCTGAGCCAAACTGAGCAATCGGGGGAGAAGGGCACTCTGACAGAACTCCAGAGTTCCTCTGTGGAGATGGGAGAACCGTCCAGAAAGACAACCATCTCTGCAGCACTCCACCAATAAGGCCTTTATGGTAGAGTGGTCAGACGGAAGCCACTCCTCAGTAAGAGGCACATGACAGTCCACTTGGAGTTTGCCAAAAGGCACCTAAAGGACTCTGAGAGCCCGGACTTGAACTCGATCGAACATCTCTGGAGAGAACTGAAAATAGCTGTGCAGCGACACTCCCCATCCAACCTGACAGAGCTTGAAAGGATCTGCAGACAAGAATGGGAGAAACTCCCCAAAGACAGGTGTGCCAAGCTTGTAGTGTCATACCCAAGAAGACTTGAGGCTGTAATTGCTGCCAAAGGTGCTTCAACAAAGTACTGAGTAAAGGGTCTGAATACTTATGCAAATGTGATATTTCTGGGGGGGGGGTTTATTTTATAAATTAGCAAAACAAATATTTAAACTTGTTTTTGCTTTGTCATTGTGGGGTATTGTGTGTAGATTGATGAGGGGGGAAAACTATTTAATCCATTTTAGAATAAGGCTGTAACGTAACAAAATGTGGAAAAAGTCAAGGGCTCTGAATACTTTCCGAATGCACTGTATGTTGTTGATGTAAATTGAGAAGAGTTTGTGGCCTAGGATCAAGCCTTGGTGTAACGGTTGTCGTTGGGAATGGAGGACCAAAACGCAGCAGGAATGTGGATGCTCATCTTGAATTTATTTTAACTAAGAGAACACCAAAATAACAAACAAAGAACTCACGAACAACAAAACAGTCTTGTCAGGCTTACACATGCAAAACAAGAAACAATCTCCCACAACACCAAACCAAACAATTACCCATATATAGGACTCTCAATCAGAGGCAACGAGAAAGCACCTGCCTCCAATTGAGACTCCAACCCCCATCAACCTAAACATAGACATACAACAAACCAGAAAGAACATAGAATACAAACCTAGAACATAACCCCAAAAACCCGGAAATAATAAATCAAACGCCCTACTAAATAAACCACCACCCCGAACCACATAAAACAAATACCCTCTGCCACGTCCTGACCAAACTACAATAACAAATAACCCTTATACTGGTCAGGACGTGACACTTGGGGTACTCCCTTGGTGACAGGCAGTGGCTGAGACAGCAGATGTTCTGACTTCATACACTGCACTCTTTGAGAGATGTAGTTAACAAACCAGGCCAAAGGCCTCTCAGAGACACCAGTACTCCTTAGCCGGCCCACAAGAATGGAATGGTCTACCGTATCAAAAGCTTTGACCAAGTGAATAAAAAATAAGCAACACAACATTGCTTAGAGCAGAGTGGTGACATCGTTTAGAACCTTTAAGGTTACAGTGACACATCCCTAAACTGAGTACATACCAGAGAGAATACTATAAGACATCAAGAAAGCCAGTCAGTTGATTAAGTTTTTTCCAACACTTTTGATAAACAGGACAAGATATAAATTGGCCTTTAACAGTTAGGATCAGCTTGATCTCCCCCTTTAAATAAAGGAGGTGCCGTGGTTGCCTTCCAAGCACTGGGAACCTCCCAGGAGAGACAGGTTAAAAAGGTCAGAGATGATAGGGGCTGTAACCTTAAAGGATCTAAACCATCTGACCAATATGTTTTTTTTGGGGTGCAAGTTTAAGGAGCTCCTTTAGCACCTCAGACTCAGTGAGAAACTTTGTAGCGGTGCAGGTGGAAAACGTGGGAGGAGCAGCAGGGTTGGGAGATGAAGAAGTGGTGGACAGGCAATGAGGTGTGGCTGAGTCAAATAGGAATCTTGACTTATAGAAGTGGTGATTAATTAAGTATGTTCAATAGGAAACCGATTTTAGCAGGTGCGTAATGTTTTCATGGCGCGCGCAAACACAAATTTCCAAGACTGTGTCCTTCTAATAAAACTGTTATTTCTTATTCGTTTTTGAAGTTACAAGCCGGAAACCTTGAACACAGACTGCTGACACCCTGTGGAAGCCATAGGAATGCATCCTGGGAGCAAATACAATTTCTCTTGTATTTCTAAGAGGATTTCTTTGGATTTTCTCCTACCATATCTATTGTGTTATAATCTCCTACATTATTTTAACATTTCTACAAAATTCAAAGTGCTTTCTTTCCAATGGTACCAACTATATGCATATCCTGGCTTCAGGGCCTGAGCTATAGGCAGTTTACTTTTGGCACATCATTCAGGCAGGAAACTGAGAGAAAAAAAGGTGCCTAGCCCTAAGAAGATAAAGAGCTCAGCCATGTGCTTCTTGTCAGTAAATACCACATCATCACCATTAAGGGACATGAGCAGCTATGAGGAGGAGGGTTTATTCTCCGAGTCTTTAATCGTTTTCCAGAACCTCTTGGGGTTAGACCTACAGAGAGAGAACTGCTCTTTAAAGTAACTAACTTTGGCCTTCTGGATAGCCTACGACCTGGCTAGATTCAGACTGGCCATCACATACCACCAGAAAGAGGTAGGAGACTATAGTATACTGCAATTACACACAGATATACATCCTGAGGAAGTCGGAGGTTACTGTAGTATTTTGTCATCCTTCATCTCAGTCTCAGACACTGCAGACAGCGAGGTCAGACAGACTAACAGAAGTGGAGTTTTCCAGCCATGTAAGGACACACACAGAGAGAGCACTGTTGACATGGTGGGGAGGCAGACAAGATGGACGATATAGTCTCATGAAATAATAATTTCACTCCCTTTTCGCTATCTGTCTATCTGTGGTTCTGTGTCAGTCTCTCTCTCTCTTTCTCTGTGTCTCTCTCTCTCTGTCTCTCTCTCGCTCTCTGTTCAGCAGTCTTATGGCTTGGGGGTAGAAGCTGTTAAGGAGCCTTTTGATAAATACATCTAGATAGCACGCTAATATGAATTAAGGTAGCTGGTGATATCTAAATTCACTTAGCTAGCTAGCTATAAAATATGTAAAGTTGGCTAGATACTGTAGCTAGCTAGCTACGTTAGCAGCTCATTTGAGTTAGTCTGCACTGTAGCTAGCTAATAATACATCCGTTTGTTTTTACATTTTCAATATGTATTTACTCTACTTGAATATACGTTTGATTGGAGGTCAACAACGTTTGTTTGTCACCCGAGCGGTTTGGAGCGTATTACCATTTACCTTTGAATAAAGTCATGAATCAGAGAGTAGATGAAACTATTGACCCATTTAATAACCAGACCTTCATAAAAAGTTGCTATGCTGAATTCTTGATGGACAACCAAATTGCTGCTATATGCTGCCAGCACGCCAACAAGCAAGCCACTATGTGCGGCACTTTGGCAATTTATACAAAGACAGACAGACAGACAGACAGACAGACAGACAGACAGACAGACAGACAGACAGACAGACAGACAGACAGACAGACAGACAGACAGACAGACAGACAGACAGACAGACAGACAGACAGACAGACAGACAGACAGACAGACAGAGGCTCCACAATGTACATGATATCAACAGAGATGTATATTTAAAAAAAATTATATCACATGCACAAGTGCAGGGAATTGCTTGTCTTGCAAACTCAATATCCAGCATCGCAATAATCAATGACAATGAAATGCTAGAAAGAAAACACACGACAAATAAGAAGAAATGTGAAGAAAGTAATTAAGCATACTATATACACAGGGTCAGTTCCAGTACCATATTTACAATGTGCAGGGATACTGGAGTGATGGAGGTAGATACAGTGGCAAGAAAAGTAGGTGAACCCTTTGGAAATACCTGGATTTTTGCATAAATTGGTCATAAAATTTGATCTGATCTTCATCTAGGTCACAACAATAAAGAAACAATTATATGTTTCCATGTCTTTATTGAACACACCGTGTACAGTGCAGGGTGGAAAAAGTATGTGAACCCTTGGATTTAATAACTGGTTAACCCTCCTTTGGCAGCTATAAACTCAACCAAATGTTTTCTATGGTTGCGGATCAGACCTGCACAACGGTCAGGAGGAATTTTGGACCATTCCTCTTTACAAAACTAGTTCAGTTCAGCAATATTCTTGAGATGTCTGGTGTGAACTGCTCTCTTGAGGTCATGCCACAGCATCTCAATCGGGCTGAGGTCAGGACTGGGCCACTCCAGAAGGCGTATTTTCTTCTGTTGAAGCCATTCTGTTGTTGATTTACTTCTGTGTTTTGGGTTGTTGTCCTGTTGCATCAACCAACTTCTGTTAAGCTTCAATTGGCGGACAGATAGCCTAACATTCTCCTGCGAAAATGTCTTGATAAACTTGGGAATTCATTTTCCGTCGATGATAGCAAGCTGTCCAGGCCCTGAGACAGCAAAGCAGCCCCAAACCATGATGCTCCCACCACCATACTTTAGAGTTGGGATGAGGTTTTGATGTGGTGTACCTTTTTCTCCACACATAGTATTGTGTGTTCCTTCAAAACAACTCAACTGTAGTTTCATCTGTCCACAGAATATTTTGCCAGTAGCGCTGTGGAACATCCAGGTGCTCTTTTGCAAACTTCAGATGTGCAACAACGTTTTTTTTGGACAGTAGTGGCTTCTTCCTTGGTGTCCTCACATGAAGACCATTCTTGTTTAGTGTTTTACGTATCGTAGACTCGTCAACAGAGATGTTAGCTTGTTCCAGAGATTTCTGTAAGTATTTAGCTGACACTCTAGGATTCTTCTTAACCTCATTGTGCATTCTGCGCTGTGCTCATCTTTGCAGGACGGCCACTCCTAGGGAGAGTAGCAACAGTGCTGAAATTTCTCCATTTACAGACAATTTGTCTTACAATGGACTGACGAACAACAAGGCTTTTAGAGATACCTTTGTAACAAGTCAATAATTCATAATCTAAGGTCTTCTGGGATCTCTTTTGTTCGAGGCATGGTTCAGATCAGGCAACGCTTCTTGTGAGTAGCAAACTCAAATTTTTGTGAATTTTTTTTAAAGGGCAAGGCAGCTCTAACCAACATCTCCAATCTCGTCTCATTGATTGGACTCCAGGTTAGCTGACTCCTGACTCCAATTAGCTTTTTGGAGAAGTCATTACCCTAGGGGTTTCACATGCTTTTTCCAACCTACACTATGAATGTTTAAATCATGTATTCAATATCGACAAGAAAAATACAATAGCTTGTGTGTTATTAGTTTAAGCACACGTTGCACATGTTTGTCTGTTGTTGTGACTTAGATGAAGATCAGATCAAATGTGATGACTAATTTATGCAGAAATCCAGGTAATTCCAAAGGGTTCACATACTTTTTCTTGCCACTGTATGTATAGGTGCAACAGGATATAAGATAAACAGTAGCAGCAGCTACAGCTGAAGTCAGAAGTTTACATAGACTTAGGTTGGAGTCATTAAAACTCGTTTTTCAACCACTCCACATATTTCTTGTTAACAAACTGTAGTTTTGGCAAGTCGGTTAGGACATCTACTTTGTGCATGACACAAGTATTTTTTCCAACAATTGTTTACAGACAGATTATTTCACTTATAATTCACTGTATCACAATTCCTATGGGTCAGAAGTTTACATACCCTAAGTTGCCTGTGCCTTTAAACAGCTTGGAAAATTCCAGAAAATTATGCCATGGCATTAGAAGCTTCTGATAGGCTAATTGACATAATTTGAGTCAATTAGAGGTGTACCTGCGGATGTATTTCAAGGCCTACCTTCAAACTCAGTGCCTCTTTGCTTGACATTATGGGAAAATCAAAAGAAATCAGCCAAGTCTGGTTCATCCTTGGCAGCAATTTCCAAATACTTGAAGGTACCACATTCATCTGTACAAACAATAGTACGCAAGTATAAACACCATGGGACCACGCAGCTGTCATACCGCTCAGGAATGAGACGCGTTTTGTCTCCTAGAGAAGAACGTACTTTGGTGCGAACAGTGCAAATCAATCCCAGAACAACAGCAAAGGACCTTGTGAAGATGCTGGAGGAAAAAGGTACAAAAGTATCTATATCCACAGTGAAATGAGTCATATATCGACATAACCTGAAAGGCCGCTCAGCAAGGAAGAAGCCACTGCTCCAAAACCGCCATAAAAAAGCTAGACTACGGTTTGCAACTGCACATGGGAGAAAGATTGTACTTTTTGGAGAAATGTCCTCTGGTCTGATGAAACAAAAGTAGAACTGTTTGGCAATAATGACCATCGATTTGTTTGGAGGAAAAAGGGGGATGCTTGCAACCCGAAGAACACCATCCCAACCGTGAAGCACGGTGGCTGCATCATGTTGTGGGGGTGCTTTGTTGCAGGAGGGAATAGATGGCATCATGGCATCATGAGGAATCATAGATGGCATCATAGATGGCATCATGAGGGAGGAAAATTACGTGGATAAATTGAAGCAACATCTCAAGACATCAGTCAGGAAGTTAAAGCTTGGTCGCAAATGGGTCTTCCAAATGGACAATGACCCCAAGCATACTTCCAAAGTTGTGGCAAAATGGCTTAAGGACAACAAAGTCAAGGTATTGGAGAGGCCATCACAAAGCCCTGACCTTAATCGTATAGAACATTTGTGGGCAGAACTGAAAAAGTGTGTGCGAGCAAGGAGGCCTACAAGCCGGACTCAGTTACACCAGCTCTGTCAGGGGGAATGGGCCAAAATGCACCCAACTTATTGTGGGAAGCTTGTGGAAGGCTACCCAAAACGTTTGACCCAAGTTAAACAATTTAAAGGCAATGCTACCAAATACTTTTTGAGTGTATGTAAACGTCTGACCCACTGGGAATGTGATGAAAGAAATAAAAGCTGAAATAAATCATTCTCTCTACTATTATTCTGACATTTCACATTCTGAAAATAAAGTGGTGATCCTAACTGACCTAAAACAGGGAATTTTTACTAGGATTAAATGTCAGTAATTTTGAAAAACGGAGTTTAATATATTTGGCTAATGTGTATGTAAACCTCTGACTTTAACTGTATGTACAGGGTCAGCAGCTATGTACAGGGTAATCAGCTATATACAGTGTCAGCAGCTATATAAAGGTCAGCAGCTTGTATGTGAGTTGTTGTGTGTGTAGAGTCAGTATATTCTATGTGAGATAGTGTGAGTGTGTAGTGCCCTGTGAATGTGTGTGTGTAGGGCCCTGTCAGTGTGTAGAGCCCTGTGAGTGTGTAGGGCCCTGTGAGTGTGTTGGGCCCTGTGAGTGTGTAGGGCCCTGTGAGTGTGTAGGGCCCTGTGAGTGTGTAGGGCCCTGTGAGTGTGTAGGGCCCTGTGAGTGTGTAGGGCCCTGTGAGTGTGTTGGGCCCTGTGAGTGTGTAGGGCCCTGTGAGTGTGTAGGGCCCTGTGAGTGTGTTGGGCCCTGTGAGTGTGTAGGGCCCTGTGAGTGTGTAAGGCCCTGTGAGTGTGTAGGGCCCTGTGAGTGTGTTGGGCCCTGTGAGTGTGTAGGGCCCTGTGAGTGTGTTGGGCCCTGTGAGTGTGCATAGAGACAGTACAAAAATAAAAGGTCGTTGGTGTCATACTTGATGCACCGGTACCGGTTGTTGTGCGGAAGCAGAGAGAATAGTTTATGGCTAGCTTGGTTGGAGTCTTTAATGATTTTCAGGGCCTTCCTACAACACCGCCTGATATAGAGGTCCTGGATGGTAGGGAGCTCGGCCCCAGTGATGTACTGGGCTTTATGTACCACCCTCTCTAGCGCCATGCGATCGAGGGCGGTGCTATTGCCATACCAGGCGGTGATGCAGCCAGTCAAGATGCTCTCACTGGTACAGCTGTATAACTTTTTGAGGATTTGAGAGCCCATGGCAAACATTTTCAACCTCCTGAGGGGGAAGAGGAGGTGTTGCGCCCTCTTCACGACTGTGAGTGTGTGTTTGGACCATTTTGAGTCTTTAGTGATTTGGATCCCGAAGAACTTGAAGCTCTCGACCTTGTCCACTGCAGCCCCGTCGATGTGGATGGGGGAGTCCTCACCCCTCCATTTCCTATAGTCCACGATCAGGTCTTTCATCTTACTGACGTTGAGGGAGAGGTTGTTCTGGCACCACACTGCCAGGTCACTGATCTCCTCCTTGTAGGCTGACTCATCGTCGCCACTGATCAGGCCTACCACCGTCATGATGATGGTGTTGGAGTCGTGCACGGCCACGCAGCCTTGGGTGAACAAGGAATACAGGAGGGAACTAAGCACACACCCCTGTGAGGCCCCTTCGTTGAGGGTCAGCGTGGCGGAGGTGATGTTGCCTACCCTTACCACCTGGGGGTCGGCCCGTCAGGAAGTCCAAGATCCAGCTGCAGACGGAGGTGTTCAGACCCAGAGTCCTAAGCTTGGAGGGGACAATGGTGTTGAACGCTGAGCTGTAGTCAATGAACATCATGCTCACATAGGTATTCCTCTTATCTAGGTGGGTGAGTGCAGTGTGGAGAGCAATTGAGATTGCGCCATCTATGGATCTGTTGGGGCGGTATGCAAATTGGAGTGGGTCTAGAGTGTCTAATGGTGGAGATAATCTGTGCCATAAACAGCCTGTCAAAGCACTTCATGAATACAGAAGTGAGTTCTACAGGGTGGTAGTCATTGTGGCATGATGCCTTAAAGTTCTTAGGAACAGGAATGATGGAATGGTGTTCATCTTAAAATGTGGGGGATTACAGAATGGGACAAGTAGAGGTTGAAAATGACTGTGAGTTTTTCTGCCAGTTTTTCTGCCAGTGACCTGCCAGTTTTTCTGATATTTCTGCTCTGAAACCGCGCCCTGGAATACCATCAGACGCCATGCCATTTCAGCTATAGCCTACGAAGAAATGAATATATTGCGACACACTAGGTTAATAGAGAGTCAGGGACATTAAGCGCTCAACATTTATTAAACAACATGTCGTTGTAATAAGTCATTATAGTCTATAAATTGTGCATGCGGAATGTGACGGTCAAAAGTTTTAGAACACCTACTCATTCAAGGGTTTTTCTTTATTTTTTACTATTTTCTACAATGTAGAATAACAGTGAAGACATCAAAACTATGAAATAAACACATATGGAATCATGTAGTAACCAATAAAGTGTTAAACAAATTAAAATATATTTTAGATTTGAGATTCTTCAAATAGCCACCCTTTGCCTTGATGACAGCTTTTAATTTTTGAGTTTGGACCGTCTGCTTCAGGCTCATGTGACGGTGTCTGGAGAGCAGGCCAGCAGTGGAGAATTGGGCACTCTCCACTCCGATCACATACTCTGCTGCCAGTCAAGGTGAGCTCCCCGCTCACTCAGCTTACTAGCTCCCCGCCCACTCAGCTTACTAGCTCCCCGCCCACTCAGCCTACTAGCTCCCCGCCCACTCAGCCTACTAGCTCCCCGCCCACTCAGCCTACTAGCTCCCCGCCCACTCAGCCTACTAGCTCTCCGCCCACTCAGTCTACTAGCTCCCCGCCCACTCAGCCTACTAGCTCCCCGCCCACTCAGTCTACTAGCTCCCCGCCCACTCAGCCTACTAGCTCCCCGCCCACTCAGCCAACTAGCTCCCCGCCCACTCAGCCTACTAGCTCTCCGCCCACTCAGTCTACTAGCTCCCCGCCCACTCAGCCTACTAGCTCCCCGCCCACTCAGTCTAAACAGCCTACTAGCTCCCCGCCCACTCAGTCTACTCAGTCTACTAGCTCCCCGCCCACTCAGCCTACTAGCTCTCCGCCCACTCGGCCTACTAACTACCCACCCACTCAGTCTGTCTTTTCAGACTTCCTGGCAGTTTGACACGAGAGAAAAAGTGCATTTTCTCAAAGTGTGAGCATTTCTAATGGGAAAAATACTTTATTAGTAATGTTTTAGTTAGAATCAGAATGACTGTTTGGGACCTTTTTAACCTCTTAGGGCTAGGGGGCAGTATTTACATGGCCGGATAAAAAACGTACCCGATTTAATCTGGTTACTACTCCTACCCAGTAACTAGAATATGCATATACTTATTAGATATGGATAGAAAACACCCTAAAGTTTCTAAAACTGTTTGAATGGTGTCTGTGAGTATAACAGAACTCATATGGCAGGCAAAAACCTGAGAGATTCCTTTACAGGAAGTGGCCTGTCTGACCATTTATTGGCTTTCTTTGACATCTCTTTCCAAAACAAAGGATCTCGGCGGTAACGTGACACTTCCCACGGCTCCCATAGGCTCTCAAAGCCCGGGAAAAAGCTGAATGTCGTCATTCCAGCCCCAGGCTGAAACACATTATCGCCTTTGTCAAGTGGCCGATCAGGGGACAGTGGGCTTAGGCGCGTGCACTGGCCGCCCCCGTCTTTCTTTTTTTTCCTCTATTTACCGAAACGCAGATTCCCGGTCGGAATATTATCGCTTTTTTACGAGATAAATTGCATAAAAATTGATTTTAAACAGCGGTTGACATGCTTCGAAGTATGGTAATGGGATATTTAGAATTTTTTTGTCACGAAATGCGCCATGCTCGTAACCCTGATTTACCATTTCGGATAGTGTCTTGAACGCACGAACAAAACGCCACTGTTTGGATATAACGATGGATTATTTGGGACCAAACCAACATTTGTTATTGAAGTAGAAGTCCTGGGAGTGCATTCTGACGAAGAACAGCAAAGGTAATAACATTTTTGTTATAGTAAATCTGATTTTGGTGAAGGCTAAACTTGCTGGGTGTCAAAATAGCTAGCCCGTGATGGCTGGGCTATGTACTTAGAATATTGCAAAATGTGCTTTCACCAAAAAGCTATTTTAAAATCGGACATATCGAGTGCATAGAGGAGTTCTGTATCTATAATTCTTAAAATAATTGTTATGCTTTTTGTGAACGTTTATCGTGAGTAATTTAGTAAATTGTTAGTAAATTCCCCGGAAGTTTGCGGGGGGTATGCTAGTTCTGAACGTCACATGCTAATGTAAAAAGCTGTTTTTTGATATAAATATGAACTTGATTGAACAAAACATGCATGTATTGGATAACATAATGTCCTAGGGTTGTCATCTGATGAAGATCATCAAAGGTTAGTGCTACATTTAGCTGTGGTTTGGGTTTATGTGACATTATATGCTAGCTTGAAAAATGGGTGTCTGATTATTTCTGGCTGGGTACTCTGCTGACATAATCTAATGTTTTTCTTTCGTTGTAAAGCCTTTTTGAAATCGGACAGTGTGGTTAGATAAAGCAGAGTCTTGTCTTTAAAATGCTGTAAAATAGTCATATGTTTGAGAAATTGAAGTAATAGCATTTCTAAGGTATTTGAATATCGCGCCACGGGATTAGACTGGCTGTTGCGTAGGTGGGACGATTTGGTGCCACCTACCCTAGAGAGGCTAAGGCACACTTTTGTACATGTGCACTATATGTAAGAAAAGTACTATTTGAGGCATGAATTGGGGTAAATGTATGTACCTGTAATGTACCTGTAACTAAATGTCAAAGGATGTACTTTATACCTTACAACTACAGTGACAAGCATTTATATCCCTTTAATAATACAACTACAATGACAAGCATTTATACCTTTAATAATACAACTACAATGACAAGCATTTATATCCCTTTAATTATACATCTACGATGACAAGCATTTATACCCTTTAATAACACAACTTTATTTATTAGTGTTTCTCTCTCTCTCTGTCCCCTCCCCTCTCTCTCTTTCTCTATCGCTCTATCTTTCTCTCTTCCCCCTGCCCCTCCTCTCTCTCTCTCACTCTCTCTCTCTGTCCCCTCCCCTCTCTCCCTCTCCCTCTCTCTGTCCCCTCCCTTCTCTCCCCCCCTCTCTCTCTCTCTCCCTCCCCCCTCTCCTGCTCTTCTCCCTCTCTCTCCCCTCTCTCTGTCCCCTCCCCTCTCTCTCTCTCTCTCACTCTCTCTCTCTCTCTCTCTCTCTCTCTCTCTCTCTCTCTCTGTCTCTGCTCCCCCATCTCTCTCTCTACTTCTTCTCTCTATCTCCCTCTCTTTCTTGCTCTCTTTCTCTCCCACTCTCTCTCAATTCAATTTAAGGGCATTGTTGGCATGGGAAACATATGTTTACATTGCCAAAGCAATGTAAAATATTCCAAAAGAATAAAGACATTTCAAATGTCATATTATGTCTATATACAGTGTTGTAAATATGTGCAAATACTTAAACTACAAAATGGAAAATAAATAAACATAAACCTGGGTTGTATTTACAATGGTGTTTGTTCTTCACTGGTTGCCCTTTTCTTGTGGCAACAGGTCACAAATCCTGCTGCTGTGATGGCACACTGTGGTATTTCATCCAGTAGATTTGGGAGTTTGTCAAAATTGGGTTTGTTTTCGAATTCTTTGTGGATCTGTGTAATCTGAGAGAAATATGTGTCTCTAATATGGTCATACATTTGCCAGGAAGTTAGGAAGTGCAGCTCAGTTTCCACATCATTTTGTGGTAAGTGTGCACATAGCCTGTCTTCTCTTGAGAGCCAGGTCTGCCTACGGTGGTCTTTCTCAATAGCAAGGCTATGCTCACTGAGTGTACTCTCGCTCCCTCTCTCTACTCTCTCTGAACAGTTAAAATTACACTCACAAGTTTTTGAAAGCATAAAGACATTTCAAATGTAATATTATGGCTATGTACATTGGTGTAACAATGTGCAAATAGTTTAAGAAAAATAACTACATTTGAAGTTGGAAGTTTACATACACCTTAGCCAAATACATTTAAACTCATTTTTTCACAATTACTGACATTTAATCCTAGTAAGAATTCTCTGTCTTAGGTCAGTTAGGATCACCACTTTATTTTAAGAATGTGAAATGTCAGAATAATAGTAGAGGGAATTATTTATTTCAGCATTATATTTCTTTCATCACATTCCCAGTGGGTCAGAAGTTTACATTCACTCAATTAGTATTTGATAGCATTGCCTTTAAATTGATGAACTTGGGTCAAACGTTTCGGGTAGCTTTCCACAAGCTTCCCACAATAAGTTGGGTGAATTTTGGCCCATTCCTCCTGACAGAGCTGATGTAACTGAGTCAGGTTTGTTGGCCTCCCCCTTTTTCGTCCAAACATAACAATGGTCATTATGGCCAAACAGTTCTATTTTTGTTTCATCAGACCAGAGGACATTTCTCCAAAAAGTACGATCTTTGTCCCCATGTGCAGTTGCAAACCATAGTCTGGCTTTTTAACGGCGGTTTTGGAGCAGTGGCTTCTTCCTTGCTGAGCGGCCTTTCAGGTTATGTCGATATAGGACTCATTTTACTGTGGATATAGATACTTTTGTACCTGTTTCCTCCAGCATCTTCACAAGGTCCTTTTCTGTTGTTCTGGGATTGATTTACACGTTTCGCACAAAAGTACGTTCATCTCTAGGAGACAGAACGCGTCTCATTCCTGAGCGGTATGATGGCTGTGTGGTCCCATGGTGTTTATACTTGCGTACTATTGTTTGTACAGATGAATGTGGTACCTTCAGGAATTTGGAAATTGCTCCCAAGGAAGAACCAGACTTGTGGAGGTCTACAATTGTTTTTGAGGTCTGAAGTCTTAGCTAATTTCTTTTGATTGTCCTATGATGTCAAGCAAAGAGGCACTGAGTTCGAAGGTAGGCCTTGAAATACATCCACAGGTACACCTCCAATTGACTCAAATGATGTCAATTAGCCTATCAGAAGCTTCTAAAGCCATGACATCATTTTCTGAGATTTTCCAAGCTGATTAAAGGCACAGTCAACTTCATTTATGTAAACTTCTGACCTACTGGAAGATTGATACAGTGAATTATAAGTGAAATAATCTGTCTGTAAACAATTGTTGGAAAAATGACTTGTGTCATGCACAAAGTAGATGTCCTAGTCGACTTACAGTGGAGTGGTTGAAAAACAAGTTTTAATCCAACCTAAGTGTATGTAAACTTCCCACTTTAACTGTATCTGGGTGTTTGTGCATCACTGGTCCTTGTGGCAACAGGTCAGACATCTTGCAAATCTCTCTCTATAACAGAGACACCAAGGCTGGAACTCTATTGGTGTGTGGGTGGGTGGGTGCCTGTAAGAGATTTGTGAGGATTCACTTTGTAGTTTCTCATGCAGAGTTCTGCCTTTGTTCAATATTTGAAGAACTGTACGTCCTTCTCCTCCTCCTCCACCTCTGACAAATTGTTAGTCCCAAATGGCACCCTATTCCCTAAATAGTGCCCTATTTTTGTTAACAAAGCCCTATTGGCCCTGATCAAAAGTAGTGCACTATAACGGGTATTTGGTACCATGCCACAGAAAGAACATCCCATCAATATCAATTTAACATGGCTCAACATTGCCCCCTGTAGGATGGGAACAGAAGGTCCACACTCTGACTAATTCTTCTTTTTTGACCTTTATTTATCTAGGCAAGTCAGTTAAGAAGAAATTCTTACTTACATTGACGGCCTACCAGGGAACGGTGGGTTAACTGCCTTTTTCAGGGGGCAGAACGACAGATTTTTACCTTGTCAGCTCGGGGATTCAGTCAAGCAACCTTTCAGTTACTGCCCCAATTCTCTAACCACTAGTCTTCCTGCCGCCCTACTTGTAGTGTAAACTCTGATGAAAGTCAATTATAAAGCTGTGATAAACTCAATGGAAATCTATTTTGTTGAGAAACGACAGAAAATGTAATGGAATCAGTCTGTTCCATCAAATTCTTTAAAAGTGGGCTGCTCAGCAGTTTTGGACTTCTTTTAAATGTCCTCACCGCGTCCTTCCGACAAAAGTTGAATTGGGATTGTGTGTTTTCTCTGAATGCACTGTGAAACATTAATGTAGTTGGTCAATGCGCTCTGAAATAAGCTATTACCCAGTGCCATCATATTTCGGATATCCCTCCCTCTCTCCCTCTCTGCCTCATCTCTCCTATTTCCCCTCACTCTTCATTTTTTCCTCCTTTGTCCCTTATCCTACCTCTCTCCTACCAATTCTACTCCCCTTCTTTCTCCTTCCTCTCCCTCATCCCTCCCCCGCTCTCTCCTCCATCTCCCTCATACCTCTACTCCCTCTCTCCTCCATCTCCCTCATACCTCTACTCCCTCTCTCCTCCCTCCCCTTCTTCCCTCTCCCTCCCCTTCTACTCCCCCCCCCTCTCTCTCCTCCCTCTCCCTCTCCCTCCCCCTCCATCTCCCTCCTCCCTTTCCCCTCCCCCTCCCTCTCTCCTCCCTCTCCTTCTTCCATCTCCCTCCCCTTCTACTCCCCCCCTCTCTCTCCTCTCTCTCCTTCCCCCTCTCTCTCTCCTCCATCTCCCTCTCCCTCCCCTTCTACTCCCCCTCTCTCTCCCACTTCTAGGATTAGAGGGTGTTGATATGACCAGGGTTACGTCCCAAATGGCATCCTATTCCCTATGTAGTGCACTACCTTCGACCAGTGCCCATAGGGCCTATATATACGTAGAATAGGGTGGCATTTGGTACACAGTCCAACCTTTCCCCGGTCTTGACTTTGATAGGCATCTCCTCTCCTCTGGGTTCCCATGGTAACTGTGTTGCTGGGTTCAGTTCCGTGGTCTGTGACTCCGGGGCCAACACGATAGAAGATAATGATGGCGGTGGTGATGGTGGTGATGATGATGAGGGTGATGATAATGAAGATGGTGATAATGATGCTGATGGTGATTACGATGATGGTGATAATGAGGGTGATGAGGATGATGAGAATGAAGGTGATGATGATGTAAATGATGATGAGATAATGCGGGTGGTTTGATGTTGGTGATGATGATAATGAGGGTGATGATGATACTGAGGGTGATAATGAGGGTGGTGTTGATGATGGTGATAATGAGGGTGATGAGTATGATGATAACGAAGGTGATGATGATGGTGATGCTGATGGAGATAATGAGGGTGATGATGATGATAATGATGATGGTGATAATGAGGGTGATGATGATGATAATGATGATGGTGATAATAAGGGTGATGATGATAATGAGGGTGATGATGATGATGGTGATGCTGATGGTGACGGTGATGATGGTGTTGGTGAGGATTATAATGATGGTGATAATGATGGTGAGGATGACGAAGATGATGATGGTGATGATGATGATGATGATGAAGAGAATGAAAATCATATCCTCTTGTAAACCATGGTATAGTTTATATCTGTTCAGTTGAGGCATCATGAAGAGCCTCTATAACTTACATCACTACAGAAGATCTGATCTGCAGGCCCCTTCGTTCATCCAGACATCTGACTGACTGTGGAGAATGTGTTTTCTGTCTCCACATCAGAGTACATAACAGAGCTCACTGAACAAGACAAAACACGTACTGCTCCCCACATGATATTCTATAACCCAATACACACACACACACACACACACACACACACACACACACACACACACACACACACACACACACACACACACACACACACATGTTCCATAACCTAATACAACTGATTCTCTGTAAATCAACGATAATATATGACTGCTGTGATTTGGAGCTCTCTCCCCTTAGAGAAAAGAGGAAAGTGGCCACAGGGGTAAAATGGAGAATTAGATTGTAGCGCACCGTAATGGTGTTTTCTGAGGATGGAAGACAAAATGTTCTCTGAGATGAATGTGTAGGATTTATTTTGAGTTTGTGCATATGTGTATGTGTCAGAGAGGAGAGAGAAAGAGAGAGAGTGAAGAGAGAGAGAGAGAGAGAGCAAAAAGAGAGAGAGAGCGAAGAGAGAGAGAGACAGAGTGCAAAAAGACAGAGAGAGCAGAGAGAGAGAGAGCGAAGAGAGAGAGAGAGAGCAAAAAGAGAGAGAGACAGAGTGCAAAAAGACAGAGAGAGCAAAAAGAGAGAGAGTGAAGAGAGAGTGCAAAGAGAGAGAGTGTGAAGAGAGAAGCGATAGATGAGAGAAGAGAGCGCAAAGAGAGAGAGGTTTTTCAAAGACAGATGCACTAGGTAGAGAGAAATAGAGGAGGACGAGGTCAGAGAAGGAGAAGAGCGGGAGTATGCACGTTAAGGAGAGGTTGTATGCACGTTCAGGAGAGTACAGAGAAAGAGATGAAACAGGTAGACCGATACAGAGAAAGAGATGAAACAGGTAGACAGATACAGAGTTGAAACAGGCAGACAGATACAGAGATGAAACAGGCAGACAGATACAGAGATGAAACAGGCAGACAGATACAGAGTTGAAACAGGCAGACAGATACAGAGATGAAACAGGCAGACAGATACAGAGTTGAAACAGGCAGACAGATACAGAGATGAAACAGGTAGACATATACAGAGATGAAACAGGTAGACAGATACAGAGATGAAACAGGCAGACAGATACAGAGATGAAACAAGCAGACAGATACAGAGTTGAAACAGGCAGACAGATACAGAGATGAAACAGGCAGACAGATACAGAGATGAAACAGGCAGACAGATACAGAGTTGAAACAGGCAGACAGATACAGAGATGAAACAGGTAGACATATACAGAGATGAAACAGGTAGACAGATACAGAGATGAAACAGGCAGACAGATACAGAGATGAAACAAGCAGACAGATACAGAGATGAAACAGGTAGACATATACAGAGATGAAACAGGTAGACATATACAGAGATGAAACAGGCAGACTGAAACAGGCAGACAGATACAGAGATGAAACAAGCAGACAGATACAGAGATGAAACAGGTAGACATATACAGAGATGAAACAGGCAGACTGAAACAGGCAGACAGATAGAGAGATGAAACAGGCAGACAGATACAGAGATGAAACAAGCAGACAGATACAGAGATGAAATAGGTAGACAGATACAGAGATGAAACAAGCAGACAGATACAGAGATGAAACAGGTAGACAGATACAGAGATGAAACAGGTAGACAGATACAGAGATGAAACAAGCAGACAGATACAGAGATGAAACAGGTAGACAGATACAGAGATGAAACAGGCAGACAGATACAGAGATGAAACAAGCAGACAGATACAGAGATGAAACAGGTAGACATATACAGAGATGAAACAGGCAGACTGAAACAGGCAGACAGATACAGAGATGAAACAGGCAGACAGATACAGAGATGAAAGAGGCAGACAGATACAGAGATGAAAGTTAAACAGAGAAAGAGAGAAGAATGAGAGAGAGAGAGAGAGAGAGAGAGAGAGAGAGAGAGAGAGAGAGAGAGAGAGAGAGAAGAGAGCATCCAATCCATCAGATCAAAACAAATGACAAAAGAGTCGAAACAAAACTAAAATACTAATTGGGAAAGACAAGAAAAAGCACAAAGCAAAATGCGGTGCTATCTGTCCCTAAATCGACAGTTAGACGATAGCCAGTCACCTATAGGCCGTTAGCCGATAGCCAGTCACCTATAGGCCGTTAGCCAATAGCCAGTCACCTATAGGCCGTTAGCCAATAGCCAGTCACCTATAGGCCGTTAGCCAATAGCCAGTCACCTATAGGCCGTTAGCCAATAGCCAGTCACCTATAGGCCGTTAGCCAATAGCCAGTCACCTCTAGGCCGTTAGCCGATAGCCAGTCACCTCTAGGCCGGCCGTGCCGTCACCGGCCGAGCCGATAGCCAGTCACCTCTAGGCCGTTAGCCGATAGCCAGTCACCTATAGGCCGTTAGCCGATAGCCAGTCACCTATAGGCCGTTAGCCGATAGCCAGTCACCTCTAGGCCGTTAGCCAATAGCCAGTCACCTATAGGCCGTTAGCCGATAGCCAGTCACCTATAGGCCGTTAGCCGATAGCCAGTCACCTATAGGCCGTTAGCCAATAGCCAGTCACCTATAGGCCGTTAGCCAATAGCCAGTCACCTATAGGCCGTTAGCCGATAGCCAGTCACCTATAGGCCGTTAGCCGATAGCCAGTCACCTATAGGCCGTTAGCCGATAGCCAGTCACCTCTAGGCCGTTATCCGATAGCCAGTCACCTCTAGGCCGTTAGCCGATAGCCAGTCACCTATAGGCCGTTAGCTGATAGCCAGTCACCTATAGGCCGTTAGCCGATAGCCAGTCACCTATAGGCCGTTAGCCGATAGCCAGTCACCTCTAGGCCGTTAGCCGATAGCCAGTCACCTCTAGGCCGTTAGCCGATAGCCAGTCACCTCTAGGCCGTTAGCCAATAGCCAGTCACCTATAGGCCGTTAGCCGATAGCCAGTCACCTATAGGCCGTTAGCCAATAGCCAGTGACCTCTAGGCCGTTAGCCAATAGCCAGTCACCTCTAGAATGTTAGCCAATAGCCAGTCACCTCTAGAATGTTAGCCAATAGCCAGTGACCTCTAGGCCGTTAGCCAATAGCCAGTCACCTCTAGGCCGTTAGCCAATAGCCAGTCACCTCTAGGCCGTTAGCCAATAGCCAGTGAGCCTTGTTAATAAAAGTTGATTTCCACTTCCTTCTTTCTCCTCTTCTCTCTCCTCTCTTCTTTTCCCTCCTTCTCCCCCTAAATGTAGTGCTTTTATGCAGCTGTAGTAATCAAATGAAATCACATTGTATTGGTTGCATACACATATTTTGAAGAGCTTATCGCGGGTATTGGGAAATGCTTATGTTCATAGCTCCATCAGTACAGTAATATCTAACAATACAAAACAATACAAGTAAATCCCAAAAATACAAGATAGGAATTAAGTAATATATAAATATTAGAACGAGAAGTGTCAGATTCTGGAAAATATACAGTACAAGTCAAAAGTTTGGACACACCTACTCATTCAATGGTTTTCTTTATTTTTTACAATTATTTTCTACATTGTAGTATAATATTGAAGACATGGAAAATATGAAATAACACATATGGAATCATGTAGTAACCAAAAAAGTGTTAAACACATTATTACACATATTTTATATTTGAGATTTCTTCAAATTAGCCAACCTTTGCCTTGATGACAGCTTTGCACACTCTTGGCATTCTCTCAACCAGCTTCATGAGGTAGTCGCCTGGAATGCATTTCAATTAACAGGTATACCTTGTTAAAAGTTAATTTGTGGATAGTCTTTCCTTTTACTATCATTATACATCCTCTACTGTAACTATCATTATACATCCTCTATTGTAACTACTGTCATTATATATCCTCTACTGTAACAACTGTCATCATACATCCTCTACTGTAACTACACATCCTCTACTGTAACTACACATCCTCTACTGTAACTACTGTCATTATTCATCCTCTACTGTAACTACTATCAATTATGTTTCAGGAGAAGACCCAGATGCAGACACTGTTGAAGTAACAAAAGTTTATTACTAGAACAGGGGGCAGGCAAAACGACAGGTCAAGGGCAGGCAGAGGTCAGTTATCTAGATCAGAGATGAAAAGGTACAGAACAGCAGGCAGTCTTGGAGTCAGGGCAGACAGAGGTCCATAATCCAGGGTGGTGTGACAAGGTACAGAACAGCAGGCAGGGTCAGGGCAGGCTGAAATGGTCAAAACCGGAACAACTAAAAAACAGGAAGACAGGATCAAGGTGAAAAATGCTGCTAGGCTTGACAAACAAAACAAACTGGCAACAGACAAACAGAGATCACAGGTATAAATACACAGGTGATAATGGGGAAGATGGGCAACACTTGGAGGGGGTGGGTGGAGACAAGCACAAAGACAGGTGAAACAGATCAGGGTATCATTATTCATCCTCTAGTCTACTGTACTGTAACTGCTGTTATTTCCTCTTCAATTAGTTAAAACCGGTTTGGGCTAGGCGTCCCGCTAGCGGGACAACTTCCGATGAAACTGGAGGGCGCGCAATTCAAATAAATAATCATTAAAATGATGGATATTAAACATTTAGGTACATACAAGTGTCTTATATCGGTTGAAAGCTTAAATTCTTGTTAACCTGTTGGGGCTAGGGGGCAGTATTTGCACGGCCGGATAAAAAAACGTACCCGATTTAATCTGGTTACTACTCCTGCCCTGTAACTAGAATATGCATATAATTATTGGCTTTGGATAGAAAACACCCTAAAGTTTCTAAAACTGTTTGAATGGTGTCTGTGAGTATAACAGAACTAATTTGGCAGGCCAAAACCTGAGAAGATTCCTTACAGGAAGTGGCCTGTCTGACAATTTCTTGCCCTCCTTGATCATCTCTAACAAATACAGGGGATCTCTGGCATGACGTGACACTTCCTACAGCTCCCATGGGCTCTCAGAAGGCGGGAAAAAGCTGAACGATGTAATTCCATCCCCAGGCTGAAACACATTAGCGCGTTTGGCAAGTGCTCTATCAGAGGGCCATTAGACTGAGGCTCGTGCATGAGGGGATAGCATGCTTTTACTTTCACTCTCTTTGTAATAAAAAACGATTTCCCGGTCGGAATATTATCGCTTTTTTACGAGAAAAATGGCATAAAAATTGATTTTAAACAGCGGTTGACATGCTTCGAAGTACGGTAATGGAATATTTACACATTTATTGTCACGAAATGCGCCATGCTAGTCACCCTTATTTACCCTTTCGGATAGTGTCTTGAACGCACGAACAAAACGCCGCTATTTGGATATAACAATGGATTATTTGGGACCAAACCAACATTTGTTATTGAAGTAGAAGTCCTGGGAGTGCATTCTGACGAAGAACAGCAAAGGTAATAACATTTTTCTTATAGTAAATCTGACTTTGGTGAGTGCTAAACTTGCTGGGTGTCTAAATAGCTAGCCCTGTGATGCCGGGCTATCTACTGAGAATATTGCAAAATGTGCTTTCACCGAAAAGCCATTTTAAAATCGGACATATCGAGTGCATAGAGGAGTTCTGTATCTATAATTCTTAAAATAATTGTTATGTTTTTTGTGAACGTTTATCGTGAGTAATTTAGTAAATTCACTGGCAGTGTTCGGTGGGAATGCTAGTCACATGCTAATGTAAAAAGCTGTTTTTTGATATAAATATGAACTTGATTGAACAAAACATGCATGTATTGTATAACATAATGTCCTAGGGTTGTCATCTGATGAAGATCATCAAAGGTTAGTGCTGCATTTAGCTGTGGTTTGGGTTTATGTGACATTATATGCTAGCTTGAAAAATGGGTGTCTGATTATTTCTGGCTGGGTACTCTGCTGACATAATCTAATGTTTTGCTTTTGTTGTAAAGCCTTTTTGAAATCGGACAGTGTGGTTAGATTAACGAGAGTCTTGTCTTTAAAATGGTGTAAAATAGTCATATGTTTGAAAAATTGAAGTTTTTGCATTTTTGAAGTATTTGAATATCGCACCACGGGATTACACTGGCTGTTGAGTAGGTGGGACGCAAGTGTCCCACCTAGCCCATAGAGGTTAATTTAATGTATGAGAATATAATGGGAGGCATGCTGAATATTAGGATGCATTTTCTATGGCTTCCACAGGGTGTCAGCAGTCTATGTTCAAGGTTTCAGGCTTGTAACTTCCAAAACAAAGAAGAACAATTCGTTTTAGTAGAGGGACACAGTCTTGGAAATTCGCGTATGTGCACGCCACGAAGACAGAACGCACCTGCTAAAATCGCTTTCCTATTGAACATACTTCTTTCCGTAAGAAATATTATAGTTTGATTATATTTTAGGGTATCTGCGGAGTAAATAGAAATGTATTTTGACTTGTTGAAACAAAGTTTAGGGGTAGATTTTCGGATTCCTTTCTTTGCCTGTTGAACGAGTGGATTACTCAAATCAATGGCGCCAACTAAACTGACTTTTTGGGATATATAAAGAAGGATTCTATCTAACAAAACGACACTACATGTTATAGCTGGTACCCTTTGGATGACAAATCAGGGTAAGATTTTCAAAAAGTACGTGAATATTTAATCGTTATTTGTAAATTTATGAATCCTGTGCCAGTGGAAAAATATTTTGATGTGGGGTGCCGTCGGACAGTGCAGTTAGATTAATGTAATACTTACAGAGTTAATTTAACACCTGATTCAACACTAGAAATGTTACCTTGAACAATCAACACTAGGTAAAACTGGCCATTTTGCTGTCTTTTTTAATGGCACCATGTCCTAAGGTGCATCCAAAAACGCACAAGGCATAGGTTCTGGTCAAATCTAGTGCACTATATAGGGAATAGGGTGCCTTTTCAGACTCTGCCCTTTCCCTCACTTCATCATATCCTCACTACCCCAGCTTCTGTCTCAAGAGGCGCCAGTCTTGTCAGTTAATTCATAATGTGGTAGAGTTGAGCTGAGTGTACCTGTTGCCATGGTTTCCCTATATGTTAGACAGATATAGCATGAGCTTCAGCTTGACAGGTGCTTCAGTTGAGAGTTCCACTTGTCGAATCTCCAGAACTCTGGTGGGAGTTCTGTCAGATGGAATTGGAACCAAACGGAACACACAGCAGATCCTCTCTGTCATAGGTATAGAGTCAAACAATACCTTACTGTAAACTGACTTACTGTAGTTCTGTATTTCTAATGTTGATGTAAACCCATTCTCTCTTCCTTTTGCTTCCTTTCTCCCTCCCTTCTTCTCTCCTCCCCCCTCTCTCCCTCCCTTTCTCTCCCTTCCCCCTACTCCCACCTCCCCTTCTTCCCCTCTCTATCCCTCCCTCCCCTCTCCCCCACCTTCTCTCTCTCTCCTTTCCCCTCTCTCTCTCTTTCCCCTCCTTCCCCTCTCCCCCTCCTCCCCCTCTCCCTCCAGTTTGTAGCACAGCCCAACTGTCAGCAGCTGCTGGCGTCTCGCTGGTACGATGAGTTCCCAGGCTGGAGACGTCGTCACTGGGGAGGGAAGTTCCTCACCTGTGTCTTCCTCAGCCTCCTCTTCCCTGTCTTCTCCCTCTGCTACCTCATAGCCCCGAAGAGCCGCTATGGACTTTTCATCAGGCAAGTAGAC
This sequence comes from Salmo salar, assembly GCF_965601325.2. NCBI lineage: Eukaryota > Metazoa > Chordata > Actinopteri > Salmoniformes > Salmonidae > Salmo > Salmo salar. The sequence continues at coordinate 118,306,118 of NC_138301.1, read as the reverse complement.
TACCAGTTAGTGACCGGAAGGTTGCTGGTTAGATAGGCGGGCAGGAAAGCGGAGTGTTGCCAGTTTGAATCCTGAGGTCTGACTTGAGCGAAATGGAAGTTTAATTTCTATTAGACAATAAAGTAATAATGATTATTCTCCTCATCCTCCCCCTCTCCCCCTCCCCCCCTCCTCCTATTCCCTCTCCTCCTCCACCTCCACCCCTCCTCTACCCCTTCCTCTCTCCTTCTCCTCCTCTTCCCCTCTCCTCCTTCTCTTCCTCTCTCCTCCTCCCCCCTCTTCTCCTCCCTCTCTTCCTCCTTCTCCTCCTCTTCCCCTCTCCTCTTCCTCCTCCCCCATCAGGAAGCCCTTCATCAAGTTTATCTGCCACACAGCATCCTACCTCACCTTTCTGTTCCTGCTCCTGCTGGCATCACAGCATATAGTGACTACAGAACCGGACAGACAGGGGCCAGCACCTACTACTGTAGAATGGATGATACTGCCCTGGGTACTGGGTGAGTGGAGGGGGTGAAGGAATGGGTGATATTGCCCAGTGTACTAAGTGAGTGGAGAGGGTGGAAGGAATGGGTTATATTGCCCAGTGTACTGGGTGAGTGGAGAGGG
>NC_138301.1:118220512-118295512 GCF_965601325.2 Salmo salar | reverse complement strand
TGAACAGAGTGCCCCATGGTGGCGGTGGGGTTATGGTATGGGGCAGTTATAATCTACGGACTACAAACACAACAGCATTTTTTTTATGGCATTTTGAATGCACAGAGATACCGTGACGAGATCCTGAGGCCCGTTGTGCAATCCTGAGGCCCGTCGTGTCGTGCCATTCATCCACCACCATCACCTCATGTTTCAGCATGATAATGCACTGTCCCATGTCGCAAGGATCTGTACAGAATTCCTGGAAGCTGAAGAAGTCCCAGTTTTTCCATGGCCTGCATACTCACCAGACATGTCACCCATTGAGCATGTTTGGGATGCTCTGGATCAACGTGTATGACAGCGTGTTCCAGTCCCGCTGATGTCCAGCAACTTTTCACAGCCATTGAAGAGAAGTGAGACAACATTCCACAGGCCACAATCAACAGCCTCATCAATTATATGCGACGGTGATGTGTCACGCTACATGAGGCAAGTGGTGGTCACACCAGATACTGACTGGTCTTCTGATCCAGTCCCCTACTTGTTTTTAAGGTATCTGTTACCAACAGATGCACATCTGTATTCCCAGTCCTGTGGAATCCATAGATTAGGGCCTAATGAAGTTATTTCAATTGACTGATTTCCTAATATGAACTGTTTTTCAGTAAAATCTTTGAAATTGTTGCATGGTGCGTTTTATATTTTGTTTAGTGTATGTCCGTTGCATAAATGGATCCTTAAACTGGGGCGGCAGGTAGCCTTGCGTTTCAGAGCGTTGGGCAAGGAACCGAAAAGTTCGCTGGATCAAGCCGGCAAATTGGAAAAAATCTGCAGTTCTGCCCTTGAGCAAGGCATTCAACAGCAACTGCTCCCTGAAGCGCCAAATGACTTCGATTAAAGCAGCCCCCCTCACGCATCTCTGACACATTTCGGTTGAATGCCTTCAGCTGTGCAAATGACTCAGTTATTCCCTTTACCTGTTCCTCTATGTATGTGGTTCTAGGTGTTGCTGGCGTTTGCCAACGGGCTGAACCAGCTCTACTTCTACTATGAGACAAAGGCCTCAGACGAGAAGGGCAAGTGTAAAGGCATCCGCTGTGTCGAGCAGAACAACGCTTTCTCCACGTGAGTTTGATGATGTGTGTGCACTTGTGTGTATGTGTGTGTGTGTGTGTGGGTAGAATTGTCAAAATATAATTATAATCTCTCTCCTCCTCCCTCCCTCCTTCCTCTAGGTTGTTTGAGACGCTCCAGTCTCTGTTCTGGTCTATCTTCGGTCTGATCAGTCTGTATGTGACTAACGTAGATGCGGACCATCAGTTTACAGAGTTTGTAGGGGCCACCATGTTTGGAACCTATAATATAATCTCTCTGGTGGTTCTACTAAACATGCTGATTGCCATGATGAACAATTCCTATCAACACATCGCTGTGAGTACTACTACTACTATACTACAACTATACTAGCACTATACTATCACTATACTACAACTGTACTACTACTATACTACCACTCTGCTACAACTATACTACCAATATACTACTCCTATCCCACAACTACATCACAGCTATACCACTATGCCACAGCTATACTACTACTATACTACAGCTATACTGCAACTGTACTACCACCACACTACAATTATACTGCATCTATGCTGCTACTATACTACCATTATATTACCACTATACTGCCACTATACTGCCAGTGTACTATTGCTATACAGTCTAGATACTACCGCAAACTACCACTATACTACCACTATACTGTGACTATACTGTCACTATACGAGCACCATACTATCGCTATACTACCACTATACTACCGCCATGCTGCTGTACTATACCACTGCTATACTGATGCTATACTACCACTATACTGCATATATGCTGCAACTATACTGCAGTTATACTACCACTATACTGCATCTATGCTGCCACTGTACTATCGCTATACTGTATCTATACTACCACTGTACTACCACAATACTGCCTCTATACTATCACTATAAGCACACGTTCCAGCAGGTATATCTCACTGATCATCCCCAAAGCCAACACCTCGTTTGGCCGCCTTTCCTTCCAGTTCTCTGCTGCCAGTGACTGGAACGAATTGCAAAAATCGCTGAAGTTGGTGACCTTTATTTCCCTCACCAACTTTAAACATCAGCTACGTGAGCTGCTAACCGATCGCTGCAGCTGTACATAGTCTATCTGTAAATTGCCCACCCAATCTACCTACCTCATCCCCATACTGTTTTTATTTTATTTACTTTTCTGCTCTTTTGCATACCAGTATTTCTACTTGCACATCATCATATGCTCATTTATCACTCCAGTGTTAATCTGCTAAATTGTAATTATTCGCTCCTATGGCCTATTTATTGCCTACCTCCTCATGCCTTTTGCACACACTGTATATAGACTTTCTTTTTTTTCCTAATGTGTCATTGACTTGTTTATTGTGTTATTGGCTTGTTTATTGTTTACTCCATGTGTAACTCTGTGTTGTTGTCTGTTTTTATACTGCTTTGATTTATCTTGGCCAGGTCGCAGTTGTAAATGAGAACTTGTTCTCAACTAGCCTACCTGGTTAAGTAAAAGTGAAATAAAAAAAATATATTAAAAAAATAGTACCAATATGCTACTATACTATGCCACCGCTATACTACCACTATACTACCACTATACTACCACATTCCTGACACTGTACTGCATCTGTGCCGCCACTATACTACCACTATACTGTCTCTGTACTACCAATATACTATCGCTACACTATCACTATACTACCAATATACTGCCACTATACCACCACTATACAATCACTTCACTACCACTATATTACCACTATACTGAATCTATACTAACACTGCACTTACACTGTACTACCACTATACTACCACTTTACTGCCACTGTACTATCGCTATACTGTCTCTATACAACCACTATACTGCCTCTGTACTGCCTCTGTACTGCCTCTGCACTGCCTCTGTACTACCACTATACCACCACTATACTACAACTATACTACCACTGTGCTACTATACTATACCACCAATATACTGCCACTATACTACCACTGTGCTGCCTCTATACTACTACTATACTACTGGTATACTATCGCTGTACTGCCATAGGGCAGTATACTATACATTATACTATTATATATACCATTATACTATACACTACAGACCCTGGTTTGATTCCAGGCTGTTTTACAACCGTCCATGATTGGGAGTCCCGTAGGGCAGCGCACAATTGGCCCAGCGTCGTCCGGGTTTGGCCAGGGTAGGCCGTCATTGTAAAAATAATTTGTTCTTAACTGACTCGCCAAGTTAAATAAAGGTTAAATAAAATAAATAATGAAAATACTATACTAACACTATACTACAACAATACTACTACTACTACTACTACTACTACTATTACTACTATACTACTACCACACTACTGGAATACAACCACTATACTACCACTATAGTGCTGCAATACTACTACTATACCACTGGTATACTACTAATATACTACTACTATGCTGCTGTTATCTTACTAATATACCACTGCTACTATACTGCTACTATAATGATGCTATACTACTACTATACTATTGGTATACTACAGATATAATGATACTATGCGGATGCTATACTACTACTACTATACTACTGGTATACTACTAATATACTACTACTATACTACTACTATGCCATTACTATACTACTGCTACTATACTGATGCTATACTACCACATACCTGACACTGTACTGCATCTGTGCCGCCACTATACTACCACTATACTGTCTCTGTACTACCAATATACTATCGCTACACTATCACTATACTACCAATATACTGCCACTATACCACCACTATACTAATCACTTCACTACCACTATATTACCACTATACTGCATCTATACTAACACTGCACTTACACTGTACTACCACTATACTACCACTTTACTGCCACTGTACTATCGCTATACTGTCTCTATACAACCACTATACTGCCACTATAATGCCTCTGTACTGCCTCTGTACTGCCTCTGCACTGCCTCTGTACTACCACTATACCACCACTATACTACAACTATACTACCACTATACTACCACTATGCTACTATACCACCACTATACTACCACTATACCGCCAGTATATTACCACTATGCTACTATACTATACTGCTGCTATGCTGCCACTATACTATCAATATACTGCCACTATACCACCACTATACTACCACTATATGACCACTATACTGCCTCTATACTACCACTATACTACCACTATACTACTTCTGTGCTGCCAATAAACTATCACTATACTGCCACTATACCACATCTATACTATCACTACACTACCACTATATTACCACTATACTGCATCTATACTAACAATGTACTTACACTGTACTACCACAATACTACCACTTTACTGCCACTGTACTATTGCTATACTGTCTCTATACAACCACTATACTGCCTCTATACTGCCTCTATACTGCCTCTGTACTGCCTCTATACAACCACTATGCTGTCTCTATACTACTACTATACTACCATTATACTGCCACTATGCTACTATACTATACCACCCCTATACGACAACCATACTACCACTATACCACGACTACGCTACTATACCACCACTATACTACCACTATACTGCCTCTATACTGCCTCTATGCTAATATACTATACTGCCGCTATACTGCCACTATACTACCGCTATACTACCGCTATGCTACTATACTATATCATCACTATACTACCACTATGCTACTATACTGCCACAATACTACCACTATGCTACTATACTATGCTGCCACTATACTACTGCTATACTGCCACTATAATACCACTATACTACCACTGTGCTACTATACTATACCACCAATATACTGCCACTATACTACCACTGTGCTGCCTCTATACTACTACTATACTACTGGTATACTATCGCTATACTGCCATAGGGCAGTATACTATACATTATACTATTATATATACCATTATACTATACACTACAGACCCTGGTTTGATTCCAGGCTGTTTTACAACCGTCCATGATTGGGAGTCCCGTAGGGCAGCGCACAATTGGCCCAGCGTCGTCCGGGTTTGGGCGGGGTAGGCCGTCATTGTAAAAATAATTTGTTCTTAACTGACTCGCCTAGTTAAATAAAGGTTAAATAAAATAAATAATGAAAATACTATACTAACACTATACTACAACAATACTACTACTACTACTACTACTACTACTACTACTACTATTACTACTATACTACTACCATACTACTGGAATACAACCACTATACTACCACTATAGTGCTGCAATACTACTACTATACCACTGGTATACTACTAATATACTACTACTATGCTGCTGTTATCTTACGAATATACCACTGCTACTATACTGCTACTATAATGATGCTATACTACTACTATAATATTGGTATACTACAGATATAATGATACTATGCGGATGCTATACTACTACTACTATACTACTGGTATACTACTAATATACTACTACTATACTACTACTATGCCATTACTATACTACTGCTACTATACTGATGCTATACCACTACTGTACTCCTGGCATACTACTAATATGCTACTGCTATACGACTATACTACTGTTACTGTATTGATGCTATACTACTACTGTACTACTAATATATGTACTACTATACTACCACTATACTACTCCTACTATACTACTGATATACTGCTACTATACTGATACTATACTACTACTAAACTACTGGTGTACTACTAATATACTACTACTAATATACCACTACTGTGCTGCTGCTATACTACTATACTACTGCTACTATACTGATACTATTCTACTGATGTACTGCTACTATACTGATGCTATATTGCTACTATACTACTGGTATGCTACTAATATACTACCACTACTATACTACTACTATGCTGCTGATATACTCTATATGGGGCGGCAGGGTAGCCTACTGGTTAGAGCATTGGGCTTGTAACTGAAAGGTTGCAAGTTCGAATCACCAAGCTGACAAGGTACAAATCTGTCGTTCTGCCAGAACGAATTTGGCAGAAATTTGGCAGAAAGAATTTGTTCTTCACTGACTTGCCTAGTTAAATAAAGGTTAAAAACAAATGCTACTACAATACTACTGCTACTATACTACAGATACACTGCTACTATACTAATGCTGTACTGCTGGTATACTACTACTACCACTACTATTGTACTGCTGATATACTACTATACTACTGCTACTATACTGCTACTATACTGATGCTATACTGTTGCTGCTATACCGCTACTATACTGCTGATGTTCTGGTGTTATACTACTACTATTCTGCTGGTATACTATTAATTTACCACTACTACTATACTACTACTATGTTGCTGCTATTCTACTATACTACTACTATACCACCGCTACTATACTGCTACTCTACTGCTGGTGTACCGCTACTATACTAATGCTATACTACCACTATACTACTGATATACTACTACCACTACTATACTACCACTATGCTGCTGACATACTACTATACTACTACTATACGGATGCTATACTACCGGTATACTACTAATATACCGCTACAACTATACTGCTACTATACTATTGTTACTATACTACTGATATGCTGCTGCTATACTGATGCTTTACTACTACTGTACTACTACTATGCTGCTGCTATACCACTATACTACTATTATAGTACTACTATACTGCCACTATACTACTGATTTGCTGCTACTATACTGCTGGTATACTACCACTAGAATACTGCTATACTACAAGTATACAATGATAAACAACTCCTACCATCACATAGCATTCTCTGATTACGTACTCTGATTACATGCTCTGATTACATGTTCTGATTACATGCTCTGATTACATTCTCTGATTACATTCTCTGATTACATGCTCTGATTACATGTTCTGATTACATGCTCTGATTACATTCTCTGATTACATGCTCTGATTACATGCTCTGATTACATGCTCTGATTACATGCTCTGATTACATGCTCTGATTACATTCTCTGATTACATTCTCTGATTACATGCTCTGATTACGTGCTCTGATTACGTACTCTGATTACGTACTCTGATTACATGCTCTGATTACGTACTCTGATTACATTCTCTGATTACGTACTCTGATTACGTGCTCTGATTACGTGCTCTGATTACATGCTCTGATTACATTCTCTGATTACATTCTCTGATTACATGCTCTGATTACATGCTCTGATTACATTCTCTGATTACATGCTCTGATTACATGCTCTGATTACATTCTCTGATTACATTCTCTGATTACATTCTCTGATTACATGCTCTAATTACATATTCTGATTACATGCTCTGATTACATGCTCTGATTACGTACTCTGAATACATGCTCTGATTACATGCTCTGATTACGTACTCTGAATACATGCTCTAATTACATATTCTGATTACATGCTCTGATTACATGCTCTGATTACGTACTCTGAATACATGCTCTGATTACGTACTCTGAATACATGCTCTGATTACATGCTCTGATTACATGCTCTGATTACATGGGGCAGCGCACAATTCAGGTGTCTACCTTCCGTAGACACCTGAAACCCCACCTCTTTAAGGAATACCTGGGATAGGATATAGTAATCCTTCTACCCCCCCCCCAAACAAAAAAGGATATAGATGTACTATTGTAAAGTGGTTGTTCCACTGGATATCATAAGGTGAATGCACCAATTTGTAAGTCGCTCTGGATAAGAGTGTCTGCTAAATGACGTAAATGTAAATGTAAAATTTTTCAAAATACTGTATTATCCTTCTGCCTTAAAATTTGAAGGCAGCATTGTTACAAACTTTTTTAAGTTGAATTAACACATATATTTTTTACAGTGTTCTCTCTCCTGAGTGAAAACCCTGATGAAGGCTAGGCTTAAGACCAAAAACGTGTTGGTTGTATTTTTAACAATAAAAAAAGCATGTTTATCACCGTCCACTGTCATCCAAGAGTTTCTGAATTTCCTCTTCACTTCAACCTATGCAGGACCATGCAGACATCGAGTGGAAGTTTGCAAGGACCAAGCTGTGGATGAGTTACTTTGAGGAGGGGGGTACTCTTCCTTCTCCCTTCAATATCGTACCCAGTCCCAAGTCAGTGTGGTACCTGGTGTGTTGGACCAAGAGACATGTCTGTAAGAGGACCCGTTCCAAACCAACTGACACCTTCGGCACCCTGGGGGTGAGTGATGACAGATATACTCACACAGACAGGAGGCAGGCACCCTGGGGGTGAGTGATGACAGATATACTCACACAGACAGGAGGCAGGCACCCTGGGGGTGAGTGATGACAGATATACTCACACAGACAGGAGGCAGGCACCCTGGGGGTGAGTGATGACAGATATACTCACACAGACAGGAGGCAAGCACCCTGGGGGTGAGTGATGACAGATATACTCACACAGACAGGAGGCAGGCACCCTGGGGGTGAGTGATGACAGATATACTCACACAGACAGGAGGCAGGCACCCTGGGGGTGAGTGATGACAGATATACTCACACAGACAGGAGGCAGGCACCCTGGGGGTGAGTGATGACAGATATACTCACACAGACAGGAGGCAGGCACCCTGGGGGTGAGTGATGACAGATATACTCACACAGACAGGAGGCAGGCACCCTGGGGGTGAGTGATGACAGATATACTCACACAGACAGGAGGCAGGCACCTTGGGGGTGAGTGATGACAGATATACTCACACAGACAGGAGGCAGGCACCCTGGGGGTGAGTGATGACAGATATACTCACACAGACAGGAGGCAGGCACCCTGGGGGTGAGTGATGACAGATATACTCACACAGACAGGAGGCAAGCACCCTGGGGGTGAGTGATGACAGATATACTCACACAGACAGGAGGCAGGCACCCTGGGGGTGAGTGATGACAGATATACTCACACAGACAGGAGGCAAGCACCCTGGGGGTGAGTGATGACAGATATACTCACACAGACAGGAGGCAGGCACCCTGGGGGTGAGTGATGACAGATATACTCACACAGACAGGAGGCAAGCACCCTGGGGGTGAGTGATGACAGATATACTCACACAGACAGGAGGCAGGCACCCTGGGGGTGAGTGATGACAGATATACTCACACAGACAGGAGGCAAGCACCCTGGGGGTGGATAGGTGACACATATATATACACACACACACACATACTCACGCACACATACTCGTACACACACCCTTGATAAAGGTGAGCAATAATGACTGTTTAAAATAAATATTTCAAATAGTGAGCTACAGTGGTTCTTCCTTTAAAAGTTTAGAGTTTATGCCGTGACCGTTACTGGTAGATGGTGGGAGATTGTGGTAAAGTACGTCATTCTGGCAACAATAATGTGCCGTAGAATTCTGCGGCACCCCGCAAGCTGTGTTGCAATACGCTGCAACTTTTAAAATGAGAAATTATAGTATCAGTTGGTTTGGGGATTCAAACTAGCAACTTTTCCTTTACTGTCCCAACGCGCTTAACCACGAGGTTACCTGCTGCCCACCTGCTAACAATCATAGCTATGATCCCATGGGATGACAATTCCCCCATCCACATGGCATGTGTTGTCACTGAATGGTTTGATGAGTTTGAAATCGATGTAAACCATATGCCATGGCCGTCTCACTCACCAGACCTCAACCCAATTGCATGGTTATTGGAGATTCCGGAGCCGTATCTGAGACAGCGTTTTCCACCACCATCAACAAAACACCAAGTGATGGAATTTCTTGTCGAAGAATGGTGTCACATCTCTCCAAAAGAGTTCCAGACACTTGTAGAATCTATACCATGGTGCAATGAAGCTGTTCTGGAAGCTTTATTAAGACACTTTATGTTGGTGTTTCCTTTATTTTTGGCATTTACTGTACCTCAAATCAAATCAAATTGTATTGGTCACATACACATGGTATCAGATGTTAATTTTGAGTGTAGCGAAATGCTTGTACATAGTTTGCAAAGGATTCTAAGCGAGGCAACTATCTCTTTCGATACCATCTTGCATAAACATACAGGAGACAGACACCCTGGGGAGAGTAGTGAACAAGGTTATTATATTAAACTAAAACCCAAGCTAATCGTGAAAAAAAAGTTGTGAAAAAATTAAATGCTTATTTAGTAAACTGAAATAAAATCATGAATAAACCTGCTTGAAAAACTATAACTATAACTGAAACTATTATCTTTGTGTCCAAAAATATTGAGATGAAATGAGATGGCAGAAACAACAGGGTTAGCAAGCTTACAGTTGCTAGCTCGCGGTAAAATCGCTAATTAGCATACAAAAGGAGTGCGTCCACAACACATGAATTGTAAGAAATATGAACTCACATTACTGAAGGACGCACACTGGTCTAGGCAAAAAAAAAAGGAATGCTAACGAAAAGTAATCACAGGAGATGATTGGATCTTATCACGGCTTGTGTACTTTCTCTAGTTATTCCCTTCTCATCAGCTAGAGATCGCCCAGCATGCTCTGCTCCACATCACTGGTAGGCGGAGCTACAGATTTCATATGATGAACTAATAGTTACTCTTAATAGTCTTTCTGTCACGTCCTGACCATAGTAAGATGTGATTTTCTATGGTAGAGTAGGTCAGGGCGTGACAAGGGGTGTTTTGTGTTGTTCTATGTTTTCTATTTCTATGTTTAAGTTCTAGTTCTATTTCTATGTTGGGAATTTTTGGGTTGATCTCCAATTGGAGGCAGCTGGTCCTCATTGCCTCTAATTGGAGATCATATTTAAGTAGGGGTTTTTCTTCCTGGGTTTTGTGGGTGATTATATTTTGAGTAGTGTTTGTTTCTCTCTGCGTCACGGTTTGTTGTTTTGTCAAGTCAGTTATTTATGTATTGCAAAGTTTCACGGATTTAATAAAATGTGGAACTACAACCACGCTGCACTTTGGTCCGCTCCTTTCGACAGCTGTGACACCTTCAGACAGATACCTTATTTACATAAGTATTCAGACCCTTTGCTATGAAACTCGAAATTGAGCTCAGGGGCATGCTGTTTCCATTAATCATCCTTGAGATGTTTCTACATCTTGATTGGAGTCCACGTGTGGTAAATTAAATTGATTGGACATGATTTGGAAGGCACACACCTGTCTATATAAGGTCCAACAGTTGACCGTGCATGTCAGAGCAAAATCCAAGCCATTAGGATGAAGCAATTGTCCGTAGCGCTCCGAGACAGGATTTTGATGAGGCACCGATCTGGGGAAAGGTACCAAAACATTTATACAGCATTGAAGGTCTTCAAGAACACGGTGGCCTCCATCATTCTTAAATGGAAGAAGTTTGGAACCACAAAGACTCTTCCTAGAGCTGGCCGCCTGGCCAAACTGAGCAATCGGGGGAGAAGGGCCTTGGTCATGGAGACTCTCAGACCATGAGAAACAATATTCTCTGGTCTGATGAAACCAAGATTGAACTTTTTGCCAACAATGCAAAGTGTCACGTTTGGAGGAAACTTGGCACCATCCCTACGGTGAAGCATGGTGGTGGCCACATCATGCTGTGGGGATGTTTTTCAGTGGCAGGGACTGGGAAACTACAAATTCTGCTCCAGAGTGCTGAAGACCTCAGACTGGGGCGAAGGTTCACCGTACAACAGGACAATGACACTAAGCACACAGCCAAGACAACGCAGGAGTGGCTTTGGGACAAGTCTCTGAATATCCTTGAGTGGCCCAGCCAGAGCCCGGACTTGAACCCGATTTAACATCTTTGGAGAGACCTGAAAAAAGCTGTGCAGCGACGCTCCCCATCCAGCCTGACAGAGCTTGAGAAGATCTGCAGAGAAGAATGGGAGAAACTCCCCAAATACAGGTCAAGATTGTTGCGTCATACCCAAGAAGACTCAAGGTTGTAATTGCTACCAAATGCGCTTTAACAAAGTACTGAGTAAAGGGTCTGAATACTTATGTAAATGTGATATTTCAGTTTAGTTTTTTATGTACATTTGCAAAAATTTCTCAAAACCTGTTTTTGGTTTGCCATTATGGGGTATTGTGTATAAATTGATGAGCAAAAAAAATATATATTTAATCCATTTTAGAATAAGGTTAACAAAATGTGGAAAAAGTCAATGGGTCTCAATACTTTCCCAAATCCACTGTATCCACTGTTAACAAAAATCACAACAAGTTGGTTCCTGTTTCAGTCATGTCTTTGGTCAGGTTCGTGTCAAACAAAAAACATCCTAGTGATTGGTTGACCGTAGATCCTCCCACAATGCATGCGATGGCTGCAGGATGAAGTTGGTGAATAGCAACTGCAGAAACTTGATGACCTCAAAACTTCATGACCTTTGATCACATGATTTTTGTTCATGCAGTCGACGTGTAGGCACACGTCTGACAATTTTTATCTCCAGAATGCAACACACTTTGAAAGGTGGTGACCAACGATAGACACTGACTTCACAAAAGTGATCCGCAATTCTTTGCTCTCACACAGCAACACAGAGCATGTGCCCAGGTACGCTACGGAACCAAAACAAGGGGAGAAGTTTTGTCTCGCACTTCAACCCATCGCCTTATGCATTACTGCCTCACAAAGGTAGTCTTCCTTGTATCCCTAACACTGAAAATGAATCATATTAAAAATAAATAAAAATGGTTTTATGAAGCTAAATAAAACTAGAAAAGAGGATCTAAAAACATTATTTATTTATAAAACATTTTTTACATTTATTTTACATTTAATTGTATTTTTTACCTTAAAACTTATAGAAATGCAAGCGAATATAAAAACACAAAACTATAATAGTCTTGGTGGTGACTCATTTATCCATCCATCCATACTGTACATACATGAGGGAGGGAGGGACATAGCCTCAAACACACTCATGCATGTACGCATGGACAGCACGACACTGTTCAGTCCTCACTGACTTGCTGTAATAATATAGACAGTTCTACAAACACACACAGCTGGTGACCATTATGTTATTCTTCACAACATTTCTTCTCTACAGGCTCCATACTGAAAGCCGGATAATTAATCATATCTATCTACCTCTCTCTCTCTCTCTCTCTCTCTCTCTCTCTCTCTCTCCCCCCCTCTCTCTCTCTCTTTCTCTCTCTATCTCTCTCTCACATACTCTCTCTCTCTCTCTCTCTCTCTCTCTCTCTCACACACTCTCTCTGTCACACACTCTCTCTCTCACACACACTCTCTCTCTCACACACTCTCTCTCAAACACACTCTCTCTCTCTCTCGCTCTCTTTCTCTCTCCCCCTTCCTCTTTATTTCTCTCTCTCTCTCTCCTCTTTATAGACGCGAGCAGCAGAGAACCTGAGGAGAAACCGCCAGTACCAGGTGATGTCTCTGTTAGACACACACACACACTCATACACACACACACACACACACACACACACACAAGCACACACACACACACACAGAGACAAGCACACAAACACTCATACAAGCACACTCACACACAGAGACAAGCACACACACACTCATACAAGCACACACTCATACAAGCACACACACACACACTCATACACACACACACTCATACAAGCACACACACACTCATACAAGCACACACACACTCATACAAGCACACACACACTCATACAAGCACACACACTCATACAAGCATGCACACACATACAAGCACACACACACACAGAGACAAGCACACACACGCATACAAGCACACACACACTCATACAAGCACACACACACACACACATAAACCCACGTGGATTTTAGAGATTGATTCATGGCATTGAAGTATCTCCAAAATAATATCTTTGCTTTCATACATTGTTCCGCTTGGCTCTTTGTGCTGATATGACGTCCTGCTGTCTATGAAAGGGACATAGATGTTCTCACACACACACACACACACACACACACACACACCACACACACACACACACACACACACACACACACACACACACACACACACACACACACACACACACACACACACACACACACACACACACACACACACACACACACAGGGAAGCATCCTCAGCCTGTCAATAGACCTACCGCTGAGCTGACTCAATGATCAAGTGAACTCTGTGTGTAGCAGCTCGTACGACTGACTGAATGATGATACGTTAGATGTGTGTGTGTGTGTGTGTGTGTGTGTGTGTGTGTGTGTGTGTGTGTGTGTGTGTGTGTGTGTGTGTGTGTGTGTGTGTGTGTGTGTGTGTGTGTGTGTGTGTGTGCATGCATGCTTGTGTATGTGCAGCTGTGTGTCACAGCACCTATGTCTGACTGAATAGCTGTGTGTCTGTGTGTGAGATGGAGCTACAGTGGATAGTAGACGTTTTACGGGCTCCCGACCAATTCTGCCAATTTCTTTTTTTTTTCTTTTTTTTTTTACATAATGTCTCCGTCATCATTTCCTGTGAACGAAAACAGCTTCTAGACATCAGAACCGCAATCAATAACCTTGGATGTTCTGCTTACTCTGGACGAGGCCCTAATACCCGGGACACGGAAAAGGAAGCGACGCCGCAAAAGACAACAATGTCCAAAGACCCCAAGCCATAGACTGTTCACTCTGCTACCGCAGGTTGTCTATGGACATTGTTGTCTATCAGTTGTCTATGGACAGTGTTGTCTATCAGTTGTCTATGGATAGTGTTGTCTATGGACAGTGTTGTCTATGAACAGTGTTGTCTATGAACAGTGTTGTCTATGGACAGTGTTGTCTATGGACAGTGTTGTCTATGGACAGTGTTGTCTATCGTTTGTCTGTGAACAGTGTTGTCTATGAAAAGTGTTGTCTATGGACAGTGTTGTCTATGGACAGTGTTGTCTATGAACAGTGTTGTCTATGAACAGTGTTGTCTATGGACAGTGTTGTCTATGGACAGTGTTGTCTATGGACAGTGTTGTCTATGAACAGTGTTGTCTATGAACAGTGTTGTCTATGGACAGTGTTGTCTATGGACAGTGTTGTCTATGGACAGACTTGTCTATGAACAGTGTTGTCTATGAACAGTGTTGTCTATGAACAGTGTTGTCTATGGACAGTGTTGTCTATGGACAGACTTGTCTATGAACAGTGTTGTCTATGAACAGTGTTGTCTATGAACAGTGTTGTCTATGAACAGTGTTGTCTATGGACAGTGTTGTCTATCTGCTGGTGTTATTATTAAATGGCGCCGGGTGGGATGGCTGCCGTTTTACAGGCTCCTAACCAACTGTGCTATTTTGTGTGGTTTTTTTTCTCATTGTTTATAACTTATTTTGTACATGATGTTTCTGCCACCGTCTCTTATGACCGAAAAGAGCTTCTGGACATCAGAACAGCGATTACTCACCTCGAACTCGACAAAGATTTTTTTCTTCAATGAGTCTGACTCGAATGATATACTGCTGATACTGGACCAGGCCCAAATCCCCGTGATTCACATGAAGAGGAGACGCCGATACAGGGGAAGCAGGTCCGGGTGCCTTGTGAGAATTAGTCGACGAGTGGGTAACCCACCTCTACCATCTGTCCTATTGGCCAACGTGCAATCATTGGAGAATAAAATGGATGAGCTCCGTTCGAGAATATCCCCTACCAACGGAACATTAAAAACTGTAATATCTTATGTTTCACAAAGTCGTGGCTGAACGACGACACGGATAATATACAGTTGGCTGGGTTTTCTGTGCCAAATCTAGGTCCAAAAGGCTTCTATCCCCATGTCATAAGACTGCTGAGCAGCTTATTAAATGGCTATTCAGACTATTTACATTGACCCCCACCACACACTTTTTTTTTTACACTGCTGCTACTTGCTGTTTCTTATCTATGCATAGTCACTTTACCCCTACCTACATGTATACCTACCCAGACTAACCTGTACCCCCATAGTCACTTTACCCCTACCTACATGTACATATTACCCAGACTAACCTGTACCCTCATAGTCACTTTACCCCTGCCTACATGTATACCTACCCAGACTAACCTGAACCCCCATAGTCACTTTACCCCTACCTACATGTACATATTACCCAGACTAACCTGTACCCTCATAGTCACTTTACCCCTACCTACATGTATACCTACCCAGACTAACCTGTACCCCCATAGTCACTTTACCCCTACCTACATGTACACCTACCCAGACTAACCTGTACCCCCATTGTCACTTTACCCCTACCTACATGTACATATTACCCAGACTAACCTGTACCCCATAGTCACTTTACCCCTACCTACATGTACATATTACCCAGACTAACCTGTACCCTCATAGTCACTTTACCCCTACCTACATGTACACCTACCCAGACTAACCTGTACCCCCATAGTCACTTTACCCCTACCTACATGTACATATTACCCAGACTAACCTGTACCCCCATAGTCACTTTACCCCTACCTACATGTACATATTACCCAGACTAACCTGTACCCCCATAGTCACTTTACCCCTACCTACATCTACACCTACCCAGACTAACCTGTACCCCCATAGTCACTTTACCCCTACCTACATGTACATATTACCCAGACTAACCTGTACCCCCATAGTCACTTTACCCCTACCTACATGTACATATTACCCAGACTAACCTGTACCCTCATAGTCACTTTACCCCTACCTACATGTACATATTACCCAGACTAAGCTGTACCCCCATAGTCACTTTACCCCTACCTACATGTACACCTACCCAGACTAACCTGTACCCCCATAGTCACTTTACCCCTACCTACATGTACATATTACCCAGACTAACCTGTACCCCCATAGTCACTTTACCCCTACCTACATGTACATATTACCCAGACTAAGCTGTACCCCCATAGTCACTTTACCCCTACCTACATGTACATATTACCCAGACTAACCTGTACCCCCATAGTCACTTTACCCCTACCTACATGTACATATTACCCAGACTAACCTGTACCCCCATAGTCATTTTACCCCTACCTACATGTACATATTACCCAGACTAACCTGTACCCCCATAGTCACTTTACCCCTACCTACATGTACATATTACCCAGACTAAGCTGTACCCCCATAGTCACTTTACCCCTACCTACATGTACATATTACCCAGACTAACCTGTACCCCCATAGTCACTTTACCCCTACCTACATGTACATATTACCCAGACTAACCTGTACCCCCATAGTCATTTTACCCCTACCTACATGTACATATTACCCAGACTAACCTGTACCCCCATAGTCACTTTACCCCTACCTACATGTACATATTACCCAGACTAACCTGTACCCCCATAGTCATTTTACCCCTACCTACATGTACATATTACCCAGACTAACCTGTACCCCCATAGTCATTTTACCCCTACCTACATGTACATATTACCCAGACTAACCTGTACACCCATAGTCACTTTACCCCTACCTACATGTACATATTACCCAGACTAACCTGTACCCCCATAGTCATTTTACCCCTACCTACATGTACATATTACCCAGACTAACCTGTACCCCCATAGTCACTTTACCCCTACCTACATGTACATATTACCCAGACTAACCTGTACCCCCATAGTCATTTTACCCCTACCTACATGTACATATTACCCAGACTAACCTGTACCCCCATAGTCACTTTACCCCTACCTACATGTACATATTACCCAGACTAAGCTGTACCCCCATAGTCACTTTACCCCTACCTACATGTACATATTACCCAGACTAAGCTGTACCCCCATAGTCACTTTACCCCTACCTACATGTACATATTACCCAGACTAACCTGTACCCCCATAGTCACTTTACCCCTACCTACATATACATATTACCCAGACTAAGCTGTACCCCCATAGTCACTTTACCCCTACCTACATGTACATATTACCCAGACTAACCTGTACCCTCATAGTCACTTTACCCCTACCTACATGTATACCTACCCAGACTAACCTGTACCCCCATAGTCACTTTACCCCTACCTACATGTACATATTACCCAGACTAACCTGTACCCCCATAGTCACTTTACCCCTACCTACATGTACATATTACCCAGACTAACCTGTACTCCCATAGTCACTTTACCCCTAACCTACATGTACATATTACCCAGACTAACCTGTACCCCCATAGTCATTTTACCCCTACCTACATGTACATATTACCCAGACTAACCTGTACCCCCATAGTCATTTTACCCCTACCTACATGTACATATTACCCAGACTAACCTGTACCCCCATAGTCACTTTACCCCTACCTACATGTACATATTACCCAGACTAACCTGTACCCCCATAGTCACTTTACCCCTACCTACATGTACATATTACCCAGACTAACCTGTACCCCCATAGTCACTTTACCCCTACCTACATGTACATATTACCCAGACTAACCTGTACCCCCATAGTCATTTTACCCCTACCTACATGTACATATTACCCAGACTAACCTGTACCCCCATAGTCATTTTACCCCTACCTACATGTACATATTACCCAGACTAACCTGTACCCCCATTGTCACTTTACCCCTACCTACATGTACATATTACCCAGACTAACCTGTACCCTCATAGTCACTTTACCCCTACCTACATGTACATATTACCCAGACTAACCTGTACTCCCATAGTCACTTTACCCCTACCTACATGTACATATTACCCAGACTAACCTGTACCCCCATAGTCACTTTACCCCTACCTACATGTACATATTACCCAGACTAAGCTGTACCCCCATAGTCACTTTACCCCTACCTACATGTACATATTACCCAGACTAACCTGTACCCCCATAGTCACTTTACCCCTACCTACATGTACATATTACCCAGACTAACCTGTACCCTCATAGTCACTTTACCCCTACCTACATGTACATATTACCCAGACTAACCTGTACCCCCATAGTCACTTTACCCCTACCTACATGTACATATTACCCAGACTAACCTGTACCCTCATAGTCACTTTACCCCTAACCTACATATACATATTACCCAGACTAACCTGTACACCCGCACATTGACTCGGTACCTGTATACTTTAGTTTATTTAGTAAATATTTTTCTTAACTCTTATTTTTCTTGGTTAAGGGCTAGTAAGTAAACATTTCACGGTAAAGTCTACACCTGTTGTATGACAAATATGATTTGATTTGATTTGTTACAAAAGAGTATGAATGTTTGTAAAGGTTTTACTTCTCCATCCATGTTACAGTATCATACAAATGAGATTTACATTTACATTTACATTTAAGTCATTTAGCAGACGCTCTTATCCAGAGCGACTTCCATTCTATTATTATTGTTTAATAAAAATAAAAAAATACTTGGCAAGTCAGTTAAGATCAAATTATTATTTTCAATTACGGTCTTGGAACAGTGGGTTCAGGGGTAGAAAGACAGATTTTCACCTTGTCAGCTCGGGGATTTGATCCAGCAACTTTCCAGTTGCTAGTCCAACGCTCTAACCACTAGGCTACCCTGCAGCCTCCATGTTTAATAGTTGTTGTTGTTGTTGTTGTGTTCCAGGAGGTGTTGAGGAACCTGGTGAAGCGATATGTAGCAGCCATGATCAGAGACGCTAAAACAGAGGAGGGGCTGACTGAGGAGAACTTTAAGGTGAGGACTGGGTTTTGACCTGGACACTGTCTCTTCTGTTTGCTTGTATGGGAACTGAACCAAGACATCTTGAGCTCAGGTTCAAGTCACTTTACAGTAAAATAACCATTCTGTTAATTTTCGTTGTTATTTTTCCTGGCTTTCTCTCATATAATACCTCTCTTTTCTCCCTGTCCCTTTGTTCTAGGAGCTGAAGCAGGACATCTCTAGTTTCCGTTACGAGGTGATGGGGATGATGAAGACAGGTAAACCTGGTCTGGGTGGTCCGGGGGGTGTTGTTGGGGGTGGTTCGGGGGGGGCTGGGGTTGGTGGAGGGCAGTCCTGCCTAGCCTATGCCGACCGGTCCCTTAAAGTCCCCACCACCCCCACACCCATTGGCCAGCTGAAGAACAACAAGAAGACACTGTTCACCGTAACCGCCTCCATCATCCAGCAGGGCGGCGCCACAGCCTCCTCTCCTCGGCTCCCAGACGCACTTGCCTTCAACGGGATGGGCTTGGCTAACGGCCTGCCCCCCCTGCCCGCAGATGGTGGTTCCTCTGGAAGCTCCAGAGACAAGCAGGGTCAGAGGAAAGACTTCCCCAGGGACATCACTGATTTTGGGTTGTTCCAGAAACGCCAGAGGGGTGGAGCTGGAGCTACTGGGGTTGGGAATATATACTCTGTGTCCGAGGAGATGGGGGAGACAGGGGAATCGGATGGGGAGGGACGGAAGGGGGAGGCAGGGGGTGAGGAGGGCAAGGGACTGTTGGAGGATGGAGAGAAGGAGAAAGAGGAGGAAGAGGAGGAGGATGGAGTGAAGGAGGAAGAGGCCAATAGAGGGAGAGGGAAAGAGAGGGAAGATGTGGAGGAGGAGGAAGAGGAGGAGAGGGAGAGTTTCCTCCATCAGGAGTCAGGTGCTGATGGGGTTGCATCAGGGTTGTCTAAAGGGTTTGGCAAGGAAGAGAGACTTAGGTATGGGAGAGAGATGGAATAGTGGAAGAGACAGCAGCGATAGGGTCACTGCTGGATAGCGAGAGTGACAATCGGAGTGAGCTTTCTGTGAAGTGTTATAATCTTGCGTTGGACAGTAGTGGATATTTACAGGAAAAAGTTCTGTGACCAAGCAAGTCCAATGTCAGACAATTTCAATGTGAAGACCAAAACGTCTTGGAATCAAGACATTTAAACATAATTCCTTGCTTTCCTTGCATTGGGATTGGGATGCAAACCTATACAAGGCTTGGATATCTACTGTATATGACAAGGCTGGGATACAGTGAGGGAAAAAAGTATTTGATCCCCTACTGATTTTGTACGTTTGCCCACTGACAAAGAAATGATCAGTCTATAATTTTAATGGTAGGTTTATTTGAACAGTGAGAGACAGAATAACAATAAAAGAAATCCAGAAAAACGCATGTAAAAAATGTTATAAAATGATTTGCATTTTAATGAGGTAAATAACTATTTGACCGCTCTGCAAAACATGACTTAGTACTCGGTGGCAAAACCCTTGTTGACAATCACAGAGGTCAGACGTTTCTCGTAGTTGGCCACCAGGTTTGCACACATCTCAGGAGGGATTTTGTCCCACTCCTCTTTGCAGATCTTCTCCAAGTCATTAAGGTTTCGAGGCTGATGTTTGGCAACTCGAACCTTCAGCTCCCTTCACAGATTTTCTATGGGATTAAGGTCTGGAGACTGGCTAGGCCACTCCAGGACCTTAATGTGCTTCTTCTTCAGCCACTCATTTGTTGCCTTGGCCGTGTGTTTTGGGTCATTGTCATGCTGGAATACCCATCCACAACCCATTTTCAATGCCCTGGCTGAGGGAAGGAGGTTCTCACCCAAGATTTGACGGTACATGGCCCCGTCCATCGTCCCTTTGATGGGGTGAAGTTGTCCTGTCCCCTTAGCAGAAAAACACCCCCAAAGCATAATGTTTCCACCTCCATGTTTGACGGTGGGGATGGTGTTCTTGGGGTCATGAGCAGTATTCCTCCTCCTCCAAACACGGCGAGTTGAGTTGATGCCAAAGAGCTCCATTTTGGTCTCATCTGACCACAACACTTTCACCCAGTTGTCCTCTGAATCATTCAGATGTTCATTGGCAAACTTCAGACGGGCATGTATATGTATTCTTGAGCAGGGGGACCTTGCGGGCGCTGCAGGATTTCAGTCCTTCACGGCGTAGTGTGTTACCAATTGTTTTCTTGGTGACTATGGTCCCAGCTGCCTTAAGATCATTGACAAGATCCTCCCGTGTAGTTCTGGGCTGATTCCTCATCGTTCTCATGATCATTGCAACTCCACGAGGTGAGATCTTGCATGGAGCCCCAGGCCGAGGGAGATTGACAGTTATTTTGTGTTTCTTCCATTTGCGAATAATCGCACCAACTGTTGTCACCTTCTCACCAAGCTGCTTGGCGATGGTCTTGTAGCCTATTCCAGCCTTGTGTAGGTCTACATTCTTGTCCCTGACATCCTTGGAGAGCTCTTTGGTCTTGGCCATGGTGGAGAGTTTGGAATCTGATTTATTGCTTCTGTGGACAGGAGTCTTTTATACAGGTAACAAGCTGAGATTAGGAGCACTCCCTTTAAGAGTGTGCTCCTAATCTCAGCTCATTAACTGTATAAAAGGCACCTGGGAGCCAGAAATCTTTCTGATTGAGAAGGGGTCAAATACTTATTTCCTTCATTAAAATGCAAATCAATTTATATCATTTTTTACATGCGTTTTTCTGGATTTTTTTGTTGTTATTCTGTCTCTCACTGTTCAAATAAACCTACCATTAAAATTATAGACTGATCATTTCTTTGTCAGTGGGCAAACGTACAAAATCAGCAGGGGATCAAATACTTTTTTCCCTCACTGTATGTACTGTTATGACAAGGCTTGGAAGATCACTGATGTTTGGAGACTCAGGGAAGCTTGTGACACATTCAGACACACAGATCTAGGACACTCTATTCACCCCCAAAGACAGCTGCTCTCTGCTCAACAGTAGTGACCCGTACGGGGAATAACATTGTGTCCTTTGGGACGGTCTGGCCAGTGGGATATAGACCCTTACTATGTCATGGATGATGTCATATGGAATGGTGATGTCATGGACTATGTCTACCGCTTTTTGAAGAGAGGAAATAACTTTTTTTTCCACTGTTTACTCTGCCCTGTGCTTGGACCAGTCATCAATGGGGAGACTTGTCCCTTTCTTTCTGCCCGTCTGTCTTCCCTATCTCCCTTTCCATCACTTTGTATCTCTGTCACAGGAGCTATTTCTCCCTATTCGTTGGCTATCTCTCCTCTGTCCCCTTCCCTCTGTCCCCTTCCCTCTACCACCTCCCCCTGTCCCCTGTCCCCTTCCCTCTACCATCTCCCTCCCTCCCTCTGTCCCCTTCCCTCTACCACCTCCCCATGTCCCCTGTCCCCTTCCCTCTACCATCTCCCTCCCTCCCTCTGTCCCCTTCCCTCTACCACCTCACTCCCTCTGTCCCCATCACTCTACCATCTCCCTCCCTCCCTCTGTCCCCTTCCCTCTACCACCTCCCTCTGTCCCCTGTCCCCTTCCCTCTACCACCTCCCTCCCTCTGTCCCCATCACTCTACCATCTCCCTCCCTCCCTCTGTCCCCTTCCCTCTACCACCTCCCTCTGTCCCCTGTCCCCTTCCCTCTACCACCTCCCTCTGTCCCCTGTCCCCTTCCCTCTACCATCTCCCTCCCTCCCTCTGTCCCCTTCCCTCTACCACCTCCCCATGTCCCCTGTCCCCTTCCCTCTACCACCTCCCTCTGTCCCCTGTCCCCTTCCCTCTACCATCTCCCTCCCTCCCTCTCTCTGTCCCCTTCCCTCTACCACCTCCCTCTGTCCCCTGTCCCCTTCCCTCTACCATCTCCCTCTGTCCCCTGTCCCCTTCCCTCTACCACCTCCCTCTGTCCCCTGTCCCCTTCCCTCTACCATCTCCCTCCCTCCCTCTGTCCCCTTCCCTCTACCACCTCCCTCCCTCTGTCCCCTTCCCTCTACCATCTCACTCCCTCCCTCTGTCCCCTTCCTCTGTCCCCTTCCCTCTACCACCTCCCTCTGTCCCCTGTCCCCTTCCCTCTACCATCTCCCTCTGTCCCCTGTCCCCTTCCCTCTACCACCTCCCTCTGTCCCCTGTCCCCTTCCCTCTACCACCTCCCTCTGTCCCCTGTCCCCTTCCCTCTACCATCTCCCTCTGTCCCCTGTCCCCTTCCCTCTACCATCTCCCTCCCTCCCTCTGTCCCCTTCCCTCTACCACCTCCCTCCCTCTGTCCCCTTCCCTCTACCACCTCCCTCCCTCTGTCCCCTTCCCTCTACCATCTCACTCCCTCCCTCTGTCCCCTTCCCTCTACCACCTCCCTCTGTCCCTCTGTCCCCTTCCCTCTACCATCTCACTCCCTCCCTCTGTCCCCATCACTCTACCACCTCCCTCTGTCCCCTTCCCTCTGTCCCCTTCCCTCTACCACCTCCCTCTGTCCCCTGTCCCCTTCCCTCTACCACCTCCCTCTGTCCCCTGTCCCCTTCCCTCTGTCCCCTTCCTCTACCACCTCCCTCTGTCCCCTGTCCCCTTCCCTCTACCATCTCCCTCCCTCCCTCCCTCTGTCCCCTTCCCTCTACCACCTCACTCCCTCCCTCTGTTCCCTTTCATCTGTCCCCTTCCTCTACCACCTCCCTCTGTCCCCTGTCCCCTTCCTCTACCATCTCCCTCTCTCCTCTGTCCCCTTCCCTCTACCACCTCTCTCTGTCCCCTTCACTCTACCACCTCCCTCTCTCCTCTGTCCCCTTCCCTCTACCACCTCTCTCTGTCCCCTTCACTCTACCACCTCCCTCTCTCCTCTGTCCCCTTCCCTCTACCACCTCTCTCTGTCCCCTTCACTCTACCACCTCCCTCTCTCCTCTGTCCCCTTCCCTCTACCACCTCTCTCTGTCCCCTTCACTCTACCACCTCCCTCTGTCCTCTGACCCCTTCCCTCTACCATCTCCCTCTCTCCTCTGTCCCCTTCCCTCTACCACCTCTCTCTGTCCCCTTCACTCTACCACCTCCCTCTCTCCTCTGTCCCCTTCCCTCTACCACCTCCCTCTATCCCCTCATCTCTCTCTCTCTTACTCTCTGTCGTACCACATCCCCTGCTTTCCTTCTCTCTCTACGCTCAGCTATGAGCAGAACAATATATGTATCCTCTTATAGATCCTCTCTGTTAAAGATCCTCTCTGTTATAGATCCTCTCTATAATAGATCCTCTCTGTTATAGAATCTCTCTGTTATAGATCCTCTCTGTTATAGATCCTCTCTGTTATAGATCCTCTCTATTATAGATCCTCTCTGTTAAAGATCCTCTCTATTATAGATCCTCTCTGTTAAAGATCCTCTCTGTTATAGATCCTCTCTGTTATAGATCCTCTCTGTTATAGATCCTCTCTGTTATAGATCCTCTCTGTTATAGATCCTCTCTGTTATAGATCCTCTCTGTTATAGATCCTCTCTGTTATAGATCCTCTCTGTTATAGATCCTCTCTGTTAAAGATCCTCTCTGTTATAGATCCTCTCTGTTATAGCTCCTCTCTGTTACAGATCCTCTCTGTTAAAGATCCTCTCTGTTATAGATCCTCTCTGTTATAGATCCTCTCTGTTATAGATCCTCTCTGTTATAGATCCTCTCTGTTAAAGATCCTCTCTGTTATAGATCCTCTCTGTTATAGATCCTCTCTGTTATAGATCCTCTCTGTTATAGATCCTTACTCTATTTGTTCCAGCACTTTATACTCAAATAATTATCTCAAAATGTTTGTCAAGAATCATGCAACATATCTGTAGTAGTTTTTCTATGCAAAGTTTCGGAGCCTCGTATTTACTAACTATGGTATTGGGATTACATTACTCCTGGTTTGGATTGCACAATTACAGTGACTTTCCCAAAATTCCCAGGTTTTCCAGAAATCCGGCTAGAAGATTTCCAGATGTCCTGCTTATTCTCAATTGATTTTGGAATTCTTCCAACCAGGATTTCTGGAAAATCTGGACATTATGGAAAGGTTACCGGACTTTTACAACCCTTACCACTGCTCGTACATTTAACCATGTCAATCCTATAGGCCTCTCCTCTCACAGACAATATTATATAGGCCTCTCCTCTCACAGACAATATTATATAGGCCTCTCCTCTCACAGACAATATCATATAGGCCTCTCTTCTCACAGACAATATTATATAGGCCTCTACTCTCACAGACAATATCATATAGGCCTCTCCTCTCACAGACAATATTATATAGGCCTCTCCTCTCACAGACAATATCATATAGGCCTCTCCTCTCACAGACAATATCATATAGGCCTCTCCTCTCACAGACAATATCATATAGGCCTCTCCTCTCACAGACAATATCATATAGGCCTCTCCTCTCATAAACAATATCGCTGACATGCAGTCAAACAATTACTACAGAAGATACTGTATATACACCAAATAATCTGTCTTCAATACAATACTATTCATGTTTTTATCGACTGGCATGGTCCAGTTGTGTTGGTAATGTGAACAGATCATGTTGAAGTAGAACCTCTTGATTTCATGTTAGTTTGAGAGACCAATGTTATAGAGATTGTGACGTTAAAAAAAAATCTGAATAAACTATAAATATACTTTGACCCATTCACTTGTTCCCATTGAGTTTGCAAACACAGCATAGTGAGTGAGCATACACACACACACACACACACACACACACACACACACACACACACACACACACACACACACACACACACACACACCACACACACACACACACACACTCTTCTTCCCATTACCATGGTAGAAATAAGTGTGAAGTTTCCATCTATTTTCAGAGGCTTATGTTTAGTTCTCTTTCTTCATCAACTCTCTCCCTTCAATAACCATTTCTATTCCTTCATCAACGCTTTCCCTTCATTGTTAACACATTCGTTTTGTCTCTGAGTCAAAGGGATCCTGCTGCCTCCTTGGTGGACATCATCACGTGTTTTTAGAGACCTGAGGATCAGAATTTAGAGGATCTCAAGGACTCCTCAATCACAGGCATCTCTCTCTCTCTCTCTCTCTCTCTCTCTCTTGTTCCCTCCCCCTCTTTCCCTCTCGTTCCCTCTCTCTCTCGTTCTCTCTTTCCCTCTTTCCCTCTTTCCCTCTCTCTCTCTCTCGCTCACTCTCTCACTCTCTCTCTCTCTCTCTCTCTCTCTGCTCCAGCAACTTTGTCCATTATCACGTACAGATTTTTTTTCTCTCTCTCTCTCTCGCTCTCTCATTCCCTCCCTCTACCCGCCTTTCTCCCTCACTACTCCTCTCTCATTCTCTCTTTTTCTCTCTCTCTCTCTCTCTCTCTCTCTCTCTCTCTCTCTCTCTCTCTCTCTCTGCTCCACCAACTTTGTCCATTATCACGTACAGATTTTTTTCTCTCTCTCTCTCTCTCTCTCTCTCTCTCTCTCTCTCTCTCTCATTCCCTCCCTCTACCCGCCTTTCTCCCTCACTACTCCTCTCTCTCTTTCTCTCTCTCTCTCTCTCTCTCTCTCTCTCTCTCTCCTCTCTCTTCTCTCTCTCTCTCTCTCTCTTTCTCTCTCTCTCTCTCTCTCTCTCTCTCTCTCTCTCTCTCTCTCTCTCTCTCTCTCTCTCTCTCTCTCCCCGTCTCTCTCTCTCACCGCTCCATTGACTTTCTTTCCATTAACAGTCAAGCCAAGTGTGATAGAACTAAGAGTGATAGAAGTCAAGGAAGAAGCATTTAGAGGGAAAGGTCAGTGACTGAACATGTCATCTCTAAACACCGTATAATGTATCAGCCAGGCTGCTAGCCTGGAGGGGCTCTTTTATATTATATAGCACTGTCAGCTGCATCTAGTCAAATCAAATCACATCATATTGGTCACATACACATGGCTAGCAGATGTTAATGTGAGTGTAGCGAAATGCTTGTTCTTCTAGTTCCCGACAGTGCAGTAATATCTAACAAGTAATCTAACAATTCCACAACAACTACCTAATACACACAAATCTAAAGGGGTGAATGAGAATACTGTACATATAAGAATATGAATGAGCGATGGCTGAGCGGCATAGGCAAGGTGCAATAGATGGTATAAAATGGATGGTTGTACAGTCGTCTCAAATAAAACAGTGAAGGACCTCGGCGTTACTCTGGACCCTGATCTCTCTTTTGAAGAACATATCAAGACTGTTTCAAGGACAGCTTTTTTCCATCTACGTAACATTGCAAAAATCAGAAACTTTCTGTCCAAAAATGACGCAGAAAAATGAATCCATGCCTTTGTTACTTCTAGGTTGGACTACTGCAATGCTCTACTTTCCGGCTACCCGGATAAAGCACTAAATAAACTTCAGTTAGTGCTAAATACGGCTGCTAGAATCCTGACTAGAACCAAAAAATGTGATCATATTACTCCAGTGCTAGCCTCCCTACACTGGCTTCCTGTTAAGGCAAGGGCTGATTTCAAGGTTTTACTGCTAACCTACAAAGCATTACATGGGCTTGCTCCTACCTATCTTTCCGATTTGGTCCTGCCGTACATACCTACACGTACGCTACGGTCACAAGACGCGGGCCTCCTAATTGTTCCTAGAATTTCTAAGCAAACAGCTGGAGGCAGGGCTTTCTCCCATAGAGCTCCATTTTTATGGAATAGTCTGCCTACCCATGTGAGAGACGCAGACTCAGTCTCAACCTTTAAGTCTTTACTGAAGACATATCTCTTCAGTAGGTCCTATGATTAAGTGTAGTCTGGCCCAGGAGTGTGAAGGTGAACGGAAAGGCTGGAGCAACGAACCGCCCTTGCTGTCTCTGCCTGGCCGGTTTCCCCTCTTTCCACTGGGATTCTCTGCCTCTACACCTATTACGGGGGCTGAGTCACTGGCTTACTGGTGTTCTTCCATGCCGTCCCTGGGAGGGGTGCGTCACCTGAGTGGGTTGAGTCACTGACGTGGTCTTCCTGTCTGGGGTGGTGCTCTCCCTTGGGCTGTGCCGTGGCGGAGATCTTTGTGGGCTATACTCGGCCTTGTCCCAGGATGGTATGTTGGTGGTTGGAGATATCCCTCCAGTGGTGTGGAGGCTGTGCTTTGGCAAAGTGGGTGGGGTTATATCCTACCTGTTTGGCCCTGTCCGGTGGTTTCATCGGATGGGGCCACAGTGTCTCCTGACCCCTCCTGTCTCAGCCTCCAGTATTTATGCTGCAGTTGTTTACGTGTCGGGGGGCTAGGGTCAGTCTGTCACATCTGGAGTATTTCTCTTGTCTTTTCCGGTGTCCTGTGTGAATTTAAATATGCTCTCTCTAATTCTCTCTTTCTCTTTCTCGGAGGACCTGAGCCCTAGGACCATGCCTCAGGACTACCTGGCTTGATGACTCCTTGCTGTCCCCAGTTCACCTGGCCGTGCTGCTGCTCCAGTTCCAACTGTTCTACCTGCAGCTATGGAACCCTAACCTGTTCACCGGACGTGCTACCTGTCCCAGACCTGCTGTTTTCAACTCTCTAGAGACTGCAGGAGCGGTAGAAATACTCTCAAAGATCGGCTATGAAAAAGCCAACTGACACTTACTCTTGTGTTACTGACTTGTTGCACCCTCGACAACTACTATGATTATTATTATTTGACAATGCTGGTCATTTATGAACATTTTAACATCTAGGCCATGTGCTGTTAATATCTCCACCCGGCACAGCCAGAAGAGGACTGGCCACCCCTCATAGCCTGGTTCCTCTCTAGGTTTGTTCCTGGGTTACTTTCTAGGGAGTTTTTCCTAGCCACCGTGCTTCTACACCTGCATTGCTTGCTGTTTGGGGTTTTAGGCTGGGTTTCTGCACAGCACTTTGAGATATCAGCTGATGTAAGAAGGGCAATATAAATAAATTTGATTTGATTTGATTTATAATATACAGTATATACATGTGATATGAGTAATGTAAGATATGTAAACATTATTAAAGTGACATTGTTTAAACCTGTTGAGGAAAGAAGTTCCGCTAGCGGAACCCCTAGCCAACAGCCAATGAAATAGCAGGGCGCCAAATTCAAAACAACAAAAATCTCATAATTCAAATTTCTCAAACTTACAAGTATTTTACACCATTTTAAAGATACACTTCTCATTAATCCAACCACAGTGTCCGATTTCAAAAAGGCTTTATGGTGAAAGCATGCCATTAGATTATGTTAGGACAGCACCTAGACAAGAAAAACCACACAGCCATTTTCCAAGCAAGGAGAGGCATCACAAAAAAACAGAAAAACAGCAAAATTAATCACTAACCTTTGATGATCTTCTTCAGATGACACTCCCAGGACTCAATGTTACACAATACATGTATGTTTTGCTCGATAAAGTTCATATTTATATCCAAAAACCCCATTTTACATACAGCGCGTAATGTTCAGAAATATTTTGCCTCCAAAACTTTTGGTGAATGAGCACATCAATTTACAGAAATACTCATCGTAAACGTTGATAAAAGATACAAGTGTTATGCATAGGATTATAGATACACTTCTCCTTAATGCAACTGCTGTGTCAGATTTCAAAAAAGCTTTACGGAAAAAGCACACCATGCAATAATCTGAGTACAGCGCTCAGACACCAAAACAAGCCATACAGATACCCGCCATGTTGTGGAGTCAACAGAAGTCAGAAATAGCATTATAAATATTCACTTACCTTTGATGATCTTCATCAGGATGTATACCCAGGAATCCCATTTCCTCAATAAATTGCCGTTTTGTTTCGATAAAGTCCATATTTATGTCCAAATACCTTCTTTTTTCTTCACGCGTTCAGTTCACTATTCCAAATGCACAATGCGCGAGCAGACGAAAAGTCAAAAAAGTTATATTATAGATCGTAGAAACATCAAACGATGGATAGAATTAATCTTTAGGATGTTTTTTTATCATAAATCTTCAATAATATTCCAACCAGATATTTCCTTTGTCTTCAGAAATGAAAAGGAACTCAGCTCGCTCTCACGGCCGCACGAATGACTGAGCTCATGCCATTTTTCCAGACACCTGATTCCAATAGCTCTTATTCTCTCCCCATTCACAGTAGAAGCCTGAAACAATGTTCTAAAGACTGTTGACATCTAGTGGAAGCCTTAAGAAGTGCAATATGACCCCACAGACACTGTATATTGGATAGGCAATCACTTGAAAAACTACAAACCTCAGATTTCCCACTTCCTGGTTGGATTCTTTCTCAGGTTTTTGCCTGCCATATGAGTTCTGTTATACTCACAGACATCATTCAAACAGTTTTAGAAACTTCAGAGTGTTTTCTATCCAAATCTACTAATAATATGCATATCTTAGCTTCTGGGCCTGAGTAGCAGGCAGTTTACTCTGGGCACGCTTTTCATCCGAACGTGAAAATACGGCTCCCTGTCCCAAAGAAGTTTTAAAGTGACTAGTGATCAATTTACTAAAGTGTCCAGTGATTGGGTCTCAATGTAGGCAGCAGTCTCTCTGGGTTAGTGATTGCTGTTTAGCATTCTGATGGCCTTGAGATAGAAGTTGTTTTTCAGTCTCTCGGTCCCAGCCTTGATGCACCTGTACTGACCTCACCTTCTGGATGGTAGCGGTGTGAACAGGCAGTGCTCGGGGGTTGTTGTCCTTGATGATCTTTGACATCAGGTGCTGTAGGTGTCATGTAGGGTAGGTAGTTTGCCCCCGATGATGCATTGTGCAGACCTCACTACCCTCTGGAGAGCCATACTAGGCTGTGATACAGCCCGACAAAATGCTCTCTATTGTGCATCTGTAAAATTTTGTCAGGGTTTTGGGTGACAATCCAAATTTCTTCAGCCTCCTGAGGTTGAAGAGGCGCTGTTGCGCCTTCTTCACCACGCTGTCTGTGTGGTTGGACCATTTCAGTTTGTCTGTGATGTGTACACCAAGGAACTTAAAACTTTCCACCTTTGCCACTGCTGTCCCTTCGAAGTGGATAAGGGGGTACCTCCTCTGCTGTTTCCTGAAGTCCACGATCATCTCCTTTGTTTTGTTGACGTTGAGTGAGAGGTTATTTTCCTGACACCACACTCCGAGTGCCCTCACCTCCTCCCTGTAGGCTGTCTCGTTGTTGTTGGTAATCAAGCCTACTACTGTTGTGTCGTCTGCAAACTTGATGATTGAGTTGGAAGCGTGCATGGCCACACAGTCGTGGGTCAACAGGGAGTACAGGAGGGGGCTGGCCACGCACCCTTGTGGGGCCCCAGTGTTGAGGGTTGTTTCCTACCTTCACCACCTGGGGCGGTTTGTCAGAAAGTCCAGGACCCAATTGCACAGGGCAGGGTTGAGACCCAGAGACTCCAGCTTGATGATGAGCTTGGAGGATACTATGCTGTTAAATGCTGAGCTGTAGTCAATGAACAGCATTCTTACATATGTATTCCTCTTGTCCAGATGGGATAGGGCAGTGTGCAGTTTGACGGCGATTGCATCGTCTATGGACCTGTTAGGGCAATTTGCAAATTGAAGTGTGTCTAGAGTGGCCGGTTAGGTTGTGGTGATATGATCCTTGACTAGTCTCTCAAAGCCCTTCATGATGACAGAAGTGAGTGTACGTAGCGGTAGTCATTTAGTTCAGTTTTCTTTGCCTTCTTGGGTACAGGAACAATGGTGGCCATCTTGAAGCATGTGGGGACAGCAGACTGGGATAGGGAGTGATTCAATATGTCCGTAAACACACCAGCCAGCTGGTCTGCGCATGCTCTGAGGACTCGGCTTGGGATGCCGTCTGGGCCAGCAGCTTTGCGAGGGTTAACACGTTTAAATGTTTTACTCACGTTGGCCACAGAGAAGGGGGGGCAGTCCTTATATGCGGGCCGCGATGGTGGCACTGTATTATCCTCAATGCGGGCAAAGAAGGTGTTTAGTTTGTCTGGAAGCATGACGTCGGTGTCCTGGTTTTCTTTTTGTAGTCTGTAATTTCCTGTAGACCCTGCCACATACGTCTTGTGTCTGAGCCGGAATTTTGCTTGTTTGATTGCCTTGCGGAGAGAATAACTACACTGTTAATTCAGCCATATTCTCAGACCGCTTTCCATGATTCAATGCGGTGGTTCGCACTTTCAGTTTTGCGTGAATGCCGCCATCCATCCACGGTTTCTGGTTAGGGTAGGTTTTAAAGGTCACAGTGGGTACAAAATCTTCAATGCACTTCTTTGTAAACTCAATCACTGAGTCAGCATATAGGTCGGTGTTGTTCTCTGAGGCTGATCGGAACATATCCCAGTCAGCGTGATCAAAACAATCTTGAAGCATGGCTTCCGATTGGTTAGGCCAGAGTTGAATGGTTCTAGTCACTGGGACATCCTGTTGGAGGTTCTGCCTATAAAGTAGCCTAGTGGTTAGAGTGTTGGGCCAGTAGCCGAAAGGTTGCTAGATCAAATCCCCGAGCTGACAAGGTTAAAATCTGCTGTTCAGAACCTCAACAAGGCAGTTAACCCACTGTTTATAGGCTGTCATTGTAAATAAGAATTTGTTCTTAACTGACTTGCCTAGTTAAATAAAAAAATAAGATGGTAGCAGCAAGATGGTGTCGTGGTTGGATTTGCCATCCAACCACGGGGGAGGGCTTTGTATGCATCATGGAAGTTAGAGTAGCAGTGATTGCACGTATTACCCCTGTGCGTAGTGAAATCAATATGCTGATAGAATTTAGGTAGCCTTGTTTCCAGTTTACATAGAGTCCAGTGAAATTCATTGAAGATCTGCTTGAGGGGGAATGTACACAGCTGTGACGATAACTGACGGTTTACATTGTCAGTTTTTAGGACTTCAGAGTTACAGTACACTATAAAGACCATAATGTGTAAGTTACTGTAAAAAGAGGTACAATATGTTACTGTAAATTCTAAATAAACTTTGGTTTAACAGTATATTACCGTAAGAAATTACTTCTTTACAGTATGATATGCCAAAGAGCTGAGCACAAAGAGCGCTAACGCAGCCACAAACACCAGCTTCATCCTTGGGTAGTCCCGCTCTCTCCATGGTAGATGATGTGCTGCTGAATGCTGTAAAATAAACCCTCTCTCTCTCTCCATGGTAGATGATCTGCTGCTGAATGCTGTAAAATAAACCCTCTCTCTCTCCATTGTAGATGATGTGCTGCTGAATGCTGTAAAATAAACCCTCTCTCTCTCCATGGTAGATGCTGTATTGTTGAATGCTGTAAAATAAACCCTCTCTCTCCATGGTAGATGATGTGCTGCTGAATGCTGTAAAATAAACCCTCTCTCTCCATGGTAGATGATGTGCTGCTGAATGCTGTAAAATAAACCCTCTCTCTCTCTCCATTGTAGATGATGTGCTGCTGAATGCTGTAAAATAAACCCTCTCTCTCTCTCCATGGTAGATGATGTGCTGCTGAATGCTGTAAAATAAACCCTCTCTCTCTCTCCATGGTAGATGATGTGCTGCTGAATGCTGTAAAATAAACCCTCTCTCTCTCTCCATGGTAGATGATGTGCTGCTGAATGCTGTAAAATAAACCCTCTCTCTCTCTCCATGGTAGATGATGTGCTGCTGAATGCTGTAAAATAAACCCTCTCTCTCTCTCCATGGTAGATGATGTGCTGCTGAATGCTGTAAAATAAACCCTCTCTCTCTCTCCATGGTAGATGATGTGCTGCTGAATGCTGTAAAATAAACCCTCTCTCTCTCTCCATGGTAGATGATGTGCTGCTGAATGCTGTAAAATAAACCCTCTCTCTCTCTCCATTGTAGATGATGTGCTGCTGAATGCTGTAAAATAAACCCTCTATCTCTCTCCATGGTAGATGATGTGCTGCTGAATGCTGTAAAATAAACCCTCTCTCTCCATGGTAGATGATGTGCTGCTGAATGCTGTAAAATAAACCCTCTCTCTCTCTCCATGGTAGATGATGTGCTGCTGAATGCTGTAAAATAAACCCTCTCTCTCTCTCCATGGTAGATGATGTGCTGCTGAATGCTGTAAAATAAACCCTCTCTCTCTCTCCATTGTAGATGATGTGCTGCTGAATGCTGTAAAATAAACCCTCTCTCTCTCTCCATGGTAGATGATGTGCTGCTGAATGCTGTAAAATAAACCCTCTCTCTCTCTCCATGGTAGATTATGTGCTGCTGAATGCTGTAAAATAAACCCTCTCTCTCTCTCCATGGTAGATGATGTGCTGCTGAATGCTGTAAAATAAACCCTCTCTCTCTCCATGGTAGATGATGTGCTGTTGAATGCTGTAAAATAAACCCTCTCTCTCTCTCCGTGGTAGATGATGTGCTGCTGAATGCTGTAACATAGAGCCCCCCCACCTCACCCCCATCGCTCTGCAGTATATGGAAAGCATCATCTGTAGACCTCCTCAGAACTGACATTGAAACCAAGAGAGATGGCCTAGAGAGATATGCCAAGCGAAGGAGAGGGATAAAATATTCAACAAAGGCTTGTTCCTCTCTGTTTCATGTGGAATCGTACGGCTACACAACTACAGTCATGGGCACACACACACACACACACACACACACACACACACACACACACACACACACACACACACACACACACACACACACACACACACACACACACACACACACACACACACACACACACACACACACACACACACACACACGCACTCGCACATACATGCAGCTCTCCAGCCTCTCTATCCCTTCAGGATTTCTTTGATCCCTCCTTCTCTCCTCTCTCATTGTGTGTGTGTGTGTGTGTGTGTGTGTGTGTGTGTGTGTGTGTGTGGTGTGTGTGTGTGTGTGTGTGTGTGTGTGTGTGTGTGTGTGTGTGTGTGTGTGTGTGTGTGTGTGTGTGTGTGTGTGTGTGTGTGTGTTGTTCGTTCGTTCGTTCGTTCATCTATCCTCTCCCAGTGTGTGTTGGACTGAACTGTCATTGATCTGATTGGGTCTGCATCCCAAATTACACCCTATTCCCTATTTAGTGTGTTACTTTTGCCAAGGTCCCATAGGGGACACTATATGGGGA
Source organism: Salmo salar (assembly GCF_965601325.2). Taxonomy (NCBI): domain Eukaryota; kingdom Metazoa; phylum Chordata; class Actinopteri; order Salmoniformes; family Salmonidae; genus Salmo; species Salmo salar. The sequence continues at coordinate 118,259,840 of NC_138301.1, read as the reverse complement.
ATAGGGTGCCGTTTGGGACAAAGACTTTGTGTAAGTTCTGAATTAGATGTGCCTCCAAGGCCTGTGGGCTGAGGGCCAGTACTGGAGTGAGGACAGATATTTAATCTCCCTCTCTCTCTCTCTCTCTCTCTCTCTCTCTCTCTCTCTCTCTCTCTCTCTCTCTCTCTCTCTCTCTCTCTCTCAACCTTTATCTCTCTCTCTATCGCTCTCTCTTTATCTCTCTCTCTCTCTCTCTCTCTCTCTCTCTCTGTCTTTATCTCTCTCTCAACCTTTATCTCTCTCTCTATCGCTCTCTCTTTATCTCTCTCTGTCTCTCTCTATCTCTCTCTGTCTTTATCTCTCTCTATCTTTATCTCTCTCTCTCTTTATCTCTCTCTATGTCTCTCTCTATCTCTCTCTGTCTTTATCTCTCTCTATCTTTATATCTCTCTCTATCTTTATCTCTCTCTCTCTCTTTATCTCTCTCTCTATATATATATCTTTATCTCTCTCTCTCTTTATCTCTCTCTATATATATCATCTCTCTATCTCTATCTCTATCTTTATCTCTCTCTCTATCTTTATCTCTCTCTCTCATCTCTCTCGCTCTCGCTTTATGTCTCTCTATATCTTTATCTCTCTCTCTCTCTCTCTGTATATCTTTCTCTTTCTCTCTGTCTTTCTCTTTCTCTCTATCTTTCTCTCTCTCTCTTCATCTCTAACTCTTTCTCTCAATTTCAATTCAATTAAATTCAATTTGCTTTATTGGCATGACGTAACTGTCACGACTTCTACCGAGGTCGATGCCCCTCCTTGTTCGGGTGGTGCTCGGCGGTCGACGTCACCGGCCTTCTAGCCATCATTGATCAGTTTATCATTATCCATTGGTTTTGTCTTGATTTCCTACACACCTGTTTCCAATCCCATCAATTACATGTTGTGTATTTAACCCTCTGTTTCCCCTCATGTCCTTGTCGGTGACTGTTTTTGTTATGTTACGTGTGTTTCAAATTTGGGGAAATTACACTCTCTAATTGTTTTATACACTGCTCAAAAAAATAAAGGGAACACTAAAATAACACATCCTAGATCTGAATGAATGAAATAATCTTATTAATTACTTTTTTCTTTACATAGTTGAATGTGCTGACAACAAAATCACACAAAAATAATCAAAAATAATAAATCCAATTTATCAACCCATGGATGTCTGGATTTGGAGTCACACTCAAATTTAAAGTGGAAAACCACACTACAGGCTGATCCAACTTTGATGTAATGTCCTTAAAACAAGTCAAAATGAGACTCAGTAGTGTGTGTGGCCTCCACGTGCCTGTAAGACCTCCCTACAACGCCTGGGCATGCTCCTGATGAGGTGGCGGATGGTCTCCTGAGGGATCTCCTCCCAGACCTGGACTAAAGCATCCGCCAACTCCTGGACAGTCTGTGGTGCAACGTGGCGTTGGTGGATGGAGCGAGACATGATGTCCCAGATGTGCTCAATTGGATTCAGGTCTGGGGAACGGGCGGGCCAGTCCATAGCATCAATGCCTTCCTCTTGCAGGAACTGCTGACACACTCCAGCCACATGAGGTCTAGCATTGTCTTGCATTAGGAGGAACCCAGGGCCAACCGCACCAGCATATGGTCTCACAAGGGGTCTGAGGATCTCATCTCGGTACCTGATGGCAGTCAGGATACCTCTGGCGAGCACATGGAGGGCTGTGCGGCCCCCCAAAGAAATGCCACCCCACACCATGACTGACCCACCGCCAAACCGGTCATGCTGGAGGATGTTGCAGGCAGCAGAATGTTCTCCACGGCGTCTCCAGACTGTCACGTCTGTCACATGTGCTCAGTATGAACCTGCTTTCATCTGTGAAGAGCACAGGACGCCAGTGGCAAATTTGCCAATCTTGGTGTTCTCTGTCAAATGCCAAACGTCCTGCACGGTGTAGGGCTGTAAGCACAACCCCCACCTGTGGACGTCGGGCCCTCATACCACCCTTATGGAGTCTGTTTCTGACCGTTTGAGCAGACACATGCACATTTGTGGACTGCTGGAGGTCATTTTGCAGGGCTCTGGCAGTGCTCCTCCTGCTCCTCCTTGCACAAAGGCGGAGGTAGCGGTCCTGCTGCTGGGTTGTTGCCCTCCTACGGCCTCCTCCACATCTCCTGATGTACTGGCCTGTCTCCTGGTAGAGCCTCCATGCTCTGGACACTACGCTGACAGACACACCAAACCTTCTTTCCACAGCTTGCATTGATGTGCCATCCTGGATGAGCTGCACTACCTGAGCCACTTGTGTGTGTTGTAGACTCTGTCTCATGCTTCCACTAGAGTGAAAGCACCGCCAGCATTCAAAAGTGATCAAAACATCAGCCAGGAAGCATAGGAACTGAGAAGTGGTCTGTGCTTACCACCTGCAGAACCACTACTTTATTGGGGGTGTCTTGCTAATTGCCTATAATTTCCACCTGTTGTCTATTCCATTTGCACAACAGCATGTGAAATTTATTGTCAATCAGTGTTGCTTCCTAAGTGGACAGTTTGATTTCACAGAAGTGTGATTGACTTGGAGTTACATTGTGTTTTTTAAGTGTTCCCTTTATTTTTTTGAGCAGTATATTATTTACATTTATTGAGGAAATGCAGCTCTGTCTCAGGTTCTGCTGTTGTGCAGTGGTTGCACAGCCTTTCCTTCACAGGGAACCAGGTTTTCCTGTCTGCCTTTCTCAATAGCAAGGCTGTGCTCACTGAGCCTGTACGTTGTCAAGGTTTTGATCAGTAACCTTGGTCAAATAGTTAGCCACGGTGTACTGTGCAATGTACTTTTGTTTTGACTGTGTAATTTGTTTTATTCTGATTGATTGGATGTTCCGGTCCTGAGGTTTCAGTGTGTTAGTAGAACAGGTTTGTGAACTCAGCCCCAGGACCAGCTGGATGAGGGGACTCTTTTCTTTGCTCAGCTCTTGGCATTGCAGGGCTTGGTAATGATGTGAGAGAGGGTCACTGTATTTTAGATGTTTCCAAAATGTAATTGCTCTTTTTGAGTTTTTATTATTAGTGGATATTGGCCTAATTCTGCCCTGCATGCATTGTTTGTAGTTTTCCTCTGGACACGTAGGAGAATCTTACAGAACTCTGCATGCAGGGTTTCAATGGGGTGTTTGTCCCATTTGGTGAAATCTTGTTCTGTGGACCCCACACCTCACTGCCATAAACTGCAATTGGTTCAATGACACATTCAGTTAGTTTTAGCCAAATTTTAATAGGTATTTCAATTTGAATTGTTTTTTTAATGGCGTAGAATGCCTTGCGTGCTTTCTCTCTCAGTTCATTCACTGCATCATTAAGGTGTCCAGTTGAGCTTATTTTTAAACCTAAGTAATTGTAGTGTGTGCAGTACTCTATATATTTAAACACTCTATTATGTCTTTCTCTTTCTCTAACAGCAAGAAACCAGTGTGTGTGTGTGTGTGTGTGTGTGTGTGTGTGTGTGTGTGTGTGTGTGTGTGTGTGTGTGTGTGTGTGTGTGTGTGTGTGTGTGTACGTGAATGCTTTGCCTACCCCCTTACTATCCCTTAGCTACACTGTAAGACTTTCCTGTAATTTTAACAGTAAAACACTGTAGAATGCGCCGGAAAATACCAATTAAATGTGTTTCACCGCATTAATGCTGTAGATTTCACTGCATTATGGGTAAAATGCATTAGTGAGAATGCTGTACCCCACAGAATACAATACCATACAGTGTTTATGGAGCACCAAAACCTTTTGAACACTCAAGGGGGCATGGTATTGTTGTTTCTGGTTTATTAACATACGTTGAGGCGTATCTTGTAAGAGCCTATATGATCTGTGGTAGTAGTTCCCTATCAATTTAATTGTAATGAAGACGATGGGAGACAGAGAGCTGGTTTCAAGCGCAGAGTGCACCAGGTGTTTAATTAGTAAAGGACCACAGGAGGAGGCAGGTAGCTGGGTCCAGGGACAGGCAGAAGGTCAAACACAGGGGGCTCCAAAAAGGTAACAGTACAGGCAGGGAAAAGGCTAATAATGTTGTCCGGGAGATCAGGCAAGAGGTTGACGACAGGAAATCCAATAGGTTAAAGTACAGGCAGGGAATACGCAAAAAGGTGTCGTTAGTGAGGATGGCCAAAAACGACGATACACAGGAGGACTAATATGGAAATAAACAGAGCCCTGAATAGAAAGTGTAACGAAACAAACAATACCTCACAATGATGGTGTGCAAAGATCTGAACTAAATAGTGTGTGTAAATGACATACAGGTGTGTGAACAGGTGATCAGAATTCAGGTGATTGGGCTCTGGAGAGAGTGAGCTGCGTTCAGGGGATCTATGTGTTTGATAGTGTGAGCAGGAAGCAGACGTTACGTTAATGTGTAATAGTGGACAGATCAGAGTCGTAGCAAGTCTCAAACCTTTAATGGTTGAGTGTCTAGCCTTTTGATCTGTTTAGTCGCTGTCAGTTTAGAAGCCTTTGTTAAGACCTTAAGGTTTCTAAAGTGACATGAAATACCAGAATATCAGTTGGTATGCTGCAATATTTATTTTTATTTAACCTTTATTTTGACAGGAAGTGAATGCTGAAACCAAGTTCTCTTTATTTAGACAGGGAGTCAATGCTGAGACCAAGGTGTCTTTTCCAGATGAGCCCTGTATTGCACCACAATGCGCAATACAATAAACACATCAAACTACACATTCATACATACATTAAAATACACGTTATTATACACAACAACAATGTAGGAAAAGCGAGACACAATCATAAAAAACGGACACATTAAGCAGATGGGAAGGTATCTCCAGAGTTCTCCATCCCTGAGTTCCGGTAGCCTCATCTATAGGTTAACAATAAGTTAAGGTATGGGGCAGAAGGTTATGAAAGAGGGTTTTATAGACAAAAGAACTGACCGCATCGATCTACGAAACTTCAAGGAGGGCTTTCCTACTTTCTGATACAAAATGTGTACTGAACCTATCGCCCGTAATAAAGTGCAATGACAAACTACGTCCAATGGCTTCAATATAGTCATATAGATGACATCACCATAGTAATATAGATGACATCACCATAGTCATATAGATGACATCACCATAGTAATATAGATGACATCACCATAGTCATATAGATTACATCACCATAGTAATATAGATGACATCACCATAGTCATATAGATGACATCACCATAGTAATATAGATGACATCACCATAGTCATATAGATTACATCACCATAGTAATATAGATGACATCACCATAGTCATATAGATGACATCACCATAGTCATATAGATGACATCACCATAGTCATATAGATGACATCACCATAGTCATATAGATGACATCACCATAGTAATATAGATGACATCACCATAGTCATATAGATGACATCACCATAGTAATATAGATGACATCACCATAGTCATACAGATGACATCACCATAGTCACACAGATGACATCACCATAGTCACATAGATGACATCACCATAGTCACATAGATGACATCACCATAGTCACATAGATGACATCACCATAGTCACATAGATGACATCACCATAGTCATATATATGACATCACCATAGTCACATAGATGACATCACCATAGTCACATAGATGACATCACCATAGTCACATAGATGACATCACCATAGTCACATAGATGACATCACCATAGTCACATAGATGACATCACCATAGTTATATAGATGACATCACCATAGTCACATAGATGACATCACCGTTGCCATATAGATGACATCACCGTAGTCACATAGATGACATCACCATTGTCATATAGATGACATCACCATAGTCACATAGATGACATCACCATAGTCACATAGATGACATCACCATAGTCATATAGATGACATCACCATAGTCACATAGATGACATCACCATAGTCACATAGATGACATCACCATAGTCACATAGATGACATCACCATAGTCACATAGATGACATCACCATAGTCACATAGATGACATCACCATAGTCACATAGATGACATCACCGTAGTCATATAGATGACATCACCATAGTCACATAGATGACATCACCATAGTCACATAGATGACATCACCATAGTCACATAGATGACATCACCATAGTCACATAGATGACATCACCATAGTCACATAGATGACATCACCGTTGTCATATAGATGACATCACCGTAGTCACATAGACGACATCACCATAGTCACATAGATGACATCACCGTAGTCATATAGATGACATCACCATAGTCACATAGATGACATCACCGTTGCCATATAGATGACATCACCGTAGTCACATAGACGACATCACCATAGTCATAGATGACATCACCGTAGTCATATAGATGACATCACCATAGTCACATAGATGACATCACCATAATCAATAACCAGAATGAGTGTTGACAGAATGATTTGTTTTCTGCTTTTTAATGAATATACATGGCCTGTTGCAATACAAGAAGCTAATTTAATTTTTTATTTCTTAACTAACTTATCAACATGCTTTTTGAAAGATCGCTTCTCGTCAATTCAGCTGCCCAGATATTTATAAGCGGGGACACGGTCAACGAGGACACCATCCAAAGTACGTACGAATAAATCATCAGATATATACTTATGTGACTTGTAAAATAACATGTACTTAATTGTTACCTGCATTAAGTACTAATTTCAGTTTAACAAAGGCAGATTGATAATTATAGTCTCTTCATAATTATAGGAAGGATCCTCGTTAATCTGTTTGGTATCTCTAATACATGCGGTAGGACAGTGATCACTGGTGGGGGCCATTGTGTCCGAATTTTGTATTTTGGCTTATGGCCACATCTATAATGGCGCGTTTTGGAATTCTAACCACTTTAATAAACATTGTGTGTTTGTCTTGTAAGTGGCTGTATTATCTGATAGTTGTTCCCTGAAAATGTAATGTATATGTATATAGGGGGATAGATCAGAGGTCTTGAACCTTGAATATTTATCCGTGTCTGAGTCAATGATAACCAGGTTATATACAGGAAGTACCAGGTAATAACTTGGCTGTATACAAGGGGTATCAGTACTGAGTCAATGATAACCAGGTTATATACAGGAAGTACCAGGTAATAACTTGGCTGTATACAAGGGGTATCAGTACTGAGTCAATGATAACCAGGTTATATACAGGAAGTACCAGGTAATAACTTGGCAGTATACAAGGGGTATCAGTACTGAGTCAATGATAACCAGGTTATATACAGGAAGTACCAGGTAATAACTTGGCTGTATACAAGGGGTATCAGTACTGAGTCAATGATAACCAGGTTATATACAGGAAGTACCAGGTAATAACTTGGCTGTATACAAGGGGTATCAGTACTGAGTCAATGATAACCAGGTTATATACAGGAAGTACCAGGTAATAACTTGGCTGTATACAAGGGGTATCAGTACTGAGTCAATGTGCAGGGGAACGAGGTAGTTGAGGTAGATACAGTGGGGAGAACAAGTATTTGATACACTGCCGATTTTGCAGGTTTTCCTACTTACAAAGCATGTAGAGCATGTAAAAATCCAGAAAATCACATTGTATGATATTTAAGTAATTAATTTGCATTTTATTGCAATATTAAGTTCTGCTTTTCTGATGTATCAAATACTTATGTCATGCAATAAAATGTAAATGAACTACCCTCTGTACTGCCTTGCGGTCAGATACCAAGCGGTGATGCAGCCAGTTAAAATGCTCTCAATGGTGCAGCTGTAGAACTTTTTGAGGATCTGAAGGCCCATGCCAAATATTTTCAGCCTCCTGAGGGGGAATAGGTGTTGTCGTGCCCTCTTCACAACTGTCTTGGTGTGTTTGGACCATGATAGTTCGGAAGTGATGTGGACACCAAGGAACTTGAAACTCTTGACTCCCTCCACTTCAGCCCCGTCAATGTTAATGAGGGCCTGTTCAGCCCTCCTTTTCCTACAGTCCACGATCAGCTCCTTTGTCTTGCTCACTTTGAGAGAGAGGTTGTTGTCCTGGCACCACACTGCCAGGTCTCTGACCTCCTCCCTATAGGCTGTCTCATCATCGTCGGTGATCAGGCCTACCACTGTTGTGTCCTCACCAAACTTAATGATGGTGTTGGAGTCGTGCTTGGCCACGCAGTCGTGGGTGAACAGGGAGAACAGGAGAGGACTTAGCACGCACCCCTGAGAGGCCCCTGTGTTGAGGATCAGCGTAGCAGATGTGTTGTTGCCTACTCTTACCATCTGGGGGCGGCCCATCAGGAAGTCCAGGATCCAGTTGCAAAGGGAGATGTTTAGTCCCTGGGTCCTTAGCTTAGTGATGAGCTTTGTGGGCGCTATGGTGTTGAACGCTGAGCTGTAATCAATGAACAACATTCTTAAATAGGTATTCCTTTTGTCCAGGTGGGAAAGGGCAGAGTGGAGTGCGATTGAGATTGCGTCATCTGTGGATCTGCTGGGGCGGAATGCGAATTGGAGTGGGTCTAGGGTTTCCGGCATGATGGTGTTGATGTGAGCCATGACCAGCCTTTCAAAGCACTTCATGGCTACTGACATGAGTGCTAAGCGGTGGTAATCATTTCGGCAGGTTACCTTTGCTTTCTTGGGCAAAGGAACTACGGTGGTCTGTTTGAAACATGTAGGTAAGTGGTTGAAAATGTCAGTGAAGACACTTGCCAGTTGGTCCGTGCATGCTTTGAGTACATGTCCTGGTAATCCATCTGGCCCAGTGGCTTTGTGAATGTTGACCTGTTTAAAGGTCTTGCTCACATCGGCTACAGAGAGCGTGATCACACAGTCGTCCGGAACAGCTGGTGCTCTCATGCATGGTTTAGAGATATAAGATACTGTATCTTGTTGTTGCCTTAACTACAGCAACATTTCTAGTAATGGTTACAGAAACAATTTGCTGACTCTGACTGTGATATGTGTTGTTTTTGCTGACTATGACTGTGATATGTGTTGTTTTTACTGTGAAGTAGGAACAGAGGAAAACACTTGCGGAGAGGTACCTGTTCCAACACAATGACAACCTATGATATAATATAAACCTACCTGTTTCTACATAATGAGAACATTTAAATGTTGTAGAAACTTGTAGCAAAATGCATGGTATTGATTGCAGAAGATAATAGACTGGCATAACTCTACCACAACAGGGAACTCTCCTCACAGTTTTCAGCATAACGGAAGACGCGACTCCATGTACTGGCATTACTTTACCACTAGAGGGAGTGCTCCTCACAGTATTCAGCATAATGGAAGACGTGACTCCATCACTAAAGAGAATGCTCCTATACCAACTGTTGTCACTTCATTGTTACTGGTTACTTTTCTTTTTCCATCCTTTGCTGTCTTCCTACCCTTCAATAGAGCTCCATTTGTTAGAGAGAGAGAGAGAGAGAACGAGAGAGAGAGAGAGAGAGAGTGAGAGAGACAGGGAGGGAGACAGGGAGAGAGAGAGAGAGACAGAGAGAGAGACAGGGAGAGAGAGATAGAGAGAGTAACCTGTAGAAGACTCCCCTAAGCAAGCTGTTCCTGGGGATCTGTTCATAAACACAAACAGAATACCTGACCACCGTTGCTGACCCAAAATTAAGGAAAGCTTTGACTAAGTAGGGGCTCAGTGAGCATTGCTTTGCTATTGAGAGAGGCCGCCGTTGGAAGACAGGCTATGTTCACACTGCCCACAAAATGAGGTGGAAACTGAGCTGCACTTCCTAACTATAATGGGGGCGGCAGGTAGTCTATTGGTTAGAGCGTTGGGCCAGTCACCGAAAGTTTGACTCACCCTGAGTTGACAAGGTAAAAATCTGTCGTTCTGCACCTGAACAACGCCGTTAACCCACTGTTATTGGAAATAATAATTTGTCCTTAACTGACTTGCCTAAGTAAAGAAAACATTAGAGACACATATTTCCCTCAGATTACACAGATCCACAAAGAATTTGAAAACAAATCCAATTTTGATAAACTCTGATATCTACAGGGTGAAATACCACAGTGTGACCTGTTGCCACATGAAAAGGGGCAACCAGTGAAGAACAAACACCATTGTAAATACAACCCATAGTTATGTTTATTTATTTTCCCTTTTTGTAGTCTAACTATTTGCACATTGTTACAATGCTGTATATTGACATAATATGACATTTCAAATGTCTTAATTTATGAGTGTAATGTTTACTGTTTATTTTTATTGTTTATTTTGCTTTTGTTTATTATCTATTTCACTTGCTTTGGCAAGGTAAACATATGTTTCCCATGCCAAAAAAAGCCCCTTGAATTGAATTTAATTGAGAGAGAGAGAGAGAGAGAGAAAAAGAGAGAGCAAGAGAGAGACCCTTACTGAAAAACCACATCATTTCACATGTAAAATGTGGGTTTGGAACACTTTCACATGACCTTTCACAAGTGATGATATTTCACTATGAAGATTAACATGAATATTTTTTCACAGGTAATGCCCTGCAAACAACATGTTGTCATTAGGATGTCCCTGGAACACCACACAGTTCTCAACTTGCATATTATTTATTTTTCAACATGGGATTTCACCTGGGATTTGAACTCACAACCTCTTGGTTCACAGCATTCTGAACTTCCTGCTACATCAACACGTCTGTGTCACTAACTGATTTCAACTGTATTCCTCCACTTTGGACTTTAAAGTAACTCTCAGGTTTGTTAAAAATACACAGAAGAAAAACGATTTATATTTTTCATAATGAATCAGGAGTAACATTAAAGAAGAATAAGACAACTATACAGAAACCCCCTCAAATCAATGACGAGAGAATAGTCAGATTCACACAAGGCCAAAATAGCAGTACAGATGGTGGTCTTTCGCTAAGTGCAGAGATGTATTATAGGTAATGGAATGTGTAAGGGACTTCTCAGACTGCTAAAGTCTTTGTGGCACAGCAGAAAGATTAGCTTTCACCAAACCCAGAGGTTGTGAGTTCAAATCCCAGGCTGGGGTCATATTAAGAAGCCAGTGCTAAGTGATCATGTCAAATGGAATTGTAATGATTAAACATGTTTACAGTCTTTTAGTTGAACAATTTACCTTAAAACCCCCATATAATTTCATTGCTTCCCTAAAAAAAAAAAAAACGTGAAATGTATTAGTCGCATTTTCACATGTGATTGTAGCTGTTTTTACATGTTGAGCTCAAATGTGAAAACAAAAGAGTCATGTGAGGTGAGTTGTTCACATGTGAAACCACCTTTTCACATGAGGAGAATAACATGTTTTCACCTTACATTCTGAATTGCAGATTCACGTGACAGTTGTAGTTTCACATGTGAAAAACCTTCACGTCAAAATCGAATTTGCCTTTTCACATGTGGAAAAATGTTCAAATGTGAAAATCCAGCTCTGACGTGGAATTACATTTTCTCATGTGAAAAACTTTCACATGTGAACATCGAAATCTCGTGTGGAATTTCATTTTCACATGTGAAAAACATTCACATGAAAAACATGAAAACATTCACATGTGAAAATTGAATTTGCAATTTTACATGTGAAAACCTTTCAAATGTTGTAACGTGTAGTTTCATTGTATCACATGTTGAAATGTTGTATTTCCATGTCACATTTATTTCACATGAGATCATGTTCTCACATGTGATCAAATGTTTTCACATGTGTAGTTTAATGTTATCACATTTTTATTTTACATGTTGTCACATTTTATCACATTAAATTCACATAAAATCATGTGAAATTCATGTTTTTTCCCTAAGGGGAGAGACAGATGAGATAAGTGTAGATTAATGTTATTATATTATTCATATTATTATTAGTGTTATGAGAGCCAGAAGCACTTCCTCTCCCTTAGCTGGAGTTTCTTTCATTTTGCTCTGGCCTGACCGAGAGAGGGGGGAGAGGGAGGACAAGATATAGACAGAAGAGAGATGGAGGAGAGAGGGAAGAGAGAGGTTAGAGAGGGAGGACAAGAAAGAGACAGAACATAGATGGAAGAAAGAGGGAAGAGAAGTAGGGAGAGGAGAGGAAGTGCCTGGTCTGAAGCCAGAGTTGAGGAGAGAGGGGGAGAGAGATTCAGGAGAGAGGGAAGCAGGGTGAGAAGAGGAAGCGCCTGGTCTGAAGCCAGAGTTGAGGAGAGAGGGGGAGAGAGATTCAGGAGAGAGGGAAGCAGGGTGAGAAGAGGAAGTGCCTGGTCTGAAGCCAGAGTTGAGGAGAGAGGGGGAGAGAGATTCAGGAGAGAGGGAAGCAGGGTGAGAAGAGGAAGTGCCTGGTCTGAAGCCAGAGTTGAGGAGAGAGGGGGAGAGAGATTCAGGAGAGAGGGAAGCAGGGTGAGAAGAGGAAGTGCCTGGTCTGAAGCCAGAGTTGAGGAGAGAGGGGGAGAGAGATTCAGGAGAGAGAGAAGCAGGGTGAGAAGAGGAAGTGCCTGGTCTGAAGCCAGAGTTGAGGAGAGAGGGGGAGAGATTCAGGAGAGAGGGAAGCAGGGTGAGAAGAGGAAGTGCCTGGTCTGAAGCCAGAGTCGAGGAGAGAGGGGGAGTGGGGAGCTGGGGAGATGGGTGAAGAGAGGGAGAGGGCTTGCTGGGGGGGATAGGTGTTAGAGGTTAGAAGTGTGAAGTGTGAAAATACTGTGAGGGTGTGACTGGCTGACTGTCAGCTGTCAAATTACCATCATTTACTGGTTGGCTTGCACAGGTCAAAGGGTTTTGAGTCGCCCCAGTTCATATGTGTGTGTGTGTGTGTGTGTGTGTGTGTGTGTGTGTGTGTGTGTCTGTGTGTGTGTGTGTGTGTGTGTGTGCGCCGCTGGCCATGCATGCCTGAATCTGTGTTTGGCTTCAGTCAACATTTTTGACTGCCCTCAGGGCAGGTACTGCACACAGGTGTGGACTGCAGCCTGACTGTAACAAGGCTTATCTCTGTCTGGGTTCCTCACACTCATCTACCTTTAAACTCATGGGTCCTGGGTCATGTTACTGGGTCCTCTTACTGGGTCCTCTTACTGGGTCCTTTAACTGGGTCCTGTTGCTCCATCACTGCCACGTATATCAGTGGTTCTGTAACCGCTCCTCAGGGACCTTCACAATTGGGTTGTATACCTGAACTAGCTCACCTAGCTCTGGAACAGATCAAATACATGGAACGGCTGGGGGTCCTCAGGAGAGGTTGGAGAAACACTGACTTACAGAGGTGGATATCCATAGATGATGGTGTCTTGGCACTGTGTGCTCACTGCAGTCCGTCCTGAGAGATGGTGGTGAGGAGGATCAGGAGGGGGAGAGGAGAGAGGAGAGAGGGTTATAGAAGGTAACAGACAGGAAGGAAAGGAGGAAGAGGAAGAGAGGGACAGAGGGTAACAGAAGGGGTAACAGACAGGAAGGAAAGGAAAGGAGGAAGAGGAAGAGAGGGACAGAGGGTTATAGAAGGGGTAACAGACAAGAAGGAAAAGGGGAAGAAGAAGAGAGGGACAGAGGGTATTAGAAGGGGTAACAGAGAGGAAGGAAAGGGGAGAGAGAGAGGAAGAGAGGGACAGAGGGTATTAGAAGGGGTAAGAGAGGAAGGAAAGGGGGAAGAGAGAGAGTGGAAGAGATGGACAGAGGGTTATAGAAGGGTAACAGACAGGAAGGAAAGGGGGAAGAGGAAGAGAGGGACAGAGGGTTAAAGAAGGGTAACAGACAGGAAGGAAAGGGGGAAGAGAGAGAGTGGAAGAGATGGACAGAGGGTTAAAGAAGGGTAACAGACAGGAAGGAAAGGGGGAAGAGAGAGAGTGGAAGAGATGGACAGAGGGTTATAGAAGGGTAACAGACAGGAAGGAAAGGGGGAAGAGGAAGAGAGGGAGAGAGGGTTATAGAAGGGTAACAGACAGGAAGGAAAGGGGGAAGAGAGAGAGGAAGAGAGAGACAATGGTCTCAATGGGACTCCTTGCTAAACAGACTGCGACAGCTTCACTTCTGGTGTTGAGGTAACCTACAGTGAAACAGACTGCGACTAGGGCTGTTACTGTGAACGTATTACCTGAGTTATGACTGCAGTCAAATTCCACGTGACTCCTAGGCTTCTCCAAAACTGCGCTCTGATGCCGCTAATGGTCATGGGATGCAGCATACCATCCTGCATCCCGCTGAAGCGAAGCAGGGTTGGGCCTGGGTGGTCCCTGGATGGGAGACCAGATGCTGCTGGAAGTGGTGTTGGAGGGCCAGTAGGAGGCACTCTTTCCTCTGGTCTAAAAAAAATATCCCAATCCCCCAGTGTAGTTATTGGGGACATTGCCCTGTGTAGGGTGCTGTCTTTCGGATGGGATGTTAAATGGGTGTCCTGACTCTCTGTGGTCATTAAAGATCCCATGGCACTTATTGTAAGAGTAGGGGTGTGAACCCTGGTGTCCTGGCTAAATTCCCATGTGGTCCCTCATACCATCATGGTTACCTCATCATCCCCAGCTTACAATTGGCTCATTCATCCCCCTCCTCTCCCCTGTAACTATTCCCCAGGTCGTTGCTGTAAATGAGAATGTGTTCTCAGTCAACTGACCTGGTAAAATAAGGGTTCAAATAAAATAAGTTAATAGCCTACTAAACATGCTAATGGCCAGGTACTCATCGCTGTATTGTCACTGTGACGCAATCTAAAATCAAATCGAACACTACATGAGAGCCAATGTTGCCCAACATTTCTATAGGCTATGCAATTGCATGAGAAAACAGAGTTTTGATGGCCTCTATTAAAAAGAGGAGGAACCCATCAGCTTTCTATAGGCTAGGCCTACTATATTTATTTCCTAATATTAAACACGTTGCTTCGCTATACAACCGGAGTAGCCTACTTTCCTGGCATGAAAATGAACCGTGGGAAAAGCCTCCTTCATTTCCCCTGCCCCTGTTCCGTAACCTGGTAAATCCGAGACACTCCATTTAGTATGATATGTTACATTTGGTATGGCTACATAGGACAGATGGTTACTTAAGGCAAAATTGAAAGAAGGGTGGTTGGCTGGGGTGAATTGGTAGGTGTGTAACGCAAACGTCTATCAAACTAATGGTTGCGAGTGTCACGCCCTGACCTGAGAGAGCCGTTTTTCTCTGTTTGGTTAGGTCAGGGTGTGACATGGGGTGGGCATTCTATGTGTCATATTTCTATGTTGTTGTTTTTCTTTGATTGGCCTAGTATGGTTTCCAATCAGAGGCAGCTGTCTATCGTTGTCTCTGATTGGGAATCATACTTAGGCAGCCCTTTTTCCCTCCTTCAGTTGTGGGATCTTGTTTTTGTACAGCTCAGTTTAGCCTGCAGAACGTGACGGTCGTTTTCTGTTGTTTATTGTTTTGATTTAGTGTTCTGAGTTAAAAAAATAAATTTATCATGAGCACTCACCACGCTGCACCTTGGTCTACTCCTTTTGACGATTGTCACAGCGAGTTCACGGACAACTTTAGCAATTTAGCTTTTTACCTAGTTTGCATCTACTTAGTATGCTAGCACGTTAGCTAACCCTTCCCCTAACCTTAACCCTTTAATCTAACTCCCAAACTTAAACCTAACACCTAGCCTAGCTAATGTTAGCGAGCTAGCTAACATTAGCCACCTAGCTAGAATTCGTAACATTACACGTTTTTTGCAGATTTGTAACATATCGTACGTTTCGCAAATTCGTAACATATAATATGAATTGTAATTCGTAACATATCATATGTAATGTGTGAAGGACATTCACAAATTAATACATTCCATAATATACTTAACAGTGTCTCGGATTTACCTGTATAATAATACAAAATGCTCTGAGACCAGGTTGTGTTCTGACAGGTGCATGACAATGGCCCATTCTAAATCAAAACTAATTTCACACATTATTTAATACAGTATATGTGACTCACCACCTGGATTCTGTCTTATGTAGCAACATTTGAACTTCTGATTTTTACAATGGATGTAAGTAACGACTCAGAGCTACAAAATGGTATATCATACACTGCATTTGTTGAAACAATGGGAAAGTTATTCTGCTTTGAAAGTTGATCAACTTGTAAACTCACTTTTGAGAAAACTGTCTTTCAATGTTTTGGTACTGCTGTTGGAGAGCCCTTCTTTGTCTACACCCATTCAGCATTGTTCACAGCCTTTTAATCCTTAGCCCCACCCATCTCTTTAAGGGTTGATCTGTGCATTCTGTACTAACTTGCCAGCTACTTCCAGACATCTAAGAGAGAGAGAGAGAGAACAGCTCACTGAACATTACTCGCCATATCGCTTTATCTGAGGTTTCGCGTTCAGAGCGCACACTGGACGCTCTGGCCAATAAGTAGGTTTTGTTCCGAAAGCTCTGACCTCACAACTACAGTCAAGCGCCCAAGCTAACTGGCTAACATTGGCCAGCTACTTCCAGACACATAATGAGAGAACACTCCACTCTGACCGTTTTCCTCACCCTAGCAGAGCTGGTTAGGCTTTTTTCATGTTATCCAGAGTGTTGGTGACTGTAACTGTGCTGCTGGCAACAATTGAATTACGCTTTGATGCCAACGTTTACTCACACCGAACATATTCAACGGGTGTTGAGCGTTCAAAAATGTATAAGTTATTCTGCACTCTGGCACACTAAGACGAGAGTCTTTTGTTTAGAAATGTAGCTAGATATATAGCTAGGTAAACAATGAATCCCAAAGCATGACTTAACGTTAGTTAGCGACCCAGCCAGCTAACATTAGCTAGCTAACAGTACACTTGAAATGAATCCACTTTCTGTCAAAATTAGAAACGTGTAATATCTGAAAATCTTACAAGTATACATCATGGTTGGACTCATCTCCTGTCTGATGCCATGCATGGTTGCCCTTAGTTTGACGATGTAATCCAGACTGGTGTTTTCTCCATCTCCTTAGCTATCATACTCGAATTCCACTGATTTCAAAACTCGGTCCTCCAGAAAGTGGAGATCATACACATAACGTTAGCTAGCGAGCCAGCCAGCTAACGTTAGCTAGCTAACAGTACACTTTAACTTCACATTAGGTTTATGCAGTTTTACTATGCAGTACTTTTCTTTTTAAAGCCATGTTCGACACGATTACCTAGACATACTGACCAGCTCCAATAGACAGACATGTGCTATATGGTAGACCAATCCAAACTCATCTCTCGGCATGTCCAGCCCACTCATTATCTCAGCCAATCTTGGCAGGCGGGAAGGTTGCTCGCTTTTTCTGTGGGTAAACCAACCAGGCTCGAAATGTAACAATGTTCTTTGTATTTACAGATGTTATACAAGTTTGATATTAAGGCACAAGAAAGTTCACATGTCCGAGAAGGCATTACGTTCAAACAGCTCTCCCGTGAAGTCGTGACTTGCGACATAAGCCTAGTTTCCTGAATCGGGTCACATATTGTAAAGACAAGATGAAATTGAGAATAGTCTGATGGGTGACAATATGATCACTTGTGCATGATGTACTATTAGCTGTACGGGCTGTATCTCAATCCACTGCATCCTCCTATGTCACCCTTCTGCATCTGCGGTGGAAAGTGGTAGAGTTACAGCGCTGTTTGATCAGACCAGGAGCCCCCCCCCCCCCCCCCCCCCCACACACACAAACAAAAAAAGATTTGCAGTCAACCGAAACGTTTAGGCTACAAACGAATATGACCCCACTGAAAGGGGAGATGCTCACAAACACGATGGTGTTCTCCGTTTTGCTCCACAACCCCCACAAGTGTCATGGGACTAGTCTGAATGTAACCCTATACAAATTAATGGAAGAATGGAGGTAATTTTGTGGAAACAAAAATAAAGGGTTAAATATGTGTAAAAACAAACAGTAGCCTACAGTTAAACAGACCACTGCAGCTTCCCTTCTGGTGTTGAGGTAACCTACAGTTAAACAGACCACTGCAGCTTCCCTTCTGGTGTTGAGGTAACCTACAGTTAAACAGACCGTTACAGCTTCACTTCTGGTGTTGAGGTAACCTACAGTTAAACAGACCGTTACAGCTTCCCTTCTGGTGTTGAGGTAACCTACAGTTAAACAGACCACTGCAGCTTCCCTTCTGGTGTTGAGGTAACCTACAGTTAAACAGACCGTTCCAGCTTCACTTCTGGTGTTGAGGTAACCTACAGTTAAACAGACCACTGCAGCTTCCCTTCTGGTGTTGAGGTAACCTACAGTTAAACAGACCGTTACAGCTTCACTTCTGGTGTTGAGGTAACCTACAGTTAAACAGACCACTGCAGCTTCCCTTCTGGTGTTGAGGTAACCTACAGTTAACAGACCGTTACAGCTTCACTTCTGGTGTTGAGGTAACCTACAGTTAAACAGACCGTTACAGCTTCACTTCTGGTGTTGAGGTAACCTACAGTTAAACAGACCGTTACAGCTTCACTTCTGGTGTTGAGGTAACCTACAGTTAAACAGACCACTGCAGCTTCCCTTCTGGTGTTGAGGTAACCTACAGTTAAACAGACCACTGCAGCTTCCCTTCTGGTGTTGAGGTAACCTACAGTTAAACAGACCGTTCCAGCTTCACTTCTGGTGTTGAGGTAACCTTGCATACACTGGAATGACATGAGGAGAATGAACAGATCCTGTTGAAACAGTATAATGACGTACGCCTCTCAGATATGTGCAGTAGGTGTCAGTCCCAAACAGCCACCCTGTTCCCTAATGTAATGCACTACTTTTGACCACGTGCCCATAGAGCTTTGGGATGCACCATAGGTCTGTCTAAGGAGACTGTTTATGTTGTCACACCCTGTGGATTGGGGATGAGCATTGGGGAGGGGTGTGAGGAGGGGAGAGAGAGGGGTGGAGAGTGAAGGGGGAGGGGAGGGGAGAGAGGAGAGGAGAAGAGAGAGGGTTGAAGAGGGGGGTGAGGAGGGAGAGAGAGGGGTGGAGAGGGGGGTAAGGAGGGGGAGAGAGGGATGGAAAGGAGAGGGGAGGGGGAGGGGTAGTGAAGAGAGGAGAAGAGAGAGGGTGAAGAGGGGGGGTGAGGAGGGGTAGAGATGGGTGGAGAAGAGAAGAGAGGGGGGGGTGAGGGGGAGAGAGGAGAGGAGAGGGTGAGAGGGGGTGGAGAAGAGAAGAGAGGGGGTGAGGGGGGAGAGGAGAGGAGAGGGAGAGAGAGGGGTGGAGAAGAGAAGAGAGGGGGTTGAGGGGGAGAGAGGAGAGGAGGAGGGGGAGAGAGGGGTGGAGAAGAAAATAGAGGGGGTTGAGGGGGAGAGGAGAGGAAAGGAGAGGGAAAGAGAGGGGTGGAGAAGAGAAGAGAGGGGGTTGAGGGGGAGAGAGGCGAGGAGAGGGGGAGAGAGGGGTGGAGAAGAAAAGAGAAGGGGTTGAGGGGGAGAGAGGAGAGGAGAGGAGAGGGAGAGAGAGGGGTTGAGAAGAGAAGAGAGGGGGGTGAGAGTGAGGGGGAGAGGACAGGGGGGTGAGGGTGGAGAGAGGAGAGGAGAGGGGAGAAAGGGGTGGAGAAGAGAAGAGAAGAGAAGAGGTGAGGGTGGAGAGAGGAGAGGAGAGGAGAGGAGAGGAGAGGAGAGGAGAGGAGAGGAGAGGAGAGGAGAGGAGAGGAGAGGAGAGGAGAGGAGAGGAGAGGGGAGAGAGGGGTGGAGAAGAGGAGAGAGAGGGGGGGTGAGGGGGAGAGATGAGAGGAGCGGGGAAGGAGAGGGGGAGAGGGGGGGTGGGGGGGAGAGGACAGGACAGGGGGGTGAGGGGGAGAGATGAGAGCAGCGGGGAAGGAGAGGACAGGACAGGGGGGGTGAGGTGTCTAGGGTACTCAGGGAAGGGATGGTGGTTAAGGGAATGAATTTACTCTCTCTCTCTCTCTCTCTTTTTCTGACTTTCTTTCTCTCTCTCCCTCCTTCTGTATGTCTACCATCTGTCTCTTCTTCTCTCTCTGTCCTAACACGCAGAAACAATGAGTGCGCACGTGAAAGAGTGAGTGTGCACGTGAAAGAGTGAGTGGGGCGAGAGAGAGAATGTGTTTTACAGTGTGTGTGTGTGTGTGTGTGTGTGTGTGTGTGTGAGAGAGAGAGAGAGAGAGAGAGAGAGAGAGAGAGATGTAGTGAGAGAGAGCTGAACAAGGGGTAGAGGGGGGTGGTGTGAGGGAGACTACTGGTATAAAACCTCCCTCTCCTGTGCACGCTCCCATTTCTCCTGTGCATTTTGGGGAAGAGTGTGTGTGACTGCCTGTGTGACCTACCGTGGAGAGAGAGAGAGAGAGAGAGAGAGAGAGAGAGAGAGAGAGAGAGAGAGACTACCTGAGGATGAAGCTTGTGTTTGTTGCTACGTTTGCGCTCTTTGCGCTCAGCTCTGTCAATAGAGTGGATTCTTCAGCCTACGACAAGATAGTGACACACAGCCGCATCCGGGCCAGAATCCAGGGGTAAGGACCATACAGCGGACATAGAGGCAGGGGACAGAGAGAGATGGGGACACAGAGAGATGGGAACACAGAGAGATGTACATGGGATGGGGGGGCAACAAGAACGAGATGGAGATAGACAGGGGACATGGGGATAGAGCGAGAGGGAGAGAGAGAGAGAGAGGGAGAGGGAACATGCAGGACATAGGAGGACAGGGAATACAAAGGAAAGAAATGGAGAGAGACAGGGGACATGGGGATAGAGAGAGAGAGAGAGAGAGAGAGAGAGAGAGAGAGAGAGAGAGAGAGAGAGAGAGAGAGAGAGAGAGATGCTAGATGGTCTGATAGATGCTATTTGGGTAATGTTAACATATGTTTCCCATGCCAATAAAGCCATTGAATTGAATTGAGAGAGAGAGAGAGAGAGAGAGAGAGAGAGACTGGTGAATGATGAAAGGAATGAAAGCTCTTTGTCACGCTCTCTTATGAGTGGACATATCCAGGTATCAATAATGTACTAATACAACCATCTGACTGTAGTACGTGTCATATACTGCTCAGATAGCTGAAAGGGATGTTCAGTGACACTATTTTGTGTAAATAACTGAAGGGGTTTAGTTATATCCTCAATAAAACATATAATTAATATATATTAATTAATAATTAATATAGCCTCTGTGTTTGTAGAGAAGCAATCTAGAGATGTGAGGATATTTTTAACTGTTCGTAAAACAATGTAAGACGGAGGTTTAACAGCAATACTTTAAAGAAACTTTAAACTACAAACTACACGGTTAAAAGCCATTCGTTCTTTTTGGTTTTTAACACAGATTGTCCATCATTTGAAATGGTTATTATGTGGTGTATTAAAGGTGTGTATGAATTACAGAGTATAATTCCACAAAACCACAAACTGGTTAAATAATGAGATCAGGAGCATCAATGAAAACACTGATTCAAAACCATGCTGGAAAATGCGATACGGTTCCCAGTGTCATTCACAGCGAATTAAAGACCAGCGTACTTAAGTTAGAAAAATGTTTTCAGCATTACACTGAAGGCTAATTTATATCTCCACCCTCCTCACACTTCTTCCCCTGACGCCCTCCCTCCCGCCCTCTCCCTCCCCCCCCCCCTCCTCCCTCCAGTCTCCACCCTGCCTCACACCGCTTCCCCTACGCCCTACTCGCCCTCCCCTCCGTCCGCACCAGTGGTCCCCTCTCGTTTCCTCCCCTCTTCCTCACCCCTCCCTTCTACTCTCGCCACTCCTCCCTTCTCCCCGGCCTTTTCCCCACCCATCTTGTCTCCTCTCTCCTCCGGCCACCGCCCTGTCGCCCCATCCATCATTCCTCGTCCGCCCGCACCCTATCCTCCTCGCCCCCTCCATCTCCCCCCGCCCTCCCAATCCCTTCCCTTCCTCCCTGCCTCGCCCTCCCCCTCCCCCGTCCTCCCCCCCTCCCTCCCACCTACTTCCCTCCATCCCCTCACCCATCCTCCGCTCCCACCTACGGCGCTCCCGCGCCCGTCCGCCCTCCCATCCTCCTCTCCCACCTACTTCTCTCCCTCCCTCACCCCATCCTCCTCTCCCCGCCTCCTTCTCTTCCTCCCTCACCCATCCTCCTCTCCCACCTACTTCTCTCCCTCTCTCACCCCATCCTCCTCTCCCACCTACTTCTCGTCCCTCCCTCACCCCCATCCTCCTCTCCCACCTACTTGCTCTCCCTCCCTCACCCCCATCCTCCCCTCTCCCCCCCTCCTTCGCTTCCTCCCTCACCCCATCCTCCTCTCCCACCTACTTCTCTCCCTCCCTCCCTCCCTCCCTCCCTCCCTCCCTCCCTCCCTCCCTCCCTCCCTCCCTCCCTCCCTCCCTCCCTCTTCCAACATCCCCTTCCCCCTCTTCCTCTACCCTCCCTCACCACATCCTCCTCTCTGACCTACTTCTCTCCCTCCCTCACCCCCATCCTCCTCTCCCCCTCCTTCTCTCCCTCCCTCACCCCCATCCTCCTCTCCCCCCTCCTTCTCTCCCTCCCTCACCTCCATCCTCCTCTCCCCCTCCTTCTCTCCCTCCCTCCCTCCCTCCCTCCCTCCCTCCCTCCTCCCTCCCTCCTCCCTCCCTCCTCCCTCCCTCCCTCCCTCCCTCCCTCTTCCAACATCCCCTTCCCCCTCTTCCTCTACCCTCCCTCAGACCCAATGTGTGTGCCCTACAGCAGGTAATGGGGACCAAGAAGAAGTACTTCAGTACGTGTAGGAACTGGTACAAAGGCTCCATCTGTGGGAAGAAGGCGTAAGTCACCACCTCTGACTCTAGAAAGCATTGTTTTACACACACACTATTTTTTATTTAACTAGGCAAGTCAGTTAAGAACAAATTCTTATTTACAATGACGGCCTAGGAACAGTGGGTTAACTGCCTTGTTCAGGGGCAGAACAACAGATTTCTACATTGTCAGCTCGAGGATTCAATCTTCCAACCTTTCGGCTACTAGTCCAATAGTCCAACGCTCTAACCACTGGACTACCTGCCGCCTCTACACTCTAACCACTAGACTACCTGCCGCCCCTACACTCTAACCACTAGACTTCCTGCCGCCTCTACTCTCTAACCACTAGACTTCCTGCCGCCTCTACTCTCTAACCACTAGGCTACCCTGCCGCCCCTACGCTGATATCATTCACAGAACAGGACCTGGACAGGTTAGCAGAAAGCCCCGTTGGCTAAATGACCTGGACCTTATTGCATCAGCTGTGTATGTGACCTCAGTGCTGGGTGTCACAGAGGTCGGAGGTGAAATGTCATAGGTTAACCACTTCTGTTAATAGGTAGATGTATTTCCCATTTCTCATGGTTATTATAAGAATCAGCTAGTCTCACATATTTGAACCTGCTTGGACTGCAACACTCAACATTTTGTCAATGTAATATATAGAAAGAAAAGTATTGCAAGTTGGAATGACAAATCTCCTGGCATTGACAACTTAGATGGAAAGCTACTGAGGAAGGTATCTGACTCTATAGCCACTCCTATCTGTCATATCTTTAATCTGAGCCTGGAGGACAGTCTTTGTCCTCAGGCCTGGAAGGAAGCCAAAGTATTTCCACTACCCAAGAGTGGAAATGCAACCTGTACTGGTTTCAACAGCAGACCTGTTGGAAAAAAATGGTGTTTTACCAAATACAGTGCTCTTTCTCTGTAAACAAATTAACAACATACTTTCAGCATGTTTATAGAGAAGGGCACTCAACATGTACTGCACTGACTGGTTGGTTGAAAGACATTGATAATAAGAATATTGTGGGAGCTGTACTGTTAGATTTCAGTGCTGGCTTTGATATTATTTACTATAACCTGTTGTTGAAAAAACTTAAGTGCTATGGCTTTTCAACCTCTGCCATATCGTAGATTCAGAGCTATCTATCTAATAGAACTCAGAGGGTTTTCTTGCTCTTCATTGTAATCAGAGGAATGATATAAATACTATCTATGCCAGTCTCCACTTGGCTAAGACGTGAGGAGAGACTGACTGCATCACTTCTTTTTATAAGAAACATCAATGTGTTGAAAATCCCAAATTGTTTGCCTAGTCAACTTACACACAGCTCTGACACACACACTTACCCCACCAGACATGCCACCAGGGGTCTTTTCATAGTCCCCAAATCCAGAACAAATTCCAGAAAGTGTACAGTATTACATAGAGCCATTAGTGCAATGAACTCCCTTCCATCTCATATTGCTCAAATAAACAGCAAACCTGGTTTAAAAAAACAGATAAAGCAACACCTCGCGGCACAACGCCTCTCCCCTATTTGATCTAGATAGTTTGTGTCTATGTATTGATATGTAGGCTACGTGTGCCATTTTTAAATTGATGTAGTTCTGTCCTTGAGCTGTTCTTGTCTATTAATGTTCTCTATTATACTGAATACAGCAAAGAGCTGCTGTTTTTATGAGTAATTCATATTTAAGTTCTTATTCATCAGTGTCAACACTTTGTTCAAAACTTTTATAAGCCATAAAATGCACTTTCTCCCTATTTCCAGTCACGCTGCAACCAGCACTGCAGCTGCAATGAATGAGTATAGCAGCGTGTTTCCATAAGCTTGTGTTGTTATCATTAGTAGCTTGTGGCTTTTTTAATGTTGAGGAATATTTAACTTTCCCTGGTCATAGGAGTAACAACATGAATTGGTGCATGAGGCAAAAATAATGCAATGCAACTTGAGTTTCGCCATCAGCTGGAAGACCCTTTTCTCAGTGGAGGAAGCCATCGCTGCTTTCTCCTTCCCTCCACTCAGACTGACCATCAGATATAGACCATCAGTTCAGTAAAAAAATATATATATTATGCTCACTCAGATGTGTCTCACAAGTAATACAACAAATGATCAATTACCAGTGTGATCATATTAATATTAAGATTAATAAATATATCATTTCAAAATGGTCTGAGGAGAACAACATTGGCAGGGCAATTGAAGAATAGCCAATATGCAGTGATAATGTATTGGACCTATAGCTTACTGTTCAAACATCATCGCGACAGAACTGTTTTTAAATGGTACATTTGGAGAGGTAGATCTCGCCTTGCGTTTTGACTCAGAAAATGTTGGAGACCAATGTTTTAGAGAATCAGAGAGAGTACACGTTCATTCTAGAAAGTAGGTATCTCTCCATAGATATAGTGTGTGTGTGTGTGTGTGTGAGTGTATGTGTGTGTGTGTGTGTGTGTGTGTGTGTGTGTGTGTGTGTGTGTGTGTGTGTGTGTGTGTGTGTGTGTGTGTGTGTGTGTGTGCAGAGATGGCCAGTTTTTATGTTACATGTATTTTAAATATATATTTAAATACTTATGAACTACAATCCAAAGCTTTTAGTAACAAGATACTCTCTCTCTCTCTCTCCTCCTCCCCCTCCTCCCCTCTCCTCCTCCCTCGCTCCTTCTCCCTCCTCCTCCCTCCTCTTCCTCTCTCCTCCTCCTCCCTCCTCTTCTCTCCTTCTCATCCCTACTCTTCCTCCCCTCTCTTCCTCCCTCGCTCCTTCTCTCTCCTCCTCCCTGTGTGTGTGCAGAGATGGCCAGTTTTTATGTTACATGTATTTTAAATATATATTTAAATACTTATGAACTACAATCCAAAGCTTTTAGTAACAAGATACTCTCTCTCTCCTCCTCCCCTCCTCCCCTCTCCTCCTCCCTCGCTCCTTCTCCCTCCTCCTCCCTCCTCTTCCTCTCTCCTCCTCCTCCCTCCTCTTCTCTCCTTCTCATCCCTCCTCTTCCTCCCCTCTCTTCCTCCCTCGCTCCTTCTCTCTCCTCCTCCCTGTGTGTGTGCAGAGATGGACAGTTTTTATGTTACATGTATTTTAAATATATATTTAAATACTTATGAACTACAATCCAAAGCTTTTAGTAACAAGATACTCTCTCTCTCCTCCTCCCCCTCCTCCCCTCTCCTCCTCCCTCGCTCCTTCTCCCTCCTCTTCCCTCCTCTTCCTCTCTCCTCCTCCTCCCTCCTCTTCTCTCCTTCTCATCCCTCCTCTTCCTCCCCTCTCTTCCTCCCTCGCTCCTTCTCTCTCCTCCTCCCTCCTCCTCCCTCCTCTTTCCCCTCCTCTTCCCTCCTCTTCTCTCCTCCTCGTCCCTCCTCTTCATCCCTCCTCCTCCTCCCACCTCTTCTCTTCTCTCCTCCTCCACCCCCTCCTCCCTCCTCCCTCCTCCATCCTCCCCCCTCCCCCTCCTCCTCCCTATCTTCTATTCACTCTGGGTTGACAGGTCTCTGGTCTTGTCTACAGACATCATGTGCAATGAATGGAATCCTCTCTCTCTCTCTGTGACTATCTCTCTCACACTCCCTCCCTCTCTCTGTCTCTCTCTCTCTCTCTCTCTCGCTCTCTGTCTCTCTCTCCTCCTGTCTAGGCTTGCTCTGTGTATCCTGAGGGTGTGTGTGTGCGTGTGTATGTGTGTGTGTGTGCATGCGTACGTGCGTGCTTGCAAAAGTGACCTATGTGTGAATCCCTTTGTTGCCTGTGACACATAAAAAGTCATACCACATTTTGTGATAAAGCGAAACTTTTAAAGCAGTGTATAGAATGATGTGTTTCTATCCATTTGGTTCAAACCAATTGACTGGTACATAAATAAAGGGTTTGATCAATAGGTTATTATAATGGGACTCTGACTGGTTTGGTCTGGATACAAGAGGTTTGGTCTGGATACAAGAGGTTTGGTCTGGATACAAGAGGTTTGGTCTGGATACAAGAGGTTTGGTCTGGATACAAGAGGTTTGGTCTGGATACAAGAGGTTTGGTCTGGATACAAGAGGTTTGGTCTGGATGCAAGAGGTTTGGTCTAGAGACAAGAGGTTTGGTCTGGATGCAAGAGGTTTGGTCTGGATGCAAGAGGTTTGGTCTGGATGCAAGAGGTTTGGTCTGGATACAAGAGGTTTGGTCTGGATACAAGAGGTTTGGTCTGGATACAAGAGGTTTGGTCTGGATACAAGAGGTTTGGTCTGGAAACAAGAGGTTTGGTCTGGAAACAAGAGGTTTGGTCTGGAAACAAGAGGTTTGGTCTGGATACAAGAGGTTTGGTCTGGATACAAGAGGTTTGGTCTGGATACAAGAGGTTTGGTCTGGAAACAAGAGGTTTGGTCTGGATACAAGAGGTTTGGTCTGGATACAAGAGGTTTGGTCTGGATACAAGAGGTTTGGTCTGGATACAAGAGGTTTGGTCTGGAAACAAGAGGTTTGGTCTGGATACATGAGGTTTGGTCTAGAAGCTTTTATATATTTCAAAGTTGCCTCCTATATGTTCAAGGACCAATCACATTAGTAATACACAGCAAGACATGCTGTGATTGGT
The DNA here is from genome assembly GCF_965601325.2 of Salmo salar. NCBI lineage: Eukaryota > Metazoa > Chordata > Actinopteri > Salmoniformes > Salmonidae > Salmo > Salmo salar. The sequence continues at coordinate 118,232,657 of NC_138301.1, read as the reverse complement.
AGAGGAGTTACAACTAATTTCACAAATCACATTATATTGTTTTCGTATTCCCATTGCGATTGGTCTCTGAGAAACATGTATAAAACCCTCATATTCTTAATCTGTAAACCCAATGAAGGCTAAAGCACATTGTCCAAATAGAGGTGCCTTTTACAGGTGGGGTGAAATGATACAATGTATGGATTTTGCTTGAAATGCTGACCACTCAAATCAAATCAAATCGTATTTGTCACATGTGCCCCGAAAACAACTGTGTAGACCTTATCGTGAAATGTTTACTTACTAGCCCTTAACCAACAATGCAGTTTTAAGAAAATAGAGTTAGGAAAATATTTACTAAATGAACAAAAGTCAAAAATGATTATTATTATTGTAAAAACCAACGGGGGGTGTCAACGTAAATCATCTGGGTGAACATTTGATTAGCTGTTCAGCAGTCTTATGGCTTGGGTGTAAAAGCTGTTAAGGAGCCTTTTTGGACCTAGACTTGCTGCTCCGGTACAACTTGCCGTGCTGTAGAAGAGAGAACAGTCTATGACTGGAGTCTTTGACAATTTTTGGGACCTTCCTCTGACACTGCCTGGAAGCTTGGCCCCAGTGATGTACTGGGCTGTACACACTACCCTCTGCAGTGCCTTGCGGTCTGATGCCGAGCAGTTGCCATACCATGCGGTGATGCAACTGGTCAGGATGCTCTCGATGGTGCAGCTGTAGAACCTTTTGAGGATCTGGAGACCAATGTCTTTTCGATCTCCTTAGGGGGAAAAGGCGTTGTCGAGCCCTCTTCACGACTGTCTTGGTGTGTTTGGACCATGATTGTTTGTTGGTGATGTGGACACCAAGGAACTTGAAACTCTGCTTGGCCATGCAGTCATGGGTGAACAGGGTTTACAGAAGGGGACAAAGTAGGCAGCCCTGAGGGGCCCCCGTATTGAAGGTCAGCATGGCAGATGTGTTGTTGCCTACCCTTATCACCTGGGGGCGGCCCGTCAGGAAGTCCAGGATCCAGTTGCAGAGGGAGGTGTTTAGTCCCAGGGCCCTTAGCTTAGTGATGAGCTTTGAGTGCACTATGGTGTTGAACGCTGAGCTGTAGTCAATGAGTAGCATTCTCACGTAGATAATCAGATCGGCTACGGAGAGCGTGATTACACAGTCGTCTGGAACAGCTGATGCTCTCATGCATGCTTCAGTTTTGCTTGCCTCGAAGCGAGTATAGAAGCAGTTTAGCTCATCTGGTATGCTCATGTCACTGGGCAGCTCTCGGCTGTGCTTCCCTTTGTAGTCCGTAATAGTTTGCAAGCCCTGCCACATCCGACGAGCATCGGAGCCGGTGTAGTACGATTCAATCTTAGTCCTGTATTGACGCTTTGCCTGTTTGATGGTTCATTGGAGGGCATAAGAAGATGTCTTATAAGCATCCGGGTTAGAGTCCCGCTCCTTGAAAGCGGCAGCTCTACCCTTTTGCTCAAATATTGCCTGTAATCCATAGCTTCTGGTTGGGGTATGTACGTACGGTCACTGTGGGGAGGACGTCATCGATGCACTTATTGATGAAGTCGGTGACTGATGTAGTGTACTCCTCAATGCCATCGGAAGAATCCCGGAACATATTCCAGTCTGTGCTAGCAAAACAGTCCTGTAGCTTAGCATCTGTATCATCTGACCACTTCCTTATTGAGCGAGTCACTGGAACTTCCTGCTTTAGTTTTTGCTTGTAAGTAGGAATCAGGAGGATAGAGTTATGGTCAGGTTTGCCAAATGGAGGGCAAAGGAGAGCTTTGTACGCGTCTCTGTGTGTAGAGTAAAGGTCGTCTAGAGTTTTTTTTCCTCTGGTTGCACATTTAACATGCTGGTAGAAATTAGGAAAAATGAATTTAAGTTTCCCTGCAAAAAAGTTGCTGGCCACTAGGGACTCCGCATCTGGATGAGCATTTTCTTGTTTGCTTATGGCCTTATTAAACAGTTCATTGAGTGCCGTCTTATTGCCAGCATCGGTTTGTGGTGGTAAATACACAGCTACGAAAAATATAGATGAGAACCCTCTTGGTAAATACTGTGGTCTACAGCTTATCATGATATGGTCTACCTCAGGCGAGCAAAACTTTGAGACTTCCTTAATATTAGATTTCGTGCACCAGCTGTTATTGACAAATAGACACAGAACACCACCCTTTGTCTTACCGGAGGCAGCTGTTCTATCTTGGCGATAGTCGTCAGAAAACGCAGCCAACTGTATGTCATCCATGTTGTCATTCATCCATGTCATCGTTCAGCCATGACTTGGTGAAACATAAGATATTACAGTTTTTAATGTTCCATTGGTAGGATAGTTGTAATCGGAGCTCATCCATTTTGTTATCCAATGACGTTGGCTAATAATGACTGATGTTAGAGGGGGATTACTCACTCGCCGTCGGATCCTTAGGTACCCCAACCTACGTCCCCGATATCGCTGTCTCTTCTTCAAGCAAATTACGGGTGTTTTGGGCCTGGTCGGGAGTCTGAGGTAAATCCGACTCGTTAAAGACAACCCTAACCTATAATACATCAATCTCTATGTACTTTATGTTGTGACACTAAGGCAATGTTTTCTTCTTTTTTATATTCATTTTATTAACCCAGCCACCACCCTAACCCTCTTTGCAGGACACATATATTTTTGTGTTTTTTTTTACATGTTTTCAGCTAAATACAGTACTTTTATATACAGCATATAACAGTAATACATAAACTCTTTAATCCATCTCAGACCATCCCACCTATCACCATAGACCACCCTTGTTTGGTTTCCGATATACATATATTTTGAACGTTTTTATTCACATAGTATACACAGATTCTGAGCTAAAGATGAAAACCTTTCCTAAACGTATTATTATATTATTGATTGATTGACTTTGGCTTTTCCAAAATCGACCAATGTTTAATAGTCAATTAGGATTCCAAGCAAAGTTTACAAAAGCAGCAGTCTTTTAATTTTTTGTTATTTTACCTTTATTTTACCAGGCAGGTCAATTAAGAGGAAATTCCTATTGATAATGACAACCTTCACATGTTGCCTACGCTACTGTTTTCCTTTGTAACATCGCTGAGGGAATTTTAGGACCTTTTTATTAACTTGCATTAGCCTAATGCTCTACATAGGTTACTGGGGAGAATTCATCAGTGATGTAGCGACTGTGGAGACTAACATCCAGAACAGGATTTGAACCAGCAACAGCCTTTACAAAGGGCACAATCACCTGTTCTAATAAAGTCCAGACCTCCCCATATAGTAACTGGTTGGCTAGGGACACAGGTTTTTGGTTGAAGAATGCCAGGTAACTCGGCGTATATGCTAGCTTCTGATTCAAAAGTTATTGGACATTAAAATATGACATAATTAGCATGTATCACCAATTTGCACAATTTGGGGATTCGTCTAATTATGTTTGTATCTAACTCAGTAAAATATAAATTATAACATTTTCAATGCTATGTAAGTTATGTGAATGTTAAGCATATAAATATGTTGATTTGTTTCAACAAGTTGATTAGCCCAATAAATTGACTTTAGGAGCATTACTCCATATACAGTAAATATACTGTACCAGTTAAAAGTTTGGAAACACCTACTCAAGGGTTTTTCTTTATTTTTACTGTTTTCTACCTTGTAGAATAATAGTGAAGACATCAAAACTATGAAATAACACATATGGAATCATGTAGTAACCAAAAAGGTGTTGAACAAATCAAAATATATTTTATATTTTTGCTTCTTCAAAGTAGCCACCCTTTCCCTTAATGACAGCTTTTCACACTTTTGGCATTCTCTCAACCAGCTTCACCTGGAATGCTTTTCCAACAGTCTTGAAGGAGTTCCCACATATGCTGAGCACTTGTTGGCTGCTTTTCCTTCACTCTGAGGTCCAACTCATTCCAAACCACCTCAATTGGGTTGAGGTCAGGTGATTGTGGAGGCCAGGTCATCTGATGGATCACTCCATCACTCTCCTTCTTGGTCAAATAGCCCTTACACAGCCTGGAGGTGTGTTGAGTCATTGTCCTGTTGAAAAAACAAGTGCTCAGCATATATGGGAACTCTCCTTCAAGACCGTTGGAAAAGCATTGCAGCACTCCACCAATCAGACCTTTATTGTAGAGTGGCCAGACGGAATCCACTCCTCAGTCAAAGGCACATGGCAATCTGCTTGAAGTTTGCTAAAAAGGCACCTAAGGACTCTCAGACCACAAAAAACAAGATTCTCTGGTCTGATGAAACCAAGATTGAACTCAGCGGCACAGATTGTGAGACTAGTCAGGATCGAGGGAATGATGAACGGAGCAAAGTACAGAGAGATCCTTGATGAAAACCTGCTCCAGAGCGCTCAGGGCCTCCGACTGGGTGAAGGTTCACCTTACAACAGGACAACGACCTTAAGCACACAGCCAAGACAACACAGGAGTGGATTCGGGACAAGTCTCTGAATGTCCTTGAGTGGTCCAGCCAGAGCCCAGACTTAAACCCGGTGGAAAGATCTGAAAATAGCTGTGCAGCGACGCTCCCCATCCAACATGAAAGAGGTTGAGAGGATCTGCTGAGAAGAATGGGAGAAACTACCCAAATACAGGTGTACCAAGCTTGTAGCATCACACCCCAGAAGACTCAAGGCTGTAATTGCTGCCCAAGGTTGAATGTAAATGTGTAAATGTGATTTTTTTCCGTCTTTTATTTGATGTTATATGAATGTATTTTTAATATACACTGCTCAAAAAAATAAAGGGAACACTTAAACAACACAATGTAACTCCAAGTCAATCACACTTCTGTGAAATCAAACTGTCCACTTAGGAAGCAACACTGATTGACAATAAATTTCACATGCTGTTGTGCAAATGGAATAGACAACAGGTGGAAATTATAGGCAATTAGCAAGACACCCCCAATAAAGGAGTGGTTCGGCAGGTGGTGACCACAGACCACTTCTCAGTTCTTATGCTTCCTGGCTGATGTTTTGGTCACTTTTGAATGCTGGCGGTGCTTTCACTCTAGTGGTAGCATGAGACGGAGTCTACAACCCACACAAGTGGCTCAGGTAGTGCAGCTCATCCAGGATGGCACATCAATGCGAGCTGTGGCAAGAAGGTTTGCTGTGTCTGTCAGCGTAGTGTCCAGAGCATGGAGGCGCTACCAGGAGACAGGCCAGTACATCAGGAGATGTGGAGAAGGCCGTAGGAGAGCAACAACCCAGCAGCAGGACCGCTACCTCCGCCTTTGTGCAAGGAGGAGCAGGAGGAGCACTGCCAGAGCCCTGCAAAATTACCTCCAGCAGGCCACAAATGTGCATGTGTCTACTCAAACGGTCAGAAACAGACTTCATGAGGGTGGTATGAGGGCCCGACGTCCACAGGTGGGGGTTGTGCTTACAGCCCAACACCGTGCAGGACGTTTGGCATTTGCCAGAGAACACCAAGATTGGCAAATTCGCCACTGGCGCCCTGTGCTCTTCACAGATGAAGCAGGTTCACACTGAGCACATGTGACAGACGTGACAGAGTCTGGAGACGCCGTGGAGAATGTTCTGCTGCCTGCAACATCCTCCAGCATGACCGGTTTGGCGGTGGGTCAGTCATGGTGTGGGGTGGCATTTCTTTGGGGGGCCGCACAGCCCTCCATGTGCTCGCCAGAGGTAGCCTGACTGCCATTAGGTACCGAGATGAGATCCTCAGACCCCTTGTGAGACCATATGCTGGTGCGGTCGGCCCTGGGTTCCTCCTAATGCAAACAATGCAAGACCTCATGTGGCTGGAGTGTGTCAGCAGTTCCTACAAGAGGAAGGCATTGATGCTATGGACTGGCCCGCCCGTTCCCCAGACCTGAATCCAATTGAGCACATCTGGGACATCATGTCTCGCTCCATCCACCAACGCCATGTTGCACCACAGACTGTCCAGGAGTTGGCGGATGCTTTAGTCCAGGTCTGGGAGGAGATCCCTCAGGAGACCATCCGCCACCTCATCAGGAGCTAGCCCAGGCGTTGTAGGGAGGTCATACAGGCACGTGGAGGCCACACACACTACTGAGCCTCATTTTGACTTGTTTTAAGGACATTACATCAAAGTTGGATCAGCCTGTAGTGTGGTTTTCCACTTTAATTTTGAGTTTGACTCCAAATCCAGACCTCCATGGGTTGATAAATTGGATTTCCATTGATTATTTTTGTGTGATTTTGTTGTCAGCACATTCAACTATGTAAAGAAAAAAGTATTTAATAAGATTATTTCTTTCATTCAGATCTAGGGTGTGTTATTTTAGTGTTCCCTTTATTTTTTTGAGCAGTATATTTGCAAAGATTTCTAAAAATCTGTTTTTGCTTTGTCATTATGGGGTGTTCTGTGTAGATTAATGAGGGAAAAATTACATGTAATACATTTTAGAATAAGGCTGTAATGTAACAAAATGTGGAAAAAGTCAACGGGTCTGAATACTTTCGAATGCACTGTATATCCTTCTTTCTGTCTCTCTCTCTCTTTATCTTTCTGACAGTGGGAACATTGTTCAGCCCCTCTGGAGGAAATCTGTCCAGCTGTGGTATCTGAGCTGGTTGTGGGGTGTGGATGAGAGATGAGGAAAGAGTGTGTGTTGGGGGGTAGTGTGTCTGTGCGTGTCTGTGCGTGTTTGTGATTGCGTGTGTGCTTGTGTGATTGCGTGTGTGTGTTTGATTGCGTGTGTGTGTGGTGGCGTGCGTGCCTGTGTGTATGTGTTTGCCTTTGTCTGTTTGTCTGCGTTTCAGTTTATTATGTCTAATATAACATCATTGCTGTGTTTGGATGTGATGAGAGGATGTGAGTGATTTATGTTTGTATGTTTGCTTCTTGAAATTGAGATCAAGACAGAGAGAGATATGATGATAGATAGAAGAAGAGAGAGAGAGAGAGAGAGAGAGAGAGAGAGAGAGAGAGACAGAGACAGAGACAGAGAGACAGAGACAGATAGAGAGAGAGAGAGAGAGAGAGAGAGACAGACAGACAGACAGACAGACAGACAGACAGACAGACAGACAGACAGACAGACAGACAGACAGACAGACAGACAGACAGACAGACAGACAGACAGACAGACAGACAGACAGACAGACAGACAGACAGACAGACAGACAGACAGACAGACAGACAGACAGACAGAAAGAGAGAGACAGAGAGAGAGAAAGAGGCAGAGAGACAGAGAGAGAAAGAGAGAAAGATACAGAGAAAGAAAGAAAGAGAGAGAGAGACAGAGAGAGACAAAGAAAGAGAGAGAGACAGAGAGAGAGAGACAGAGAGAGACAGAGAGAGAGAGACAGAGAGAGAGACAGAGACAGAGAGACAGAGAGACAGAGAGACAGAGAGACAGGGAGACAGGGAGAGAGAGAGAGAGAGAGAGAGAGAGAGAGAGAGAGAGAGAGAGAGAGAGACAGAGACACTCGCATAACATTCTAAAGTAACAAAGACAGTAGTAGCATTAGTTGTGGTGAATGTTACCATTACTGGTATAGCTTTAGCCGTAAATCTGTCTTGGGGTCACCAACTCAGTAACCACACCAGACACTGTATTATACTAACCACAGCTTCCATGGCCTCCAGAGCTTAATAATCCATAACACACCACCCCTAGCCCCATTTCCTCAGTCAGGATGTACTTAATAAAGGGTTTATTCATGTCTTAAAGCCTCAGTATATCCACTTACTTAATTGAAGCCAACGATACTATATATATTCAAAGGGGTCTGTTAGCATATACCAGAGCTAGTGGGTGATGGTGTGTTACCATATAGCAAGGCCAATTGAAGTTGGTATATTGACATGCCGGAGCAACCTTTACATACAGCCTGCGAACCGCTGGGGCGTATGCATCGGTCAGATTCCATTGTAAAATATTGAATTTGTTTCAAAACATTACACCAGACGGGAAAACTTTTTGGAGCCAAAAAAATGAGTGTTTTCTATTGTACGCATTCAGGTAGGTCCCTCCCTGTTTGGTTCCGTTTGCTTCCTAGACTAAACGGTAAAGCATTTTTGCAACAGATGAGCTGAATCAGGCGGAAAGCGGTACTCGCTGAGCGATGGCTTCAGTACTAGTCAGTTTCAAAACAAATTAGTCCTAATCAGCATCTATTACCTGACATTACCTGACATCTATTACCTAACATTACCTGACATTACCTGACATCTATTACCTGACATTACCTGACATCTATTACCTGACATCTATTACCTGACATTACCTGACATCTATTACCTGACATTACCTGACATTACCTGACATCTATTACCTGACATTACCTGACATCTATTACCTGACATTACCTGACATCTATTACCTGAAATTACCTGACATTACCTGACATTACCTGACATCTATTACCTGACATTACCTGACATCTATTACCTGATATTACCTGACATTACCTGACATTACCTGACATCTATTACCTGACATTACCTGACATTACCTGACATCTATTACCTGACATTACCTGACAGTGTCATTTTATTTCCATTAGTGTCCCACTCTGACCTAGGAGAGCTGTGTTTTCTCTGTGTAGTTAGGTCGGAGTGTGATAGGTGGGTGGGCATTCTATGTTTTTTGTGTCTATGTTTAGTTCTTGTTTTTCTATGTCTATGTTGAGTTTTGGGATGATCTCCAATTAGAGGCAGCTGGTTCGTGTTGTCTCTAATTGGAGATCATATTTAAATTGGGGTTTGTCTATGGGGTGTTGTGGGTAGTTGTTTTCTGTTTTGTTCCTTGTAACCTGACGGAACTGTTGACGGTTCTTTTGTTGTTTTGATTTAGTGTTTTCATTCAAGTAAAATATGAGCATTTTCCACGCCGCGCCTTGGTCCCCTTTGTACGACCCTCGTTACAATTAGCTAGACTACACAGTGAAACGTGTTGGTTTTACTGGTTTCTTCAGAACATCAACTGATTATACAAAGTGTATATTCTCCTTTTTCTCACAAAATTTCACTTTAAGCGTCATTCTTTGGATAGCTATTTTATATCCATTAGTTATATTACACTTTGTCCTTGTTAGCAATTCTTCATTCATTGGTCAAAGGACAGACTCCCCTTGTTAGTCTGTAATAATAGTGAATTCTCTATTCATTGGTTGAGTTGCTCTACGTGGAGAGCTTAATGCCTTCATTTCCTTAGTTGACCTACCTAGTAGGGTCACACACACACACACACGCAGACACGCACACACGCGCACACACACACACACACACACACACACACACACACACACACACACACACACACACACACACCACACACACACACACACACACACACACACACACACACACACACACACACACACACACAGCTAGCAGGGTTCATCTGGTAACAATTATAGAACCAAAGAGAATCCTTGAGAGTTACAGCTCATTTATTACAGACGTAGACAGTGGGTTATTAACACCATAGAGGGGGTTTCAGCCATACGTAGACAGTGGGTTATTAACACCCTAGAGGGGGTTTCAGCCATACGTAGACAGTGGGTTATTAACACCCTAGAGGGGGTTTCAGCCATACGTAGACAGTGGGTTATTAACACCCTAGAGGGGGTTTCAGCCATACGTAGACAGTGGGTTATTAACACCCTAGAGGGGGTTTCAGCCATACGTAGACAGTGGGTTATTAACACCCTAGAGGGGGTTTCAGCCATACGTAGACAGTGGGCTATTAACACCCTAGAGGGGGTTTCAGCCATACGTAGACAGTGGGTTATTAACACCCTAGAGGGGGTTTCAGCCATACGTAGACAGTGGGTTATTAACACCCTAGAGGGGGTTTCAGCCATACGTAGACAGTGGGTTATTAACACCCTAGAGGGGGTTTCAGCCATACGTAGACAGTGGGTTATTAACACCCTAGAGGGGGTTTCAGCCATACGTAGACAGTGGGTTATTAACACCCTAGAGGGGGTTTCAGCCATACGTAGACAGTGGGTTATTAACACCCTAGAGGGGGTTTCAGCCATACGTAGACAGTGGGTTATTAACACCCTAGAGGGGGTTTCAGCCATACGTAGACAGTGGGTTATTAACACCCTAGAGGGGGTTTCAGCCATACGTTAGTAATACAGGTCTTTCTTGTAAAATAGATTTTATCTCAATGACCTGTCTAAATGAAGGATAGATTTGTAAAACATCATACTGGTATTTCAGTTATATATCAACATTATTGACAGCATGTGTATTATTATTTTGCAGAGGGCCAAATTATTATGTTTTCTAAACCAGTGAGGCAATCAAATCAGCTACTGCAAGGAGAGAGTTCCAAGGAGATGTATTTGTTATAGACGGCATACTCTGGGTCGTTGAAACAAGAGTAAGGAAGAGTAAGACTATGGCCGTAGATTGAGGTGACTGTTACTTGTTTAACAATGAACTGGAACTCATCTGTCATGGACTAGATGTTTCAGTTCTGGTGTTCTACAGTGTTCTGTTATTAATCAGATGTTTCAGTTCTGGTGTTCTACAGTGTTCTGTTATTAATCAGATGTTTCAGTTCTGGTGTTCTACAGTATTCTGTTATTAATCAGATGTTTCAGTTCTGGTGTTCTACAGTGTTCTGTTATTAATCAGATGTTTCAGTTCTGGTGTTCTACAGTGTTCTGTTATTAATCCAATGTTTTTGTTTTATGAATTTTATTTATTTTCTCCAACATATTAGAAGAATAGTTGTTCTTTGACTGCATAAAGTAAACTATACAGTTGAAGTCGGAAGTTTACATACACCTTAGCCAAATACATTTAAACTCAGTTTTTCACAATTCCTGACATTTAATCCTAGTAAACATTCCCTGTCTTAGGTCAGTTAGGATCACCACTTTATTTTAAGAATGTGAAATGTCAGAATAATAGTAGAGAGATTGATTTATTTCAGCTTTTAATTCTTTCATCACATTCCCAGTGGGTCAGAAGTTTACACTCAATTAGTATTTGGTAGCATTGCCTTTAAATTGTTGAACTTGGGTCAAATGTTTCGGGTAGCCTTCCACAAGCTTCCCACAATAAGTTGGGTGAATTTTGGCGCATTCCTCCTGACAGAGCTGCTGTAACTGAGTCAGATTTGTAGGCTTCGTTGCTCGCACACGCTTTTTCAGTTCTGCCCACAAATGTTCTATAAGGTTGAGGTCAGGGCTTTGTGACGGCCTCTCCAATACCTTGACTTTGTTGTCCTTAACTGCCACAACTTTGGATGTATGCTTGGGGTCATTGTCCATTTTGAAGACCCATTTGCGACCAAGCTTAAACTTCCTGACTGATATCTTGTGATGTTGCTTCCAAATATCCACATAATTTTCCTACCTCATGATGCCATCTATTTTGTGAAGTGTACCAGTCCCTCCTGCAGCAAACACAACCCCACAACATGATGCTGCCACCCCCGTGCTTCACGGTTGGGATAGTGTTCTTCGGCTTGCAAGCCTCCCACTTTTTCCTCCAAACAAAACGATAGTCATTATGGCCAAACAGTTTTATTTTTGTTTCATCAGACCAGAGGACATTTCTCCAAAAAGTACGTTCTTTGTCCCCATGTGCAGTTGCAAATTATGGCGGTTTTGGAGCAGTGGCTTCTTCCTTGCTGAGCGGCCTTTCAGGTGATGTCGATATAGGACTTGTTTTACTGTGGATATAGATACTTTTGTACCTGTTTCCTCCAGCATCTTCACAAGGTCCTTTGCTGTTGTTCTGGGATTGATTTGCACTTTTCGCACCAAAGTACGTTCGTCTCTAGGAGACAGAACACGTCTCCTTCCTGAGCGGTTTGACGGCTGCGTGGTCCCATGGTGTTTAGACTTGCGTACTATTGTTTGTACAGATGAACGTGGTACCTTCAGGCATTTGGATATTGCTCCCAAGGGTGAACCAGACTTGTGGAGGTCTACAATTTCTTTCTGAGGTCTTGGCTGATTTCTTTTGATTTTCCCATGATGTCAAGCAAAGAGGCACTGAGTTTGAAGGTAGGCCTTGAAATACATCCACAGGTACACCTCCAATTGACTCAAATGTTGTCAATTAGCCTATCAGAAGCTTCTAAAGCCATTACATAATTTTCTGGAATTTTCCAAGCTGTTTAAAGGCACAGTCATCTTACTGTATGTAAACTTCTGAC
>NC_138301.1:118203012-118215512 GCF_965601325.2 Salmo salar | reverse complement strand
TAAAAACTCTATAGCCAATATAATAACTCTATAGCCACTATAATAACTATATAGCCACTATAATAACTAAATAGCCGTTATAACAACTATATAGCCACTATAATACCTATATAACTCTATAAAAACTATATAGCCACTATAAAAACAACATAGCCACTATAATAACTATATAGCCAATATGACAACTCTATAGCCACTGTAATGACTATATCGCCACAATAATAACTATATAGCAACAATAATAACTATATAGCAACGATAATTAATATATTACAACTATAATAACTCTAAAGTGACTATAAAAACTCTATAACAACTCTGTAATAACTATAACTCTATAATAACTATACAGCGACTATAATACCTCTATAGTGACTACAATAACTCTATAATAACTCTATAGTAACTCTATAGTAACTCTCACTCTAATAACTCTATAACTCTATAATAACTCAAACCCTATAATAACTCAAACTCTATAATAACTCTATCTCTATAATAACTATACAGTGACTATAATAACTCTTTTGAAATTATAGTAGCTCCATAATAACTCTATAGTGAATATAATAACTCTAACCCTATAACAACTATACAACTCTATAGTAACTCTACAGCGACTATAATAACGTTATAGCGACTATAATAACTCTAACTCTATGATAACTCTAACCCTATAACAACTATACAACTCTATTGTAACTCTACAGCGACTATAATAATGTTATAGCAACTATAATAACTCTATAATAACTCTATAGTGACTATAATAACTCTCACTCTATATTAACTTTATAACTCTATAATAACCATACAGTGAATATAATAACTATATAGCAACTATAACAACTCTATCTCTATAATAACTCTATAGCGACTATAACAACTCTATCTCTATAATAACTCTATAGCGACTATAACAACTCTATCTCTATAATAACTCTATAGCAACTATAAGAACTCTAACTCTATAATAACTATACAGCGACTATAATAACTCCATAGCGACTACAATAACTCTAACTTTATAATAGCTCTATAGCGACTATAATAACTCTAACTCTATAACAACTCTACAGCGACTATAATAACTCCATAGCGACTACAATAACTCTATAACTTTATAATAGCTCTATAGCGACTATAATAACTGTAACTCAATAATAACTCTACAGCGACTATAATAACTCTATAATAACTCTACAGCTACTATAATAACTCTACAGCTACTATAATAACTCTACTGCGACTATAATAACTCTAACTCTATAATAACTCTAGCTCGATGATAACTCTACAGTGACTATAATAACTCTATAGCTACTATATAAACTCCATAGCGACTACAATAACACTATAACTTTATAATAGCTCTATAGCGACTATAATAACTCTAACTCTATGATAACTCTACAGCAACTATATTAACTCTACAGCGAATATAATAACTCTATAGCAACTATCATAACTCTAACTCATAATAACTCTATAGTGACTATTATAACTCTAACTCTATTATAACTCTATTATAACTATTATAACTCTATTATAACTCTAACTCTATAATAACTATATTATAACTCTAACTCTATTATAACTCTATTATAACTCTATAATAACTCTATAATAACTCTAACTCTATTATAACTCTATTATAACTCTAACTCTATTATAACTCTATTATAACTCTAACTCTATTATAACTCTATTATAACTCTATATTAACTCTATGATAACTCTATAATAACTCTAACTCTATAATAACTCTATGATAACTCTATAATACCTCTAACTATAATAACTCTATAACTCTATAATACCTATATGAATCTATAATAACTCTATAGTGACTATTAGAACTCTAACTCTATTATAACTCTACTCTATAACTCTATAACTCTACAATAACTCTATGATAACTCTATAATAACTCTAACTCCATAATAACTCGATGATAACTCTATAATTATATAATAACTATAACTATATAATAACTCGATAGTGACTATTATAACACTAACTCTATTATAACTCTATTATAAGTATTATAACTCTATTATAACTCTATAATAACTCGATGATAACTCTATAATAACTCTAACTCTATAATAACTCTATGATAACTCTATAATAACTATATAACTCTATAATATCTCTAACTCTATAATAACTCTATAGTGACTATTATAACTCTAACTCTATTATAACTCTATTATAACTCTATTCTAACTCTATTATAACTCTATAGTAACGCTATGATAACTCTATAATAACTCTAACTCTATAATAACTCTATGATAACTCTATAATTCTATAATAACTCTATAACTCTATAATAACTCTACAGTGACTATTAGAACTCTAACTCTATTATAACTCTATTATAACTCTATTATAACTCTATAAACCTATAATAACTCTATGATAACTCTATAATAACTCTAACTCTATAATAGCTGTATGATAACTCTATAATAACTCTATATCTCTATAATAACTCTAACTCTCTAATAACTCTATAACTCTATAATAACTCTAACTCTATAATAATTCTATAACTCTATAATAACTCTATATCTCTATAATAACTCTAACTCTATAATACCTCTATAACTCTATAATAACTCTAACTCTATAATAACTCTATTATAACTCTAACTCTATAATAACTCTACAACTCTATAATAACTCTATAATAACTATAACTCTATAATAACTCTATAATAACTCTATAATAACTCTATAATAACTCCAACTATAATAACTCTAACTCTATGATAACACTAACTCTATAATAACTCTATAATAACTCAAACTATAATAACTATTATATCTCTAACTCTATAATAACTCTATAACTCTATAATAACTTTATATCTATATAATAACTAACTCTATAAAAACTCTAAAATAACTATAACTCTATAATAACTCTATAACACTATAATAACTTGAACTCTATAAAAACTCTATAACTCTATAATAACTCTATTATAACTCTAACTCTATAATAACTCTATAACTCTATAATAACTCTATAATAACTCTAACTCTATAATAACTCTATAACTCTATAATAACTCTATAATAACTCTAACTATAATAACTCTAACTCTATTATAACTATGACTCTATAATAATTATATAATAACTCTAACTATAATAACTATAACTCTATGATAACTCTATAACTCTATAATAACTCTAACTCTATAATAACTCTACAATAACTCAAACTATAATAACTCTACCTCTATGATAACTATAATTCTATAATAACACTATAACTCTATGCTAACTCTATAACTCTATAATAACTCTAACTCTGTAATAACTCTATAACTCTAGAATAACTCTGTAATGCTATAATAACTATATAACTCTATAATAACTCTACAATAACTCTATAACTCTATAATAACTCTATAACTATAATAACTCTATAATAACTCTATAATAACTCTATAATAACTCTAGAACTCTATGATAACTCTATAACTCTATCTCTATAATAACTCTAACTCTATAATAACTCTATGATAACTCTATAATAACTCTATAACTCTATAATAACTCTAACTCTATAATAACTCTATAACTCTATAATAACTCTATAACTCTATAATAACTCTATAGTCACTATTATAACTCTAACTCTATTATAACTCTATTATAACTCTATTATAACTCTATAGTAACTCTATGATAACTCTATAATAACTCTAACTCTATAATAACTCTATATAACTCTATAATCTATAATAACTCTATAACTCTATAATAACTCTATAGTGATTATTAGAACTCTAACTCTATAATAACTCTATAACTCTATAATAACTATAATAACTCTAACTATAATAACTCTAACTCTATGATAACTATAACTCTATAATAATAACTCTAACTATAATAACTATAACTCTATGATAACTCTATAACTCTATAATAACTCTATAATAACTCTATAACTCTATAATAACTCTATAACTCTATAATAACTCTATAGTCACTATTATAACTCTAACTCTATTATAACTCTTTTATAACTCTATTATAACTCTATAGTAACTCTATGATAACTCTATAATAACTCTAACTCTATAATAACTCTATGATAACTCTATAATTCTATAATAACTCTATAACTCTATAATAATAACTCTAACTATAATAACTATAACTCTATGATAACTCTATAACTCTATAATAACTCTATAATAACTCTATAACTCTATAATAACTCTATAACTCTATAATAACTCTATAGTCACTATTATAACTCTAACTCTATTATAACTCTATTATAACTCTATTATAACTCTATAGTAACTCTATGATAACTCTATAATAACTCTATAATAACTCTAACTCTATAATAACTCTATGATAACTATAATAACTCTATATCTCTATATCTTTATAATAACTCTATAACTCTATAATAACTCTATACTGACTATTATATCTCTAACTCTATTATAACTCTATTATAACTCTATTATAACTCTATAATAACTCTATAACTCTAAAATAACTATATATCTCTATAATAACTCTATAACTCTATAATAACTCTATAACTCTATAATAACTCTAACTCTATATTAACTCTATAACTCTATAATAACTCTATATCTCTATAATAACTCTAACTCTATAACATCTCTATAACTCTATAATAACTCTATTATAACTCTAACTCTATAATAACTCTATAACTCTATAATAACCCTATTATAACTATAACTCTATAATAACTCTATAACTCTATAATAACTCTATAATAACTCTAACTCTATAATAACTCTATAATAACTCTAACTATAATAACTCTATTATAACTCTAACTCTATAATAACTCTATACCTCTATAATAACTCTAACTCTATAATAACTCTAACTCTATAATAACTCTATAACTCTATAATAACTCTATTATAACTCTAACTCTACAATAACTCTATAACTCTATAATAACTCTATAAAAACTCTAACTCTATAATAACTCTATAACTCTATAATAACTATAATAACTCTAACTATAATAACTCTAACTCTATGATAACTATAACTCTATAATAATAACTCTAACTATAATAACTATAACTCTATGATAACTCTATAACTCTATAATAACTCTATAATAACTCTATAACTCTATAATAACTCTATAACTCTATAATAACTCTATAGTCACTATTATAACTCTAACTCTATTATAACTCTTTTATAACTCTATTATAACTCTATAGTAACTCTATGATAACTCTATAATAACTCTAACTCTATAATAACTCTATGATAACTCTATAATTCTATAATAACTCTATAACTCTATAATAACTCTATAGTGATTATTAGAACTCTAACTCTATTATAACTCTATTATAACTCTATTATAACTCTATAAACCTATAATAACTCTATGATAACTCTATAATAACTCTAACTCTATAATAACTCTATGATAACTATAATAACTCTATATCTCTATATCTTTATAATAACTCTATAACTCTATAATAACTCTATACTGACTATTATATCTCTAACTCTATTATAACTCTATTATAACTCTATTATAACTCTATAATAACTCTATAACTCTAAAATAACTATATATCTCTATAATAACTCTATAACTCTATAATAACTCTATAACTCTATAATAACTCTAACTCTATAATAACTCTATAACTCTATAATAACTCTATATCTCTATAATAACTCTAACTCTATAACATCTCTATAACTCTATAATAACTCTATTATAACTCTAACTCTATAATAACTCTATAACTCTATAATAACCCTATTATAACTATAACTCTATAATAACTCTATAACTCTATAATAACTCTATAATAACTCTAACTCTATAATAACTCTATAATAACTCTAACTATAATAACTCTATTATAACTCTAACTCTATAATAACTCTATACCTCTATAATAACTCTAACTCTATAATAACTATAACTCTATAATAACTCTATAACTCTATAATAACTCTATTATAACTCTAACTCTACAATAACTCTATAACTCTATAATAACTCTATAAAAACTCTAACTCTATAATAACTCTATAACTCTATAATAACTATAATAACTCTAACTATAATAACTCTAACTCTATGATAACTATAACTCTATAATAATAACTCTAACTATAATAACTATAACTCTATGATAACTCTATAATAACTCTATAATAACTCTAACTATAATAACTCTAACTCTATGATAACTACAACTCTATAATAATAACTCTAACTATAATAACTATAACTCTATGATAACTCTATAATTCTATGATAACTCTATAACTCTATAATAACTCTAACTCTATAATAACTCTATAATAACTCTAACTGTAATAACTCTAACTCTATGATAACTATAACTCTATAATAATAACTCGAACTATAATAACTCGAACTATAATAACTATAACTCTATGATAACTCTATAACTCTATGATAACTCTATAATAACTCTACCTCTATAATAACTCTATAATAACTCTAACTGTAATAACTCTACCTATATGATAACTATAACTCTATAATAACACTATAACTCTATGCTAACTCTATAACTCTATAATAACTCTAACTCTATAATAACTCTATAACTCTATAATAACTCTATAACTCTATAATAACTCTATAACTCTATAACAACTCTATAATAACTCTATAACTCTATAATAACTCTAACTCTATAATAACTCTATAGTGACTATTATAACTCTAACTCTATAATAACTCTATAACTCTATAATAACTCTATAACTCTATAATAACTCAACAGTAACTATAATAACTCTATAGCAACTATAATAGTATTGGCCTGAGGGCACACAGTGTGTTGTGAAATCTATGAATGTATTGTAATGTTTTTAAAATTGTATAAAAACTGCCTTAATTTCGCTGGACCCCAGAAAGCAGCAGCTAATGGGGATCCATAATAAATACAAATACAAATACAGTAAGTCATTCTTACCTAGAACCATTGTAATATTATCTTCCCTCTGCTCTACCATTTAACAAATAAATCAAAAGATTGGTAGACAATATTGTTGACCGTGACTCCCATCCACAGTGGCTCATAAATATATGGCACCTTGCACCTGGTGAAGGTGAGGATGTCCCAGGACTTCAAAAACATAGTAGCCTAAGCACTATCTTCTGTCTACCCTCTCTCCCCTACAGTGGCTCCTATAGACCATGTGTACGGCACATTGGGCCTGGTGAAGGCTAGTACCACCCAGGAGTATTCTAACCTCTCTAAACTGAGGGAGGAGATCGAAGGGAAGGGATCATTCACCATGTTCACCCCTAGCAACGAAGCCTGGGACCTGCTGGACCCTGTAAGTAGAAGTAACTGAAGTCAGTCACTCAATCAGTCAGTCAGTAGTTTGTAATTTGCAAAAAATGTTTTTAGTTAGTTTGTTAATTTGTTCATTCGTTGGTTAATTAGTATATTTCAGATGAAGCTGCTTAGACAGTTATAGCTCTGCTGGTCTCTCTCTCTCTCTTGCGCTAACTCTCTCCTGTTCCTCCTATCTCCAGGAGGTGCGTAGTGCCTTGGTGAGCAATGTGAATGTCGAGCTGTACAACGCCCTGCACTACCACATGGTCAACCGACGCATGCTAACGAAAGATCTGAAGAACGACATGTATATCACCTCCATGTACAACAACATGGGACTCTACATCAATCACTACTCCAATGGGGTACGTAGTAAACCCTTAACTTAAATTCATTCAAAATCAAGTCAAATCAAATGTTATTTGTCACATGCTTCGTAAACAACAGGTGTAGACTAACAGTGAAATGCTTACTTACGGGTCCTTCCCAACAATGTAGAGAGAAAGAAAATAGAGAAATAATAGAAAAGTTAAACACTGATACACGGGGTACCAGGACTGAGTCAATATGCAGGGAAACGAGGTAGTTGAGGTAGATATGTACACTGTAAAAATGTCTTGTTGTTTTTAACCCCCTAACACCCTGACTACATTGCTCGCGTCGTGTGCGGGAGCATTGCAAAATAAATGTAGGAATCTATGTTATTCAATTAATGCACCCACACTGCTCGTGCCCGTCAATGAGCGTCTGCGTTGTCAAGGGCTAAAATAGAAGTCAGTTCTATTTCTGATGCAGATCACGCTGCAAGTCCTGCCTCTCCCATCTCCTCATTGGTTTATAGAAGCAGGTACCCACGTGCCATCTCCTCATTGGTTTATAGAAGCAGGTACCCACGTGGGTGATTGAAAGACGAATTGTTGCCAGTTGTCGTGGCAATACTATGAAAGTTTAGATGCCAATCACCATATAAATTAAACAATGAAAAAACCTGGAAGGAGGAGAGATGACTAGAAACGATTCGGTTGGCCGTTTTTATGTGTGGATTAATTGTCGGAGTAGAGGACCTTGTGAATTTCAGGTAAAATAACAACTCAATGTTTATATCCCAGGACAAATTAGCTAGCAACAGCAAGCTAGCTAAATAGGACAAATTAGCTAGCAAGTGCAAGCTAACTAGCCATACATGTTTAATGCTTTTCCACCTGTCCCCAAATTAATGTCATTGGTTCAGAATGTGTTTTGATATTTTAACCTGCGTGTCGTGATCGCGTTTGGTGTAGGGGGACAAAATATATTTATGCATGATTGCGCACAATGGCGCACACGAACAGCCGGTTTTGGGATCCGTGTAAGGTCGATGAAATCGAATTAGCATAATAAAAAAATCCCCATAAAAATCTGTCAGTTTAATGTAACTTACTGATAGCCAGTCACCTGTATGAAAAAAAGGTACCATAAATAAAAAGTGCAGTATGTTACCGTAAAATATTTTACGGTAAGAAATACTTGTACTTACATTTTTGGTACCGTTTTTTTTATGGCAATTTACAGGTAACTGAACTGCTAAAAATGCCCTGTAATTTTACAGTACAGTAGCAGGCTACTGGTTGGCGTGAAAATACGGTTTACCTGTAAAATATTCATTTTAATAAGGGTGTCATTCTGACTGTTGTAAATCACACATCTCAATATACTGCGCTAACATGCCTAGGATATTACATCAAAATTACAACACATTACATTGGAATCATAACACACATCATCAATACAGGCACATACAGTATCATGGCATCATAATTCATATTTTTATGCGTGGTTATTGTTTTTTTTTTTTTGAGAAACAAAATGTTCTTCTCTGCATCTCTGCTAAAATCCAGGTAAAAGATTGAAAGGAATGTGAGTCTTATTCAGTACTTATTGACTGGTTCAGTCAGTGTGCCCCCTCTGCAAAATACCGCTGGCAGATCTTTTTTATAAATAATTACGATAAAACATGGGCTTAAAAATTAAGTTTAGTAATTCATTTGACATCTGATTTTTTTATTAAACAGAACAAATCTGAGGGGGCACATTCCCTATATGCATGACGCCTCTGTATGTAGTTAACCCCTAGCTAGCTCTTATCACTAGACTCTTGGCCAAGTTGTATTTATTCTGTCAACCCCTACCTATCCCTAAATCACAGGCATGTTTATTTTACCTCACATCAATCACTTTATATCATTGTTATTTTCAGAGGATGAATGATTCAATGAATCATCCGCATTAACCAATCACCTCTCTTCCTCTGCAGATCGTCACAGTGAACTGTGCCAGAATTATCCATGGTAACCAGGTTTCGACCAATGGGGTGGTACATGTCATCGACCGTGTCATCACCGCTGTGGGCAACACTATCAAGGATATCCTGGAGGTCAACGAAGACCTCTCATCCTTCAGCGTACGTACCTGACTATAATCTGACCTCTCCTCCTTCAGCATGCTGACCTGACTATAATCTGTCTCTCTTCCTTCAGCGTGCATACCTGACTGTAATCTCTTACTGTAATGTGACCACAATATGACAGTAGCTGGTATTAATCTGACCAGAGAGGTTTTCTACCTTCACTAACTCTTCACAAAAGATCAGAACTGGGATTCCTGTGTAAACGCATCCAGAAGGTCTCAGATGGGATGGGGAAACTGTTGTAGTAGTAGAAGTGGGGATAGTATTAGAAGTAGTACAGTACTAAGTCTCCTGTCCTCTCCCGCAGGCTGTAGCCTTGGCCTCAGGTGTGATGGATAAAATGGGCCAGCCAGGTCACTTCACCCTGTTTGCTCCCACCAACGAGGCCATGGAGAACCTCGGGGCCAGCTTCCTGGAACGCATCATGGGAGACAAGGCAGTCATCGGAGGTAGCCAATCAGAATACCAATAACCACTAATCCTACAGTGTCTTCGGAAAGTATTCAAAACACATTAATTTTTCCATATTTTGTTACGTTACAGCCTTGTTCTAAAATGGAGAAAAAAATTACAAATCTTCAGATATCTACACACAATACCCCATAATAACAAATGGAAAACAGGATTTTAGAAATGTTTGCACATTTATTAAAACCTTTAAACATAAATACCTTATTTACATAAGTATTCAGACCCTTAGCTATGAGACTCGAAATTGAACTCAGGTGCATCCTGTTACCATTGATCATCCTTGAGATGTTTCTACAACTTGATTGGAGTCCACCTGTGGTAAAGTCAATTGATTGGGCATGATTTGGAAAGTCACACACCTTTCTATATAAGGTCCCACAATTGACAATATATGTCAGAGCAAAAACCAATTAATGAGGTCGAAGGAATTGTACGTAGAGCTCCGAGACAGGATTGTGTCAAGGCACAGATCTGGGGAAGGGTACTGAAATATTTCTGCGGCATTGAAGGTTCCCAAGAACACATTGGCCTCCATCATTCTTAAATGTAAGATGTTTGGAACCACCAAGACTCTTCCTAGAGAGTCTGCAAAACTGAGAAATTGTGGGAGAAGGGCCCTGGTCAGGGAGGTGACCAAGAACCTGATGGTCACTCTGACAGAGCTCTAGAGTTCCTCTATGGAGATGGGAGAACCTTCCAGAAGGACAACCATCTCTGCAGCACTCCACCAATCAGTCCTTATTGGTAGAGTGGGCAGACAGGATCCATTCCTCAGTAAAAGGCACATGACAGCCCACTTGGAGTTTGCCAAAAGGCACCTAAAGACTCTGAGACCATGAGAAACAAGATTCTCTGGTCTGATGAAACCAAGATTGAACTCTTTAGCCTGAATGCCAAGAGTCACGTCTGGAGGAAACCTGGCACCATCCCTATGGTGAAGCATGGTGGTGGCAGCATCATGCTGTGGGGATGTTTTTCAGCGGCAGGGACTGGGAGACTAGTCAGGATCGAGGCAGAGATGAAAGGGGCAAAGTACAGAAAGCTCCTTGATGAAAACCTGCTCAAGAGCACTCAGGACCTCAGACTGGGGCGAAGATTCACCTTCCAACATGACAACGACCCTAAGCACACAGCCAAGACAACACAGGAGTGGCTTCGGGACAAGTCTCTGAATGTCCTTGAGTGGTCCAGCCAGAGCCCGGACTTGAACCCAATCAAACATCTCTGGAAAGATCTGAAAATAGCTGTGCAGCAACGCTCCCCATCCAACCTGACAGAGCTTGAGAGGATCTGCAGAGAAGAATGGGAAAAACTCCCCAAATACATTTTTACATTTTAGTCATTTAGCAGAAGCTCTTATCCAGAGAGACTTACAGTAGTGAGTGCATGCATTTCATACATTTCATTTCATGCATTTTTTTTTTGTTGTACTGGCCCCCCGTGGGAATCGAACCCACAAACCTGGCGTTGCACACACCATGCTGGCGTTGCAAACACCCTGCTCTACCAACTGAGCCACAGGGAAGGCCATCAGGTGTGCCAAGGTGTGAATACAGGTGTGCCAAGCTTGTAGTGTCATTCAAGAAGACTCGAGGCTGTAATCGCTGCCAAAGGTGCTTCAACAAAGTACTTAGTAAAGGGTCTGAATACTGAATACAGTTTTTATTATTTTAATAAATTACCAAACATTTCTAAAAACCTGTTTTTGCTTTGTCATTATGGGGTATTGTGTGTAGATTGATGAGGGGAAAAAAGCTATTTAAAACGTTTTAGAATAAGGCTGTAACGTAACAAAATATGGAATAAGTCAAGGAGTCTGAATACTTTGCGAAGGCACTGCATGGCCAGTTTATCAATAACCAATCACCTATGACCAGTTTATCAATAACCAATCACCTACGGCCAGTTTATCAATAACCAATCACCTATGACCAGTTTATCAATAACCAATCACCTACGGCCAGTTTATCAATAACCAATCACCTATGACCAGTTTATCAATAACCAATCACCTATGTCCAGTTTATCAATAACCAATCATCTATGACCAGTTTATCAATAACCAATCACCTACGGCCAGTTTATCAATAACCAATCACCTACGGCCAGTTTATCAATAACCAATCACCTATGACCAGTTTATCAATAACCAATCACCTATGTCCAGTTTATCAATAACCAATCACCTATGTCCAGTTTAT
>NC_138301.1:118185512-118198012 GCF_965601325.2 Salmo salar | reverse complement strand
CTTGACGCTCTGGCCGATGATTTGTTTACCTCTGGATAACATGAAAACAGCCTAACCAGCTCTGCTGGCAACAATTTCATTACACTTTTTTGCAGACGTTTACTGACACCGGCCATATTCAATGGGTGTTGTACACACGTCACATAACGTTGGCTAACAAGCCAGCCAGCTAACGTTAGCTAGTAAAACAACAATGAACAAAGTGCCAACAATGCCTAACATTAGGCTCTAACTAGAAAAGCAAACAGCTCTGGCAAATGAATAAAAACGTTCGCTAGGGAGCCAGCCAGCTAACGTTAGCTAGCTAGCTAACTGTACACTTTAGCTTAAGACATGTAGCTAGCTAGCTAGGTAAACAATGAACCTAGCTAGGTAAACAATGTACCTAGTTAGGTAAACAATGAACCTAGCTAGGTAAACAACATTTAAGATCACATACGTCACGTAACGTTAGCTAACGAGCCAGCCAGCTAACTTTAGCTAGTTAAACAACAACAACAATAGACGTGTGTTATTAAGGCACACGAAAGTTCACATGTTCGAGAAAGCATTTCTGCCAAAAAACACATTTTGATCCCCAAAAAATGTTTTTACGTTCAAGCAACTCTCCTGTGAAGTCGTGACTTGCAACATACACGTAGTTTCCTGAATCGGGTCACATATTAGCTTTAAAGCTGCAACAACAACCCAAATCTCTCACATGCCAAAATGTGTAGAATTGCAGGAAATAGGCTTGAAAACTGAAAATTTTCTCTCTGATGCCAAGAAGAGGGCCTTTAAAATGTTCCTTCCCAAGGTCAGAGACTTGGTTTGTCCGGCCATGCGCTGCCAAAGTCATATTAAAACTCCTTGCATGCTATTTTTTATCTCACTTGTGTTCTGATTATGAGGTAGTCCCTGCTAAATATAATATCAGAAAAAGGGTCCTTGACCCCAAAAAGTTATAACCCTATTCCGCCTTTCCACCCTCTCCTCTCCTCTCCACTCCTCTCCTCTCCTCTCCTCTCCTCTCCTCTCCTCTCCTCTCCTCTCCTCTCCTCTCCTCTCCTCTCCTCTCCTCTCCTCTCCTCTCCTCTCCTCTCCTCTCCTCTCCTCTCCTCTCCTCTCCCTCCCACTCCCACTCCCACTCCCACTCCCACTCCTACTCCTACTCCTACTCCCACTCCTACTCCTACTCCTACTCCTACTCCCTCTCCCTCTCTCTCTCTCTCTCTTTCCCATAGCACTGGTGAACTACCACCTGTTAAACAGTGTGCAGTGTTCTGAGGCCATCATGGCTGGGTCTGTGTACGAGACAGCGGAGGGCAGCACCATTGAGATCGGCTGTGACGGAGACAGCCTGACGGTCAACGGTATCAAGATGGTCCTGAAAAAAGACATTGTCACCTCCAACGGAGTCATCCACCTCATTGACAAGGTCCTCATACCTGACTCAGGTAAGATCTTATTTCCGTGACGATAACCTTTAAACCCATGTAGTAGGCCTTCATGGTGAGACACTGAAAGAGATTCCAGAAACGTTGCCTAATCTAAAAACCAACCCCTAACTCAATTAATAATTCAATCAAATGTATTTAAAAAAGCCTTTTTTTTTACATCAGCACTTGTCTGTCACAAACTGCTTTACAGACACTCAGCCTAAAGCCCTAAAGATCAAGCAAAGCAATGATGCAGAATTACAGTGGCTAGGAAAAAAAGTCCCTAGAAGGCAGGAACCTAGGAAGAAACCTAGAGAGGAACCAGAATCTGAGGCGTGGCCAATCCCTCTTCTGTCTGTAGCAGAAGTAATTTCTCTTGGATATGAATGGATTTGTTTACATCCCTGTTAGTAAGCATTTCTCCTTTGCCAAGATAATCCATCCACCTGACAGGTGTGGAATAACAAAAAGATGATTCAACAGCTTGATCATTACACAGGTGCACCTTGTGCTGAGGACTATAAAAGGCCACTCTAAAATGTGCGGTTTTGTCACACAACACAATGCCACAGAGTTTTGAACGAGCTTGCAATTGACATGCTGACTGTAGGAATGTCCTTCAGAGCTGTTGCTAGAGATTCGTCTGAGACCAGCCACCCGGAAAGCTGATGAAACTGAGGAGTATTTCTGTCTGTAATAAAGCCCTTTTGTGTGGAAAAAACAAATTCTGATTTGCTGGGCCTGGCTCCCAAGTGGGTGGGCCTATGCCCTCCCAGGCCCTCCATGGCTGCGCCCCTGCCCAGTCATGTGAAAGCCATAGATTAGGGTCTAATAAATCCATTTCAATTGACTGATTTCCTTTTATGTACTGTAACTCCCCCTCCTCTCCCCTGTAACTATTCCCCAGGTCGTTGCTGCAAATGAGAACGTGTTCTCAGTCAACTTACCTGGTAAAATAATGGATACATTTTTTTTTTTTTATAAAATAAAATAAATAAATAAAATAAACTCAGTAAAATCGTTGAAATTGTTGCGTTTATATTTTTTTGTAACAGTACACAAGTCCAGGCTTTTTTGTTAACCTTTATTTAACTATGTTAGAGTCTCATTGAGATAAATTAACCTTTATTTAACTATGTTAGTCTCATTGAGATAAAAAAAACTATTTTTCCAGAGAGACCTTTATAAGGGTTTAGGGTTCATTCCAGAGAGACCTGGACAAGGGTTTAGGGTTCATTCCAGAGAGACCTGGACAAGGGTTTAGGGTTCATTCCAGAGAGACCTGGACAAGGGTTTAGGGTTCATTCCAGAGAGACCTGGACAAGGGTTTAGGGTTCATTCCAGAGAGACCTGGGTAAGGGTTTAGTGTTCATTCCAGAGAGACCTGGGTAAGGGTTTAGGGTTCATTCCAGAGAGACCTGGACAAGGGTTTAGGGTTCATTCCAGACAGACCTGGACAAGGGTTTAGGGTTCATTCCAGAGAGACCTGGACAAGGGTTTAGGGTTCATTCCTGAGAGACCTGGACAAGGGTTTAGGGTTCATTCCAGAGAGACCTGGACAAGGGTTTAGGGTTCATTCCTGAGAGACCTGGACAAGGGTTTAGGGTTCATTCCAGACAGACCTGGACAAGGGTTTAGGGTTCATTCCAGAGAGACCTGGACAAGGGTTTAGGGTTCATTCCTGAGAGACCTGGACAAGGGTTTAGGGTTCATTCCAGAGAGACCTGGACAAGGGTTTAGGGTTCATTCCTGAGAGACCTGGACAAGGGTTTAGTGTTCATTCCAGAGAGACCTGGACAAGGGTTTAGTGTTCATTCCAGAGAGACCTGGATAAGGGTTTAGGGTTCATTCCAGAGAGACCTTTATAAGGGTTTAGGGTTCATTCCAGAGAGACCTTTATAAGGGTTTAGTGTTCATTCCAGAGAGACCTGGACAAGGGTTTAGGGTTCATTCCAGAGAGACCTGGACAAGGGTTTAGTGTTCATTCCAGAGAGACCTGGATAAGGTTTTAGGGTTCATTCCAGAGAGACCTGGACAAGGGTTTAGTGTTCATTCCAGAGAGACCTGGGTAAGGGTTTAGCGGCTAAAATGGAAACCTGTAAGCTTGTGGTAGTGCTTTATTAGCAAGCCAAGGAAGTGATGCAGCTGGTTGCTCTTTAGGTGTTAGAGTGTGTTGTTGTTGTTGATGTTGTTGTTTATGTGCAAGTGTGTGTGGGTTATTGTTGTTGATGTTCTACCTGAAGTTTATGTGTGTGTGTTGTTCCACTTCAAGCCAAGGAGGTGATGGAGCTGGTTGGTGAATCCCAGAGCACCTTCAGTGACATGGTGTCAGAGCTCGGCCTATCAGCTGCCATGAAGCCAGAGACAGAGTACACGCTATTGGCTCCTCTCAACCCTGCATTCTCTGGTGAGTACACGCTATTGGCTCCCCTCAATCCTGCATTCTCTGGTGAGTACACGCTATTGGCTCCCCTCAACCTACATAGCACATAACAGACCCTTTTCGACTGAAAGCTTGAAGCCTAAGAAGCTACGCCCAGCAATTTCAGCCTGTAATTTAAGCACTAGGTTTAGAGTTGTTGAATAAGCTCTGTTTTGGTCTAGGGAAACACAATGGAAATGTACTAGGAACTCTGGCTCTAAGTTCAAGCCTAGATCTTTAAATTCTGAGAAATGTTAATAAAAACACATTGAATGAGTATGAATAAGTGTATATACAGTATGTCCCCTTTGTGTTCCAGATGAGGTGATGTCTATAGACCAGAGTGTGCTCAAGGTGATCCTAGAGAACCACATCCTGAAGTTAAAACATACACTGAGTGAACTCTACAATGGACAACTGCTAGAGACCATATCTGGAAAGCAATTGCGTGTCTTCGTCTACCGAACAGTGAGTGTGTGTGTGTGTGTGTGTGTGTGTGTGTGTGTGTGTGTGTGTGTGAGAGACAATGAGAAAAAAACAAACAAAAAAAAAACAGGTTGAGAGGAAAAACGAAGAAAAAAAATATAGAGAAAGAGAGAAAGACAATACATTGGTTGCACACTGTGTAAATGTGGAAGTCATTACCAAGTTCATTACTAAGTGTTAACAACATAATGCCTGGTCTTTCAAGTTTATAACAACATCCATAAAATATGTCATTGTCCCCAGCTTGGCAGCACCAGTGGGCCAGCTGGTTACATTACGGTGGTCCTCAGCTATACTGTGTTCATATGCAGGTTTTAACCAGCCTTCATGTCCTTATGGAGTTTTACTGTGTTGACCAGCCTGGAATAACCCTTTCAACTATTCTCTCTCTCTCTCTCTCTCTCTCTCTCTCTCTCTCTCTCCCCCCTTCTCTCTCCCCCCTTCTCTCCCTCTCTCTCTCTCTCTCTCTCTCTCTCTCTCTCTCTCTCTCTCTCTCTCTCTCTCTCTCTCTCTCTCTCTCTCTCTCTCTCTCTCTCTCTCTCTCTCTCTCTCCTCTTCTCTATCTCTCTCTGGATGGATGGAATGGATTGATGTATCTCTAACTCCGTCTCTAGGCTGTGTGTATAGAGAATGCCTGCATGGTGCGGGGCAGTAAAGAGGGCAGCAATGGAGCTCTTCATCTGATGAGTTCACTCATCAAACCAGCTCAGACCACCCTCTACGAACTTCTCATCTCTGATGGACGCTTTAAGTAAGGACACTCACCCTAATCAATTTGTCAATATACAGTACATGTATCCTGTAGGTACGTGAGATGTTCATGTGCTCTCAACACTCTGACTATTGATATCAATGAAATATATGTGTGAAACCTGATGTTGCATGTGTGTATTATGTCCTGCCTTTGTATCTTTACTTTGGTAAAGTGAACATTGTTCAAGACTTGTTATTGCTGTTGAAAATGAGGACAGGAAACAAAGGAACTGATCTGTAGAATTGATGGATTGATTGATTGTGTATTTCTAGGATCTTCCTGTCTCTGATGGAGAGTGCAGGTCTGACAGAGCTGTTGAAACAGGAGGGATCTTACACCGTGTTCGCCCCAACAGACGAAGCCTTCGACGGTCTCACAGAACAGGACATCACAATGCTCACCAGTAAGTATGCCGTTTTTTCTCTTCTTCTCAAACGTCCTGTTACCTCCTCAAACCCCCCAGAGGAACACCTCCTCAAACCCCCCAGAGGAACACCTCCTCAAACCCCCCAGAGGAACACCTCCTCAAACGTCCCGTTACCTCCCTAAACCCCCCAGAGGAACACCTCCTCAAACCCCCCAGAGGAACACCTCCTCAAACCCCCCAGAGGAACACCTCCTCAACCCCCAGAGGAACACCTCCTCAAACCCCCCAGAGGAACACCCTCCTCAAACCCCCCCAGAGGAACACCTCCTCAAACCCCCCAGAGGAACACCTCCTCAAACCCCCCAAAGGAACACCTCCTCAAACCCCCCAAAGGAACACCTCCTCAAACCCCCCAAAGGAACACCTCCTCAAACCCCCCAAAGGAACACCTCCTCAAACGTCCCGTTACCTCCCTAAACCACCCAGAGGAACACCTCCCTAAACCCCCCAGAGGAACACCTCCTCAAACCCCCCAGAGGAACACCTCCTCAAACGTCCCGTTACCTCCTCAAACCCCCCAGAGGAACACCTCCCTAAACCCCCCAGAGAAACACCTCCTCAAACCCCCCAGAGGAACACCTCCTCAAACCCCCCAGAGGAACACCTCCTCAAACGTCCCGTTACCTCCTCAAACCCCCCAGAGGAACACCTCCCTAAACCCCCCAGAGGAACACCTCCTCAAACCCCCCAGAGGAACACCTCCTCAAACGTCCCGTTACCTCCTCAAACCCCCCAGAGGAACACCTCCCTAAACCCCCCAGAGAAACACCTCCTCAAACCCCCCAGAGGAACACCTCCTCAAACCCCCCAGAGGAACACCTCCTCAAACCCCCCAGAGGAACACCTCCTCAAACGTCCCGTTACCTCCTCAAACCCCCCAGAGGTACACCTCCTCAATCGTTGGTTCTTCATTTAGAAACTTTTCCTGAGAAGGCCCAGATTAGTTCTTGAGGTACCCGAGGGACAGGTTTCCGAGACACAGATGAAGCCACAATTGAACATGTTTTTTAGTCCAGAACTAGGCTCAATACGTCTCTGGGAAACCTGTCCATTGTGTCTTGTCATGCCATTGAATACAACTTCATTAGTGTCGTACATTTATACAGCAGAAACTGGAAAACCTCTTTCAGATGGTAAACTCTCCTCCAGTTGATAAAGCCTCATCCAGTTGGTAGTCTCTGGCTAGTCTTTAACCCCTCCCTTCTGCTTGTGTCATCACTAGGCGACGTGAACGCCCTAAGGACCATCCTGCTGTACTACTTCAGTAACGCGCCACTTCAGTATCTAGTCTTTAACTGACGTCACTGGTTCCCACAGCCACAAAGTCATAAACCCTGCCTATTTCTAAAAATGTTTCTTCTTAAAAATCTGATTTTAAACCTAACCCTAACCTTAACCACACTGCTAATCTTGTGCCTAACCCTAACCTTAAATCAAGTCCAAAAAGCGTATTCTTTTTGTTTTCATGAATTTTTACAATATAGCCAATTTTGACTTTGTGGCTGTGGGAACTAGTGAGAGTTGTCTTTAACCCCTCTACTCTGCCCATGTCATCACATGAACCTCCTGAGGACTATCCTGCCACTTTGGTAACTAGCTGTGATGTCAGAATCATATCTCTACCCGGCGTGTGTTTCCATGATGCGATTTCATTTAGATCTCGAGCGAGCGGAGAAAGGCTGTTTGGAGAAACTTCATGACAGCCGCTGTCCATAGAAATGTATAGAGGGCGAAACTCTGATCTTTGCCATTGATCGGTTCTATGATAACAATGCCTATCCTGTCTAGAGGCAAGTGTGAATCGTCAATACAGGTCGAAGGAATTGTCCGTACAGCTCCGAGACAGGATTGTGTCGAGGCACATATCTGAGGAAGGGTACTAAAACATTTCTGTAGCATTGAAGGTCCCCAAGAACACAATATCCTTTTCCTGGTGATGGCCAAACTGAGCAATCAGGGGAGAAGGGCCTGGATCAGGGAGGTGACCAAGCACCCGATGGTCAATCTGAAAGGGCTCCAGAGTTCCTCTGTGGAGATGAGAGCACCTTCCAGAAGGACAACCATCTCTGCAGCGCTCCACCAATCAGGCCTTTATGGTAGAGTTGTCAGACGGAAGCCAGTCCTCAGTAAAAGGCACATGACAGCCCGTTTGGAGATTGCCAAAAGGCACCTAAGACTCTCAGACCATGAGAAACAAGATTCTCTGGTCTGATGAAACCAAGATTGAACTCTTTGGCCTGAATGCCAAGCGTCACGTCTGGAGGAAACCTGGCAACATCCCTACGATGAAGCATGGTGGTGGCAGCATCATGCTGTGGGGATGTTTTTTCAGCGGCAGAGACTGGGAGACTAGTCAGGATCGAGGGAAAAATGAACTGAGCAAAGTACAGAGAGATCCTGATTGAAAACCTGCTCCAGAGCACTCAGGACCTCAGACTGGGATGACGGTTCACCTTCCAACAGGACAACGACCCTAAGCACACAGCCAAGACAATGCAGGAGTGGCTTAGGTACAAGTATCTGAATGTACTTGAGTGGCCCAGCCAGAGCCCGGACTTGAACCCGATCGAACATCTCTGGAAAGACCTGAAAATAGCTGTGCAGCAACGCTCCCCATCCACCCTGACAGAGTTTGAGAGGATCTGCAGAGAAGAATGGGAGAAACTCCCCGAATACAGGTGTGCCAAGCTTGTAGCATCATACCCAAGAAGGCACGAGGCTGTAATTGCTGCCAGAGGTGCTTCAACAAAGTACTGAGTAAAGGATCTGAATACTTATATAAATGTATCTGTTTGGTTTTTTTTGGACAAATTTTCCAAATCTTCCAGAAAAACTGGTTTTGCTTTGTCTTTATAGGGTAAATACTTTCAGAATGCACTGTGTATGGCACATTAAGCAGCTCATATATAGTAACAGGAAAGCAGCTCATATATAGTAACAGAAAAGCAGCTCATATATAGTAACAGGAAAGCAGCTCATATATAGTAACAGGAAAGCAGCTCATATATAGTAACAGGAAAGCAGCTCATATATAGTAACAGGAAATCAGCTCATATATTGTAACAGGAAATCAGCAAATGAATAGTACAGGAAAGCAGCTCATATATAGTAACAGGAAAGCAGCTCATATATAGTAACAGGAAAGCAGCTCATATATTGTAACAGGAAATCAGCTAATGAATAGTACAGGAAAGCAGCTCATATATTGTAACAGGAAATCAGCTCATATATTGTAACAGGAAATCAGCTAATGAATAGTACAGGAAAGCAGCTCATATATTGTAACAGGAAATCAGCTCATATATTGTAACAGGAAATCAGCTAATGAATAATACTGGAAAGCAGCACCGCAATGAGGAACTGGTGATTGAACCTGAGTTACTAAGAGCAGCTCAACGACATTCAGACAAACAGTGAGATTTAGATTTTTTTTCATGAAAGTAACACAAATTAATATAACTAGTAATATAAAGCGTTACTTTCCACACAAAGTAATATTGTTCAATGTAACGTGTTTTTCAAGTAATTAATCCCAACACAGGTCTTTAAGTCCGCCCTCTGCTTGTGTCATCACTAGGCGACGTGAACGTCCTGAGGACCATTCTGCTCTACCACTTCAGTAACGGCGTATTCATCAACGGGGGACTGGAGGGAGGGGTCACCAACCTGCTCAAGACCATCCAGGGACACAACCTGCAAGTGCTGTCTGTACGTACCACTGCTGCCATTGTCTTCTCTGTATCTGCCTTTGTTTCGGTACCTAAAATAAGCATGTACAGAACATGGATCATCATTTTTCTCTGCTTAGTTAGTACTAGACAAAGTTATTCCCATACACACATATTTCAAGAGTTTTCAAGAGACTTTGTGAGCACTAAAGTTCTTTCAATAATATATCTGTACAGATGCAATACTCTGAGGTAGAGTGGACTGTCTGTCCTCTCCTGTCCCAGAGGCAGAGTAGAAAACATTGAAGGAAACATTGTCTCTCATTACCTACTCCAATGACATCGCTGTCATGAGGAGAACACTTCCTTTTAAAAACACCTCCACCACCACAGGAGCATGGGGACTTCACTGTCTTCACTGTCTTCACTGCTCCTGTCCACTGCCACTGCTCACTGTCTTCACTGACTTCACTGACTTCATTGTTTTCACTGTCTTCACTGACTTCACTGACTTCACTGTCTTCACTGTCTTCACTGACTTCATTGTTTTCACTGTCTTCACTGTCTTCACTGTCTTCACTGTCTTCACTGACTTCATTGTTTCACTCTCTTGACTGTCTTCACTGTCTTCACAGTCTTCACTGTCTTCACTGACTTCACTGTCTTCACTGTCTTCACCGACTTCACTGTCTTCACTGACTTCACTGACTTCATTGTCTTCACTGTCTTCATTGTCTTCACTGACTTCATTGTCTTCACTGACTTCACTGACTTCACTGTCTTCACTGACTTCACTGACTTCACTGTCTTCACTGACTTCACTGACTTCATTGACTTCACTGTCTTCACTGTCTTCATTGTCTTCACTGACTTCACTGACTTCACTGACTTCACTGTCTTCACTGACTTCATTGACTTCACTGTCTTCACTGTCTTCACTGACTTCACTGACTTCACTGACTTCACTGTCTTCACTGTGTTTTGGTTCATTTCTGCAACTCACATAAAATGTCAGACTAAGGCAAGGATATATTCCATTGCATTTCATGTGAAAATCTTCTGGACCCTTGTTACAGCCTGGTTATCATACGTTAGGTGTGGTCAAGACTCCCTGTGTCTCCTTTCTCTTTATCTGCAACACAGAGAAGCCCTTTTCCTGTCTCTATCAGGCTGGACAATCTCAGGCAAGCCTTCCTTAACTCATGAAGGAAATTCAGAGACACAGAAACAAGGCATTGTCTAATAACCTTGTCCAGAGATGCAGGGAGTAGGAGGAGAGGGGGGAGGAAGGGGAGGAGAGGGTTATGGGTGAGGGAGAGGGAGGAAGGAAGGAAGGGAGGGAGGGTAAGAGAAAGTAGGAGGAGAGGGGGGAGGAAGGGGGGGTCATGGGTGAGGGAGAGGGAGAGGAGGAAGGAAGGAAGGGAGGGACGGTAGGAGAAAAGGAAGGAAAGGATTATGGGTGATGAGTAAAAAGAAGGGTGATAGTGGCGAGGAAGAGTTAGGGAGGAGAGTGAGGAAGAGTGAGGAAGAGATAGGAAGGAGGGCGAGGAGGAGTTAGGGAGGAGAGGAAGGAGGGTGAGGAAGAGTTAGGGAGGAGAGGAAGGAGGGTGAGGAAGAGTTAGGGAGGAGAGGAAGGAGGGTGAGCGGAATGATATGTGGGCAACAGAGTTCAGAGAGCGATGAGAGAGAGAGGGAGGAAGGAGAGAGAGAGAGAGAAGAGGGTGAGAGAGTTTAGGGAGAGTGGAGAAAAGGGATAGGGAGAGGGGTGGAGAGAGGAGATGCCAGGTAATCATCAGGAAGCCAGATTTCATTCGTTTTGGCAGAACTCCACAGATACAGGCTCTGAAGGAGCAGATTAGGCTGTTGTCTAAATGGGGACGTGCAGAGAGACGGGTGAAAGGAATGACCTTACACACACTGAGGACAACACTGAAACAGTGCATGTGTGCGTGTGTGTATGATGTGAGTGTGTGGGAGTGTGTTCAGTTAGAAAGTGGTTCAAATGATGGGTTAGAGAGAGAAGGAAACGTAAAGTAGTGGGTTAGAGAGAGAAGGAAATGTAAAGTAGTGGGTTACAGAGAGAACCGTAAAGTAGTGGGTTAGAGAGAGATGGAAACGTAAAGTAGTGGGTTACAGAGAAAACCGTAAAGTAGTGGGTTAGAGAGAGATGGAAACGTAAAGTAGTGGGTTAGAGAGAGAAGGAAGGAAGCGTAAAGTAGTGGGTTACAGAGAGAACCGTAAAGTAGTGGGTTAGAGGGAGAAGGAAGGAAGCGTAAAGTAGTGGGTTACAGAGAGAACTGTAAAGTAGTGGGTTAGAGGGAGAAGGAAACGTAAAGTAGTGGGTAACAGAGAGAACCGTAAAGTAGTGGGTTAGAGAGAGAAGGAAGGAAGCGTAAAGTACTGGGTTACAGAGAGAACTGTAAAGTAGTGGGTTAGAGAGAGAAGGAAGCATAAAGTAGAGGGTTACAGAGAGAACTGTGAAGTAGTGGGTTAGAGAGAGAAGGAAATGTAAAGTAGTGGGTAACAGAGAGAACCGTAAAGTAGTGGGTTAGATAGAGAGAGAAACGTAAAGTAGTGGGTTAGAGAGAGAGAAAAGTAAAGTAGTGGGTTAGAGAGAGAGAAAAGTAAGGTAGTGGGTTAGAGGGAGAAGGAAACGTAAAGTAGTGGGTTACAGAGAGAACTGTGAAGTAGTGGGTTACAAAGAGAGAAATGGAAAGTATTGGGTTACAGAGAGAGAACCGTAAAGTAGTGGGTTAGAGAGAAAGAAAAGTAAAGTAGTGGGTTAGAGAGAGAGAAAAGTAAAGTAGTGGGTTAGAGGGAGAACCGTAAAGTAGTGGGTTAGAGAGAGATAACTGTAAAGTAGTGGGTTAGAGGGAGAATCGTAAAGTAGTGGGTTAGAGAGAGAAACATAAAGTTTTGGGTTAGAGAGAGAGAAACGTAAAGTTTTGGGTTAGAGAGAGAGAAACATACAGTAGTGGGTAAGAGAGAGAGAAACGTACATTTTTGGGTTAGAGAGAGAGAAACATACAGTTTTGGGTTAGAGAGAGAGAAACGTAAAGTTTTGAGTTAGAGAGAGAGAAACGTAAAGTTTTGAGTTAGAGAGAGAGAAACATACAGTTTTGGGTTAGAGAGAGAGAGACGTAAAGTTTTGGGTTAGAGAAGGAGAAACATAACGTTTTGGGTTAGAGAGAGAGAAACGTAAAGTTTTGGGTTAGAGAAGGAGAAACATAACGTTTTGGGTTAGAGAGAGAGAGACGTAAAGTTTTGGGTTAGAGAAGGAGAAACATAACGTTTTGGGTTAGAGAGAGAGAATGGGACAAATGAA